>NC_090649.1:182057982-182379982 GCF_040937935.1 Hyperolius riggenbachi | reverse complement strand
GGCAGACAGCTGCTGGCAAACATGGGCTGTTTGCCATTTGTGTTTAACACAATTTTTTTTTTAAATTTGCATTGGCATTTTTACATTGAAGTCAGTGGCCACCGGTTAATAGCAATGCCCCCTTACATGTTAGAAACACCAAATTTGCAGGGTACATAGAGGAGGACAGTGGGTACAAGAGGAAAAAAAAAACAAAAAATCTTATAGTTTTTGAGAAAATCGATTTTGAAGTTTTAGTGTTGAGTGTGGGAAATGTTTCAGAGTGTGGGAAATTTTAAAATTTAGTTGGGGTCCCCTCTTCCAAGCCTCTGTAACCCCTTGTCCCCAATGCTGAATGGGATAGCCAGAATGTGGAGCCCCGGCTACGCGGGGCTTCACAAACCGAGCTATACCAGCCTGCAGGGTCCATGGTATGGGGGGGGGCTCTGTGGGAGTGGGGCAGCCAAGCCTTCTTCTCCCCCGAGAGCCCTTGTCCAATCCATGGACAAGGGGTTTTCCCCACCTCCAGTGCCCCAAGAGGAGGTGGGCGCCGCCGACGTCCTGGAGGGGGTTTCATTGTGGCATCTGGGAGTCCCCTTTAACAAGGGGACCCCCCAATATAAGCCCCCTCCCCAGGAGAAATTAGTATAGGGGTACATAGTACCCCTTTACCCATTTCCTAAAATGGTTCAATGAAATAAAAATACAACAATACAAAAAGTCCTTTATTAATCTTAATTAACCAAAAATTCTTACCTGTACCTTTTAAAACATGTTCCCATACCAATATCCTCGGAAATGATCCCATGCCAATATCCTCTAACTTGGAATCTTGATTGAATATCTCTTGCCACCCGCCGCCACACACCGCTTCACCGTCTGTTATTAGACCAATGAAGGGCCCTGGAGCCAAAATTTAAAGATGCTTTTGTGCTCTAGCTATACTAGGTATAGCTAGAGCAGCTCCGTCTCCTGCATGGCTCTCGACTCTCCTCCCCATACTCCCCATATATAACACCTATAGGGCTCACCCACAGCACACTGATATCACCCTGATATTTTTTTTCCTCTGGTTCCCACTGCCCTACTTAACATATACTGAAAATGTGTCGTTTCTAGTGCTTAAGGGGCTTTGCTATTAACTGCTAAAGCCGGCGGTCACTGAAACATTTCTCACACTCTTTTTTTTACATTTTTCCCCCCTCTTGTGCCCACTCCCACTGTCCTCTTTCACGTACCCAGCAAATTTGGTGTTTCTAGCACATAAGGGGGCTTTTCTACTAACTGCTAAAGTTGGCGGCCGTTCGCCTGTCATCTAAGTCTATGGAGCACGCTGCGAACAGTCGGATTTGCGGTAAATTCACATTAGTGAACAAAAATTGTTATGTTCGCTATATCACTAAAATCTTCCTCGTAGTCCTACCTCCTTAAAGAGACTCCGTAACAAAAATTGCATCCTGTTTTTTATCATCCTACAAGTTCCAAAAGCTATTTTAATGTGTTCTGGCTAACTGCAGCACTTTCTACTATGACAGTCTCTGTAATAAATCAATGTATCTTTCCCCTGTCAGACTTGTCAGCCTGTGTCTGGAAGGCTGCCAAGTTCTTCAGTGTTGTGGTTCTGCTATGAACTCACCCTTCCTGGCCCCTCTATGCACACTGCCTGTGTGTTATTTAGATAGGAGAGAAGAGAGAAGCTGCTCTAATCAGCTGGATAAATCGTCCTCTGAGCTGGCTGGGCTTTCACATACTGAGGAATTACAAACAAGGGCAAAGCTGTTTGCAGGAAGAAAAGAGCAGCCTGAAACTTCAGTGCATGGGGGAAAGAAACACACAAATGATCTCTTGAGATTCAAAAGGAAGGGTATATACAGCCTGCTTGTGTATGGATGTATTTTCTATGTGTGGACATACTGTACATCAACCTACTTCCTGTTTTGGTGGCCATTTTGTTTGTTTACAAACAAACTTTTTAAAACTGTTTTTAACCACTTTTAATGCGGCGGGGAGCGGCGAAATTGTGACAGAGGGTAATAGGAGATGTCCTCTAACGCACTGGTATGTTTACTTTTGAGCGATTTTAACAATACAGATTCTCTTTAAAGTGTTTCCAATTTTGAAATCTCCAAGCTGCTTCCAGCCATGTCAATAGTGCAAAAGTTGAAAAATGCTTTTTAACCACTTGCCGACCTTACACTCATAACGCGCGTCGGCAAAGTGGTAGCTGCAGGACCAGCGACGCACATCTGTGTCGCCAGCTGCAGGTTAATTAATTAGGAGGCTGCTTCCTGTCAATTCACGGCGGGGGGCTCCGTGAATAGCCTGCGGGCCGCCGAACGCGGCTCGCAGGCTAAATGTAAACACAAGCGGAAATAATCCGCGTTGTTTACATTTGTACAACGCTGCTAACAGTAGCAGCGTTGTACCAGATCAGAGATCCCTGGCCAATCAGCGGCCGGGGATCGCTGTCACATGACAGGCAAGAGCCTGTTAGAGGCCTCCGATCTCCGGGCAGGGAGGGAGGAGAGGGAGAGGGGGAATCCTGCGGTGGAGGGGGCTTTGAGGTGCCCCCCCCCCTGCCAGCCACACGCAGGCAGGAGCGATCAGACCCCCCCAGCACATCATCCCCCTAGTGGGGAAAAAAGGGGGGCGATCTGGTCGCTCTGCCTAATGTTTGATCTGTGCTGGGGCTGTAGAGCCCACCCAGCACAGATCTCAGTAATCAGCGCTGGTCCTTAAGGGGGGGTAAAGGCTGGGTCCTCAAGTGGTTAACCTCCCTGGCGGTATGATTATTTCTGGATTTTAGGGTCTTTTCAGCACATTTCAGACCCTAAAATCAGAAAAAAAAAATCATGATGCCAGAATGCCTGCAGCAGCTTCAACGCTTACTCACCTTCCTGGAATCCAGCGCTGCAATTTTCCCTCCGTCCTCCGGTCGGCGATCCCATTAGGGTGATTCAGAGTCTCCGAGGATAGGAAAGAGAATGCCTGCCGGTATCTGGATCTCCTGGGAGGCGAGTAAAAACGCCCACTATGTGCCATTGCTCTGCATTGAGCTCCACCAGGGTATTACTATTATTGTCCCAGTATAAAACTCTTCTACATTCTCCTATTAGCTCGATAATGGTTGCTCCTACCAAGAAGTCAGAACAAGGTAGTTTTCACTGTATAAAAGTTATATCATTTATAATTTAAATTAGCAGGTTGACATATCACACACTCTGCTTTCTTTTATCGCAAACGTAAGTCAGACCGATATTGCATTATTTAATCTTTTGAAAAAGTTGTTTATTCATATTTGCCTGGTAATTGATGTGGCCAAAACAAATGCAAGTACAAAGCTAATGCACCTCTGCATGTCACTGTATAAATTTACATTAGAGATCAGTGCAGATGTATTTATATTGATATTATGAACATGAAATATTCATTTTTTATCTTGTTATTTTGTATTCATAAATGCATTCTAATAATACATATTTAGATTTCTGAGCTCATGTAACACTGAAATAGCTAATTAATTCAAGATATCCTTATGAACATAGACAGCTGCCAAATTAGCATCTCTGTGCATATAGCAGCTTAATAGAAAAACGCCTTTCTGAAAACTGATGCAAGACAAAAAAAAAAGGCAAAAAACAGTGTTACCAATAGCATAGCAAACAGACAAAAAAATGTTGTATGCAGAATGCAAGTTAAAGAGGCTCCTAAGTTCTCCGCAAGTGCTCTAATTACACAAGGTATGCAGTAGACCAGAGGTATCAAGAAAGGAAGGGCCAAAAAATCCTAAACTGTGAAAATGAGATTATCTACAGTGTATACTCGGATACAAATTGACTCCAATATTTGATTGACCCCCATAAGCTGGAATTTTTTAATCACTTATGTATAAGTCTATCCAGAAAAGTTAATGGCTGCACTTGGGGCCGAGGAGGGGTTAATGGCTGCACTGTATAAAGTATTGTTGTCATTAACCCTTCCTGGCCCCAAATAACTCCTCCAGGACACACATTCAGCCTTTAACCCTCTGCCTCCCACTCACCATCACCCAAACGCATGCTGCCTGTAACTCCCCCCTGCCCCCAAACGCTTGCTTTCTGTAATTCTCAGCTCTCTCGCAAATACAAGTGAACTTGTAGAGAAACAGACCTTGTAGAGAATCAGACTTTCCAATATGTCAAAACAACAGCAGCTATTATTTGAAAAATCCTCATAAACAATATCAACAAGAGTTGAACCTTAAAAAGCAATCTGCCCAACTTGTGAGGTGGAGACAGATCAGATACCGGGAGCTGAGAGTTGAGCTGAAATTTTCGTAATTTCGCATTACTAAAATTACGCATGCGAAATTTGCGATTACGATGCGAAATTACGGTAGCGTAATTGCCTTTAAAATCGTAATTGAAAATACCGTAAGCGTAATTTTCAACGCATAATTTCGCGTTTCGTTCATGCCGTAATTTCGCATTAAACGCTACCGTAATTTCGCGTTAAACCGTAACGCTCCGTATAATATAAAAAAGCCGCCGACTTTAAGGGTTAATAGCAAAGCCCCCTTAAATGCTAAGAGCCTCAAATTTGGAGAATATATTAAGGAGATCAGGAGGAATAAGAGGAAATTTTTTTTTTTCAAAAAGACCTTATAGTTTTTGAGAAAATCGATGTTAAAGTTTCAAAGGAAAAATGTAAACATTTAAAAACCCGCCAACTTTAACGGTTAATAGCAAAGCCTGCTTAAAGTTTAGGAACACCATATTCCCAGGGTATATTAAGGGGATCAGTGGGAATAAGAGGAAATTTTTTTTTTTCAAAAACACCTTATAGTTTTTGAGAAAATCGATTTTTAAGTTTCAAGGGCGAAAATGTCTTTTAAATGCAGAAAATGTCAGTTTTTTTTGCACAGGTAACAATAGTGTATTATTTTCATAGATTCCCCTAAGTGGGAAGAGTTTTACTTACTTCGTTCTGAGTGTGGGAAATATTAAAAAAAAACGACGTGGGGTCCCCCCTCCCAGACCTCTTTAACCCCATGTCCCCCATGCAGGCTGGGATAGCCAGAATGCGGAGCACCGGCCGCGTGGGGCTCCGCACCCTGACTATACCAGCCCGCATGGTCCATGGATTGGGGGTTCTCGGAAGGGGAGGGGCAGCCAAGCTTTCCCCTCCCCCTCCGAGCCCTTGTCCAATCCAAGGACAAGGGGCTCTTCTCCACCTCCGATGGGCGGTGGAGGTGGAGGCCGCGATTTCCTGGGGGGGGTTCATGGTGGAATCTGGGAGTCCCCTTTAAAAAGGGGTCCCCCAGATGCCCACCCCCCCTCCCAGGAGAAATGAGTATAGAGGTACTTGTACCCCTTACCCATTTCCTTTAAGAGTTAAAAGTAAATAAGCACACAAACACTTAGAAAAAGTATTTTAATTGAACAAAAAACATAACCACGAAAAAAGTCCTTTAATATTCTTAATTAACCATTAATACTTACCTGTCCCTTTAAATAAATGATCCCTCGAAATAGCCTCGGAAATGTTCTATCAGTTACAATGTAACAAAGTTATTACAATGTAACAACTTTGTTACATTGTAACTACGCCGCACCCGACGTCACTCGCCGCCGCCGCATACGCGTCTGCGCTGCACAGACCCGACAGAGCTCTGAGCTATATAGCTCAGAGCTCTCTAAAGCATCTTTGTATTTGGGCTCCAAGGAGCCCCATTGGTCCTTAGCAGACCAATGGGGTTCCTTCAAATCAGAAGGAACCCCATTGGTCTGCTAAGGACCAATGGGGCTCCTTGGAGCCCAAATACAAAGATGGTTTAGAGAGCTCTGAGCTATATAGCTCAGAGCTCTGTCGGGTCCGTGCAGGATGCTAAGTCCCCGCAGCTCCCGCTGCCCTCCCCGCCTCTCCCACATGTCACCCACATGTCACCCACATGTGGGTGACAGATGTGGGCGGGGTGGACAGCGGGAGCCGGCGGGCACTTAGCGTCCTGAACGGACGCGTAAGTGTATGCTGCGGCGGCTGAGCGGCAAATGACGTCGGGTGCGGCGTAGTTACAATGTAACAAAGTTGTTACATTGTAATAACTTTGTTACATTGTAACTGATAGAACATTTCCGAGGCTATTTCGAGGGATCATTTATTTAAAGGGACAGGTAAGTATTAATGGTTAATTAAGAATATTAAAGGACTTTTTTCGTGGTTATGTTTTTTGTTCAATTAAAATACTTTTTCTAAGTGTTTGTGTGCTTATTTACTTTTAACTCTTAAAGGAAATGGGTAAGGGGTACAAGTACCTCTATACTCATTTCTCCTGGGAGGGTGGTGGGCATCTGGGGGACCCCTTTTTAAAGGGGACTCCCAGATTCCACCATGAACCCCCCCCCCAGGAAATCGCGGCCTCCACCTCCACCGCCCATCGGAGGTGGAGAAGAGCCCCTTGTCCTTGGATTGGACAAGGGCTCGGAGGGGGAGAGGAAAGCTTGGCTGCCCCTCCCCTTCTGAGACCCCCCAATCCATGGACCATGTGGGCTGGTATAGTCAGGGTGCGGAGCCCCACGCGGCCGGTGCTCCGCATTCTGGCTATCCCAGCCTGCATGGGGGACAAGGGGTTAAAGAGGTCTGGGAGGGGGGACCCCACGTCGTTTTTTTTTATATTTCCCACACTCAGAACGAAGTAAGTAAAACTCTTCCCACTTGGGGGAATCTATGAAAATAATACACTATTGTTACCTGTGCAAAAAAACTGACATTTTCCGCATTTAAAAGACATTTTCGCCCTTGAAACTTAAAAATTCATTTTTCTCAAAAACTATAAGGTCTTTTTGAAAAAAAAAATGTTCCTCTTATTCCCACTGATCCCCTTAATATACCCTGGGAATTTGGTGTTCCTAAACTTTAAGCAGGCTTTGCTATTAACCGTTAAAGTCGGTGGGTTTTTAAATGTTTACATTTTTCCTTTGAAACTTTAACATCGATTTTCTCAAAAACTATAAGGTCTTTTTGAAAAAAAAATGTTTCCTCTTATTCCTTCTGATCTCCTAAATATATTCTCCAAATTTGAGGCTCTTAGCATTTAAGGGGGCTTTGCTATTAACCCTTAAAGTCGGCGGCTACCTAACATTGATCCATGCGTCAACTTTTCCGCTTTGGGAGCATGGCCATACGCATTAATTTCGTAATACCCGTTGCAATGCGAAAATTACGCGAAAATTACGCTTACGCGAAATTTCGCGAAATCCTTCTTCATTACGATTATGTACTTACGGCCATAAACGTAATTACACTAATTACGCGAAATTTCGCGAAATCTTAATTACGCCATTACGCTCATCTCTACGGGAGCTAAAGGCATGTGGCTCTGACTAGCTAAAAATGCATGTACAAGTTATTCAGTTATTTATATATAGAGCACCTGAAACAATTGTTAGAATTAATAAAGCACACTGCTAAAATGAAAAATGCTTTATTGCAGTAATTTGTTATAAGCGACTAGAATGAATTGGTAGTAAGTAAGTGAAGCCTGTTTGAGAGCTCATTTTTAACCACTTGAGGACCACAGTCTTTTCGCCCCTTAAGGACCAGAGCCTTTTTTTTCCATTCAGACCACTGCAGCTTTCACGGTTTATTGCTCAGTCATACAACCTACCACCTAAATGAATTTTACCTCCTTTTCTTGTCACTAATACTGCTTTCTGTTGGTGCTATTTGATTGCTGCTGTGAGTTTTAGTTTTTATTATATTCATCAAAAAAGACATGAATTTTGTCAAAAAAATGACTTTTTTAACTTTCTGTGCTGACATTTTTCAAATAAAGTAAAATTTCCTATACATTTGAGCGTGAAAGTTATTCTGCTACATGTCTTTGATAAAAAAAAAATTCAGTGTATATTTATTGGATTGGGTAAAAGTTATAGCGTTTACAAACTATGGTGCCAAAAGTGAATTTTCCCATTTGGAAGCATCTCTGACTTTTCTGACACCCTGTCATGTTTCTTGAGGTGCTAAAATTCCAGGATATTATAAATACCCCTAAATGACCCCATTTTGGAAAGAAGACATCCCAAAGTATTCACTAAGACTCAAGGTGAGTTCATAGAAGATTTTATTTTTTGTCACAAGTTAGCGGAAAATGACACTTTGTGACAAAAAAAAAAAAGTTTCCATTTCTTCTAACTTGCGACAAAACAAAAATGAAATCTGCCACGGACTCACTATGCTCCTCTCTGAATACCTTGAAGCGCCTTCTTTCCAAAATGGGGTCATTTGTGGGGTGTGTTCACTGTCCTGGCATTTTGAAGGGTGCCTAATTGTAAGCACCCCTGTAAAGCCTAAAGATGCTCATTGGACTTTGGGCCCCTTAGCGCAGTTAGGCTGCAAAAAAGTGCCACACATGTGGTATTGCCATACTCAGGAGAAGTAGTATAATGTGTTTTGGGGTGTATTTTTACACATACCCATGCTGGTTGGGAGAAATATCTCTGTAAATGACAATTTTTTGTTTTTTTTTTACACACAATTGTCCATTTACAGAGAGATTTCTCCCACCCAGCATGGGCATGTGTAAAAATACACCCCAAAACACATTATACTACTTCTTCTGAGTATGGCGATACCACATGTGTGACACTTTTTTGCAACCTAGGTGCGCTAAGGGGCCTAACGTCCTATTCACAGGTCATTTTGAGGCATTTGGATTCTAGACTACTCATCACGGTTTAGGGCCCCTAAAATGCCAGGGCAGTATAGGAACCCCACAAGTGACCCCATTTTAGAAAGAAGACAACGCAAGGTATTCTGTTAGGAGTATGTTGAGTTCATGGAAGATTTTTTTTATCACAAGTTAGCAGAAAATGACACTTTGTGAAAAAAAAAGCAATACAAATCAATTTCCACTAACTTGTGACAAAAAATAAAATCTTCTATGAACTCATCATACACCTAACAGAATACCTTAGGGTGTCTTCTTTCTAAAATGGGGTCACTTGTGGGGTTCCTATACTGCCCTGGCATTTTAGGGGCCCTAAACCGTGAGGAATAGTCTTGAACCCAAATGTCTCAAAATGACCTGTGAAATCCTAAAGGTACTCATTGGACTTTGGGCCCCTTAGCACAGTTAGGCTGTAAAAAAGTGTCACACATGTGGTATCGCCGTACTCAGGAGCAGTAGTATAATGTGTTTTGGGTTGTATTTTTACATATAACCATGCTGGGTGGGAGAAATATCTCTGTAAATGACACATTTTTGATTTTTTTTTACACACAATTGTCCATTTACAGAGAGATTTCTCCCACCCAGCATGGGTATGTGTAAAAATACACTACAAAACACATTATACTACTTCTCCTGAGCACGGCGATACCACATGTGTGACACTTTTTTGCAGCCTAGGTGCACTAAGGGGCCCAACGTCCTTTTCACAGGTCATTTTGAGGCATTTGTTTTCTAGACTACTCCTCACGGTTTAGGGCCCCTAAAATGCCAGGGCAGTATAGGAACCCCACAAGTGACCCCATTTTAGAAAGAAGACACCCCAAGGTATTCTGTTAGGTGTATGGTGAGTTCATAGAAGATTTTATTTTGTGTCACAAGTTAGTGAAAATGACACTTTGTGAAAAAAAACAATAAAAATCAATTTCCGCTAACTTGTGACAAAAAAAAATCTTCTATGAACTCGTCATACACCTAAAAGAATACCTTGGGTGTCTTTTTTCTAAAATGGGGTCACTTGTGGGGTTCCTATACTGCCCTGGCATTTTACGTGCCCAAAACCATGAGTAGTCTGGAAACCAAATTTCTCAAAATGACTGTTCAGGGGTATAAGCATCTGCAAATTTTGATGACAGGTGGTCTATGAGGGGACAAATTTTGTGGAACCGGTCATAAGTAGGGTGGCCTCTTAGATGACAGGTTGTATTGGGCCATCTGATGGATAGGAGTGCTAGGGGGTGACAGGAGGTTTGATGGGTGTCTCAGGGGGTGGTTAGAGGGGAAAATAGATGCAATCAATGCACTGGGGATGTGATCGGAAGGGGGTCAGAGGGGGATCTGAGGGTTTGGCCGAGTGATCAGGAGCCCACATGGGGCAAATTAGGGCCTGATCTGATGGGTAGGTGTGCTAGGGGGTGACAGGTGGTGACAGGAGGTGATTGATGGGTGTCTCAAGGTGTGATTAGAGGGGGGAAATAGATGCAAGCAATGCACTGGCGAGGTGATCAGGGCTGAGGTCTGAGGGCGTTCTGAGGGTGTGGGCGGGTGATTGGCTGCCCTAGGGGCAGATTAGGGTCTAATCTGATGGGTAACAGTGACAGGTAGTGATAGGGGGTGATTGATGGGTGATTGATGGGTAATTAGTAGTTCAGGGTAGAGAACAGATGTTAACACTGCACTTGGGAGGTGATCTGACTTCGGATCTGCGGGCGATCTATTGGTGTGGGTGGGTGATCAGATTGCCCGCAAGGGGCAGGTTAGGGGCTGATTGATGGGTGGCAGTGACAGGGGGTGATTGATGGGTGATTGACAGGTGATCATTGGGTTATTACAGGGAATAACAGATGTAAATAATGCACTGGCGAATTGATAAGGTAGGGGGGGGGGGTCTGAGGACAATCTGAGCGTGTGGACGGGTGATTGGGTGCCCGCAAGGGGCAGATTAGGGTCTAATCTGATGGGTAACAGTGACAGGTGGTGATAGGGGGTGATTGATGGGTAATTAGTGGGTGTTTAGAGGAGAGAACAGATGTAAACACTGCACTTGGGAGGTGATCTGATGTCGGATCTGCGGGCGATCTATTAGTGTGGGTGGGTGATCAGATTGCCCGCAAGGGGCAGGTTAGGGGCTGATTGATGGGTGGCAGTGACAGGGGGTAATTGATCGGTGGCAGTGACAGGGGGTGATTGATGGGTGATTGATAGGTGATTGACAGGTGATCAGTGGGTTATTACAGGGAAGAACAGACGTAAATGCACTGGCAAATTGATAAGGGGGGGTCTGAGGGCAATCTGAGCATGTGGGCGGGTGATTGGGTGCCCGCAAGGGGCAGATTAGGGTCTAATCTGATGGGTAACAGTGACAGGTGGTGATAGGGGGTGATTGATGGGTAATTAGTGGGTGTTTAGAGGAGAGAACAGATGTAAACACTGCACTTGGGAGGTGATCTGATGTTGGATCTGCGGGCGATCTATTGGTGTGGGTGGGTGATCAGATTGCCCGCAAGGGGCAGGTTAGGGGCTGATTGATGGGTGGCAGTGACAGGGGGTGATTGACGGGTGATTGACAGGTGATTGACAGGTGATTGACAGGTGATCAGTGGGTTATTACAAAGGGGGATAGAGGAACACAGTACACAGGGGGGGAGGGGGGTGGCTGGGGAGAATCTGAGGGGTGGGGGGGTGATCAGGAGTCCCCAGGGGGCAGTTTAGGGACTAAAAAAATAGCGTTGACAGATAGTGACAGGGAGTGATTGATGGGTGATTAGGGGGGTGACAGGGTGCAAACAGTGGTCTGGGGGGTGGGCAGGGGGGATCTGAGGGGTGCTGTGGGCGATCAGGGGGCAGGGGGGGAAATCAGTGTGCTTGGGTGCAGACTAGGGTGGCTGCAGCCTGCCCTGGTGGTCTCTCGGACACTGGAACCACCAGGGCAGGAGGCAGCCTGTATAATAGGCTTTGTATACATTACAAAGCCTATTATACGTTAGTCATGCGGCGATCCGGGTGCTAGTAACCCGCCGGCGCTTCCGAACGGCCGGCGGGTTACAGCGCGAGGGGGCGGAGCCAGTCACCGGCGGCTGATCGCGTCACGAATGACGCGATCGCCGCATAACCACGCCCGCAGCCGCCCCTGCCGATGGGCGTATTGCGGTCGTTTAGGCCCAGTCTTTGCCACCGCCCATCGGCTGGGGGCGGTCCTCAAGTGGTTAATCTTAGCTGTATGCTGTGGCCCTTGTAATTTATATATTACTAGATGGGGATTATTTACACACTGACTGGCCCATATGCAATTAACTTTTTCTCCCAAGTTTTCTCCTAGGAGATATTTTTTCATCTTCTATTTCAAATAACTTTTCAGCATTTTCAACTGAAAAAGTATGAAAAAGTATGTGAAAAAATACCATCAAAATAATTGTGATTATTTTCTCGCTTTCTTGTGGCTTTTAAAGGACTTCCGAGGCCAGAGAGTCAAAAAATAGATAAGTACCTGTGTGCTTCTTAAATCTATAGAGGGCGCCATCCGTTTCATTTCGCCGCCATTATTTCCTCATTACTGGTCCCGGGTTGGGTCCCAACCCCACCGCATGGGTCGTTTTGTTATTTCACTGCTAAGATGGCTGCCGAGCTGAGCCATGAGTGTGGTCGAGCTGAGCCATGAGTGTGGCCGAGCCGAGCCATGAGTGTGACCGAGCTGAGCCACGAGTGTGGCCGAGCTGAGCCATGAGTGTGGCCGAGCTGAGCCATGAGTGTGGCCGAGCTGAGCCACGAGTGTGGCTGCGCAAGGGGCAGGTTAGGGGCTGATTGATGGGTGGCAGTGACAGGGGGTAATTGATCGGTGGCAGTGACAGGGGGTGATTGATGGGTGATTGATAGGTGATTGACAGGTGATCAGTGGGTTATTACAGGGAAGAACAGACGTAAATGCACTGGCAAATTGATAAGGGGGGGTCTGAGGGCAATCTGAGCATGTGGGCGGGTGATTGGGTGCCCGCAAGGGGCAGATTAGGGTCTAATCTGATGGGTAACAGTGACAGGTGGTGATAGGGGGTGATTGATGGGTAATTAGTGGGTGTTTAGAGGAGAGAACAGATGTAAACACTGCACTTGGGAGGTGATCTGATGTTGGATCTGCGGGCGATCTATTGGTGTGGGTGGGTGATCAGATTGCCCGCAAGGGGCAGGTTAGGGGCTGATTGATGGGTGGCAGTGACAGGGGGTGATTGACGGGTGATTGACAGGTGATTGACAGGTGATTGACAGGTGATCAGTGGGTTATTACAAAGGGGGATAGAGGCACACAGTACACAGGGGGGGAGGGGGGTGGCTGGGGAGAATCTGAGGGGTGGGGGGGTGATCAGGAGTCCCCAGGGGGCAGTTTAGGGACTAAAAAAATAGCGTTGACAGATAGTGACAGGGAGTGATTGATGGGTGATTAGGGGGGTGACAGGGTGCAAACAGTGGTCTGGGGGGTGGGCAGGGGGGATCTGAGGGGTGCTGTGGGCGATCAGGGGGCAGGGGGGGAAATCAGTGTGCTTGGGTGCAGACTAGGGTGGCTGCAGCCTGCCCTGGTGGTCTCTCGGACACTGGAACCACCAGGGCAGGAGGCAGCCTGTATAATAGGCTTTGTATACATTACAAAGCCTATTATACGTTAGTCATGCGGCGATCCGGGTGCTAGTAACCCGCCGGCGCTTCCGAACGGCCGGCGGGTTACAGCGCGAGGGGGCGGAGCCAGTCACCGGCGGCTGATCGCGTCACGAATGACGCGATCGCCGCATAACCACGCCCGCAGCCGCCCCTGCCGATGGGCGTATTGCGGTCGTTTAGGCCCAGTCTTTGCCACCGCCCATCGGCTGGGGGCGGTCCTCAAGTGGTTAATCTTAGCTGTATGCTGTGGCCCTTGTAATTTATATATTACTAGATGGGGATTATTTACACACTGACTGGCCCATATGCAATTAACTTTTTCTCCCAAGTTTTCTCCTAGGAGATATTTTTTCATCTTCTATTTCAAATAACTTTTCAGCATTTTCAACTGAAAAAGTATGAAAAAGTATGTGAAAAAATACCATCAAAATAATTGTGATTATTTTCTCGCTTTCTTGTGGCTTTTAAAGGACTTCCGAGGCCAGAGAGTCAAAAAATAGATAAGTACCTGTGTGCTTCTTAAATCTATAGAGGGCGCCATCCGTTTCATTTCGCCGCCATTATTTCCTCATTACTGGTCCCGGGTTGGGTCCCAACCCCACCGCATGGGTCGTTTTGTTATTTCACTGCTAAGATGGCTGCCGAGCTGAGCCATGAGTGTGGTCGAGCTGAGCCATGAGTGTGGCCGAGCCGAGCCATGAGTGTGACCGAGCTGAGCCATGAGTGTGGCCGAGCTGAGCCATGAGTGTGGCCGAGCTGAGCCACAAGTGTGGCTGAGCTGAGCCACGAGTGTGGCCGAGCTGAGCCACGAGTGTGGCCGAGCTGAGCCATGAGTGTGGCCGAGCTGAGCCATGAGTGTGGCCGAGCTGAGCCACGAGTGTGGCTGCGCAGCTCTCAGCCCTCCTTCAGCCACATCCTCTCTCCCCACATCCTCTGTGCGACGCACAGGAGGATGCACTGTATTTAATTGTTGTGTGTACTACAAATAATTCCGGGTGCGGCACCTGTCCCACTTGGCGATTAAAGTTGATTCTGATTCTGATATAGGACATATTGCTGCTTTAGTGTATCGAGTGAATTGATTTTTAAGTAGCGTAATAAAGGTAAAGCTTTATGGTAAGTGCTCTTGTTTTTGAGTGCTCCATCTGTTCTGATTTTCCTCTGTAAATAAATATGAGTATGGTCTCTGCATTCTTAACCACCCTTGCATTTTGATTCTTTGCGGCGCTCGGCCGCGAGTGGGTTTTTTTCACCTATTTTTTTTTTTATCATGTAGCTAGCCTAGCGCTAGCTACATGATTCCCCCATCCCTGCACTATCCCTCCCACCCCTCCGATCGCCGCCGGTGATCATACCTAACAGGAAATCTGAACAGGATTTCCTGTTTGGACTTTAACCTCCCTGGCGGTATGATAATTTCTGGATTTTAGGGTCTTTTCAGCACATTTCAGACCCTAACATCAGGAAAAAAAAACTAAAATCAGGAAAATCAATTATAAAGTTTTCGTGCTGAGTGTGAGAAATGTTTCAGTGACCGCCGACTTTAGCAGTTAATAGCAAAGCCCCTTAAGTGCTAGAAACAACACATTTTCAGTATATGTTAAGTAGGGCAGTGGGAACTAGAGGAAAAAAATATCAGGGTGATATCAGTGTGCTGTGGGTGAGCGCTATAGGTGCGATATACGGGGAGTATGGGGAGGAGAGCGGAGAGCCATGCAGGAGACGGAGCTGCTCTAGCTATACCTAGTAGCTATACCTAGTAGCTGGGTGTGGAGCGACAAGAGGAAGTAACGGGACCCGGTACAGGGGGCGGAGAAGACTGAGGACGGTGGCGTGGGAGTGATCCGGGTGCATGGGGCTGGAGGAAGCCCCAGGTATGTATAAAACTTTTTTTCCCTTAGCTCGGGTACACTTTAAAGATTTTAAAGGCTGGAGAGTGACAGATGTGTTTTGGAAGGGGATTCTACAGGATCTTCTCAAAAAATTAGCATATTGTGATAAAGTTCATTATTTTCTGTAATGTACTGATAAACTTTAGACTTTGATATATTTTAGATTCATTACACACAACTGAAGTAGTTCAAAGCCTTTTATTGTTTTAATATTGATGATTTTGGCATACAGCTCATGAAAACCCAAAATTCCTATCTCAAAAAATTAGCATATCACGAAAAGGTTCTCTAAACGAGCTATTAACCTAATCATCTGAATCAACTAATTAACTCTAAACACCTGCAAAAGATTCCTGAGGCTTTTAAAACTCCCAGCCTGGTTCATTACTCAAAACTGCAATCATGGGTAAGACTGCCGACCTGACTGCTGTCCAGAAGGCCATCATTAACACCCTCAAGCAAGAGGGTAAGACACAGAAAGAAATTTCTGAATGAATAGGCTGTTCCCAGAGTGCTGTATCAAGGCACCTCAGTGAGAAGTCTGTGGGAAGGAAAAAATGTGGCAGAAAACGCTGCACAACAAAAAGTGGTGACCGGACTCTCAGGAAGATTGCAGAGATAGACCGATTCCAGACCTTGGGGGACCTGTGGAAGCAGTGGACTGAGTCTGGAGTAGAAACATCCCGAGCCACCGTGTACAGGCATGTACAGGAAATGGGCTACAGGTGCCGCATTCCCCAGATAAAGCCACTTTTGAATGAGAAACAGCGGCAGAAGCGCCTGCCCTGTACTTGACACTGGACTTCAGACATTTTGGCATTTCCCTCTCCCCAGTCTTCCTCCAGACTCTGGCACCTTGATTTCCGAATGACGTGCAAATGTTGCTTTCATCCGAAAAGTACTTTGGACCACTGAGCAACAGTTCAGTGCTGCTTCTCTGTAGCCCAGGTCAGGCACTTCTGCCACTTGTCTGGTTCAAAAGTGGCTTGACCTGGGGAATGCGGCACCTGTAGCCCATTTCCTGCACACACCTGTACACGGTGGCTCAGGATGTTTCTACTCCAGACTCAGTCCACTGCTTCCGCAGGTCCCCCAAGGTCTGGAATCGGTCCTTCTCCACAATCTTCCTCAGGGTCCGATCACCTCTTCTCGTTGTGCAGCGTTTTCTGCCACACTTTTTCCTTCCCACAGACTTCCCACTGAGGTGCCTTGATACAGCACTCTGGGAACAGCCTATTCGTTCAGAAATTTCTTTCTGTGTCTTACCCTCTTGCTTGAGGGTGTCAATGATGGCCTTCTGGACAGCAGTCAGGTCGGCAGTCTTACCCATGATTGCGGTTTTGAGTAATGAACCAGGCTGGGAGTTTTAAAAGCCTCAGGAATCTTTTGCAGGTGTTTAGAGTTAATTAGTTGATTCAGATGATTAGGTTAATAGCTCGCTTAGAGAACCTTTTTGTGATATGCTAATTTTTTGAGATAGGAATGTTGGGTTTTCATGAGCTGTATGCCAAAATCATCAATATTAAAACAATAAAAGGCTTTGAACTACTTCAGTTGTGTGTAATGAATCTAAAATATATCAAAGTCTAAAGTTTATCAGTACATTACAGAAAATAGTGAACTTTATCACAATATGCTAATTTTTTGAGAAGATCCTGTAGAGGAGAACTGAGGCATGTGAGAAATCTTGTATATGTGCATGCAAGGAGGGGATTCTAGAATATACTGCAGAGGTGTTCTGTAAACTCTTTACCTGAAAAATGCATGTTTGAACAGTGGAAACTCTGCAGCCATTGCCTGGAACATAACTGATGGCTGAGAATTACATAGTAAGTTACCAATGTGCCAACAACCCATGGCCTGTTTTAATAAGTGAGTCTGCAAGTGGCTTTTTTTCCCGATCGAGAATTAAAATTCTGCATACCACACTATTAGTAGATCACTCTCAATACTTTTAGACCTATTCAGACTGATGCTCTCAGTACTGTACAGTCATACTTTATAATAATGAGGATTTGTGCTACACAAGATATGTATACCTGTTCTGACTATTGCTGTTAAGTTGCAGTACATCAACACTAGCGTTTATTTTTCTTTGCTAACACAGTACCAATCTCTCTCACCGTGCAACATTTTAACAAGACAGCATTCGTTATACCCAAGTAAACCCTCAGGACATCATAAACATTGTTCAGGAGCTTTCTAAGGACAGATGCAGCTACCATTTCTTTTACAATGTGTATTGTTCAAGCTACTTAGAAATGGTACAGAAATGAACTAATGACAATAGTTGCAGGGTCATTAACTCCCCGGAGAAGAAGTTGTATCTTTAGTTGCTTAGCTTTTATTTCACTACACTGACAAAGTTTGTAAATATCATCAGGATAACAATGTCATATAAAAGGGAAATAGAATATCACAAAAATAGTATGGCAAAATCAATCGCTACTAAGGGGTAAAGGGGAGTTATTTATCTGGAATGTGAAGGCTAGTTCCAAGGCTAGTTATGCTTAACCCCTTCTCAGCATTTGGTTCTTAAATACTGAATGACCAGGGAATGGAAGTTTCTGAAAATAAACTTTCCCTTTGATCCTCGTGATTGGCTGATCATGGTGAATGTGGTGGTCACGTGATTATAGGCCACACTGGCTGATGATGACAGTGTAGTGTAATAACCTGCGCTTCAGCATAATTGGATGAATATAATTAAGACAAGACAAGACAAATAACATTTATATTGCGCTTTTCTCCTTGCGGACTCAAAGCGCCAGAGCAGAGCAGCAGCCACTAGGGCGCGCTCTATTGGCAGTAGCAGTGTAAGGGAGACTTGCCAAAGGTCTCCTACTGAATTAGTGCTGGCTTACTGAACAGGCAGAGCCGAGATTCGAACCCAGGTCTCCTGTGTCAGAGGCAGAGCCCTTAACCATTACACCATCAGCCAACTGCTCCAACAGGATCAATTCTTAGGCAGCAAGCAAGCACATTTCCAAAAACTGTGGGTAAATTTGCACACAAAATTTGCACAATTCCGCATCAACTCAAAACTATAATAATTTTGATTTGATGCGGAATTGTTCAAATTTTGTGTGCAAATTTATGCAGCTTGAAAATGAACCAATCAAATCCTGCTGAGGTAAAATTTGATTGGCCCGTTTTCAAACTGCATAAATTTGCATACAAAATGGGTATAATCCTGCATCAACTCAAAATTATTTGCATTTCATTGACCATCCCTAAAGATGGGAATCTAAGCAAGAGAGGGAGCAAGGAGCGCACGTGTGTTAACTGTTTTTTTTTGTTAAATTCATAAAACAATATTGCACTAACTAGATAATAAAAAGTTTCAGGCATATATTAAAACCAAGGGCTTCACAACATAAATGCCTAGGAGTGAAATCCAGAGCCGGAACAAGGTCCTCCAGCACCCAAGGCTGAGACACCAAAGTGCGCCCCTCCATCCCTCCCACCCCAGCCATCACACACCGATTGCTATTAGAGTCTCCGCTTGTCCCCTGCTGGCTTCCGGGATTTCTCCACTGCATACTTGCGCGGGCCACGTAGTTTTCTAGTAAGGGCGCATGTGTGACGTCACATGAGTGCCCTTACTAGCAAACCACGTTCGGTGTGCGTGTATGGAGAGGAGAATGCACCTGGAGAAGTGGAGGGACAATCCGAGGCCATCGACAGGTTAATGTATACTTTACATGGGGCACACTTACATGGGGGGGCACAGCATTGGGGGTTTTGTCGATCGTCGGGAAATTGCATGCTGTTCCCGCAAGCGCACCCGATCGAGCAGGTCGGCCCAACATCTTGCAGCATGCGCGATCAAGAATGCGACCAAATTTTGGCCCGAAATTGGTCGCATTGTAGATCGGGCATGCACTTGGCGACACTGATATTCATCCAATTGGATTATAATAATCAAATCAGATGGTCGGCTGCCAAGTCGCCTGATGTGTGGCCACCTTTAGAGTGACTTGAGTTGCATTGAGCTGTGCAAACAATGCAGAAAAGCATCTGTACTGTTTACACATCTCAGTACAGAAAACTTTCTCTACTTTGTTTGCACAGCAGTTACTTCATTAAAATAAAATCTGATAAACTGTCCTGCAATGTTATCAGCTTCAGTGATGTATAAGTATTCCCTCAAGTTTTGCGGCATTTAATGTTTTAGAGCAAAAATGTAATTTTGAATTTCATACCACTTTAAGTCACCATAAAATAATGCAGTTCAAGGCATCCCCAATCCCATTCCTGTAATATTTCAGAAGAAGAATGTTTATACACAAAGATGTTAGAGAGCAGCACTGTGTCTGTATCCATCACTTTCGCTGTTACAAATTGTAGATGAGATCTCAAGAATGCAGGTGTTTTACACAGTCCAAATCATTCTGATGCAATCACAACTCAATCTGATCTGATGTGATTGCTCTCACTCCAGGTGGATACCCTCAGAGATAGGTGGAATAGGAAGTGTTTGCCAGTGCGTCTTTAACTGTAAGTTTTTCAGATGTCAGTCTTCTGACCTCTGGGTACACAAACTCACGTAAGACCGCAAGACACGGCTACTGTAATGACAGCTCTGAAATAACCTCAGAGTCTGAACTTTATTAGGAGTGAAATATCTAGTTAAAGGTGACAACGGAGGAAAGAAGATCTAAAAGTGTCAGACTGTCGATATTTATGCCTTGTAACAATATACTTTGCATTTGTTTCCTCTGGATGAAGTTGAGTCTTGGCTATCTTGGCTGCTAAGCCTACATTTTATGCTTCTCCCTATCATCCTGTCGGTCCTCTGCTTTATGTGGAAGCTCTAGTCTGCTGGCAGCTATATTTGAGAAATAGGCATCAATGACAGCAGTAAAAGTCAGCACAGTGTATTAGAGGAAAAGCTCACAAATTATGATTGTAGATGAACTTTTCCAGACTAAGCTTTTATGCAAACGTCATAACACATCTGTAAGCAGGAGATGAGTCATCTTGATGTAGTGCTTCTGCTGGTGCAATGCATAAACAATATGGTTTTCTGTCCCGAAAACAAGTGTTAGCTTACAAGAAACGTATCTGGGTAGCTACAACTACTGGGGAAGCAGCACCTGCAGCTGCAGAGGGCCCTGGGGCAGTGTGGGGACCCCAATCTCTTACTCTCCTTCTTATACAGGGCAGATGGTGTAGTGACCACGGATGTTAAGAGGTGAATCGTGGTGTCTGCACTGTTATGGGGTAGTTATTGTGGCCCAAAAGTGTCACTATAGAGGGAAGGGGTGTGAACAAAGGAGGAAATCCTATTTAAAGTGAACCTGTGAATAAAATCAATAACTTACCTCAGTAAAGGAAAGCCTCTGGATCCTTCAAAGGCTTCCCCTCTTCTCTTCCAGCAGGCAGTTCCAGCATTGGGACTCCTAAAGCTTGCAGCCGTGCTCCTGTTTGAGAACAAGCACAGCGCACTGCGCAGCCACAGGACGACTTGCACCTGCACAGTACAGAGGTGCTGCCTGAGCTAAGAGGGAAAATCTGAGCCCATTCGGCTTCATACTAGTGCACAGGCATAAACCGTGTCTGCGCCAGTGCAATGCGGCTGAGCTCAGTTCACAAGCCTTTGTCAATGGGCTTCAGAGGGCCTCGGCACTGGAATGGTGAGGAGGAGGAAGATGAGGAAGCCTTTGGATTATCCAAAGGCTTACCTCTTGCTAGGTGAGTACCTATTTTGTGCACTTTTTTCAATGCAGGTACACTTTAAGTTGTGCTCAATGCAGGTACACTTTAAGTTGTGCTCAATACAGGTACACTTTAAGTTGTGCTCAATGCAGGTACACTTTAAGTTGTGCTCAATGCAGGTACACTTTAAGTTGTGCTGTGTGGGACATCTCAATTTGTATTTATAACTCTGACTTCAATGCAACAGCACAACATCATTCAGTTAAACAGCAAATAGACATTATAATCGGTGCTAGATCTGTTGATTCTTGTAGTGCAGTATAGTGATAGAGGATATCTGTGGTTTATATTTTGTCAAAAATAAAATTTCTCATGAAAATACATTTGAGCTTTCATTGAAATGACCGGAAGTCAATAAGCCAATGCCTGTTTATGAAAATAACTTTCCATGGCACCCCACAGGCGTTTAGCATGGTTATACTACACATGCATTGTGATTTTCTGTTTAGTATTGTTTGATGAAAGCTCTACACATACGTGACCTTCACAGATCAATATCGGCAGCAGTTTTGAAATGATTGCTGAACTGATGCGCTGAGTTAAACCAGTAAGACCAAGGAATGACCATTACTTCAGTGGTAAATACCACAAATATGGATCTTTTCCACTTACAACTGAATACACATAACCACAAAGAAACCACTTGAATGTAAGGTATACAATTGTGTAAATATCCATAACACCACAGCAATTACCATATTCAATGGGAAGTAATGTTGGCAGGTGTGCACTATTCAGCATAGAGGCTCAAGTAAAGCCCCAGAGAAGTTCTAAGCCTGTACCCTCACTTTAAAAGTAGAATAAAAGCCTTGGCTCTGGGGAATCACTATATGGCAAGCAGCCCAAGCAGCCCCCGAAACCATAGGAAGGAGAGGAGGCAGAGCATGGGATGGGGGGGAGGGGTGGTGGCAACTACTTATTTTCCCTCTATTCAATGCAGGGGTCCATCCTCCAAATCAAGAGATGTCTCGACCAAACTAGTTATTAAAGGTGAGATCATGATGGTCACACATGATATATGACCCCTGGCAAATTGGGCCTACCGAAGTGACAGGGAAAATTATGTTTTAATCATAATTTTTTTGGGGGAGGGTGGCATGATTTGCCAGACATAAAAATACCAGAGTTAACAGAAATAGTGTTGCTCGGATACCCCCGATCACAGATACGAATAAATCCATGCACAACAGTCCCAAAATCTGGATAAGCCGTAATTATGATCCGGATTTGAAACTGACTAATGAATTCGACTCAGACTTTATCCGTGATTGCCTGTAAAATCCGTGATCACGCGTTCGTGATCCATGTTTGACTTTAACGTTAATAGCAAAGCTCCCATACATGCTACATTCACCAAAATTGCGTGGATTATAAAGGTGATCAGTGGCTACAACTTAAAAAAAAGATTTTCAAAAAGACCTTATAGGTTTTGGAGAAAATCGGAATTTAAAGTTTCCAATAAAAAGGTATTGGTGATTAAATACCGCCAAAACCCGCCGACTTTAGCGGTTAATAGCAAAGCCCCCTTACATGCTACAAACACCACATTTGCAGGATATGTTAAGTAGAACAGTGGGAACAAGGAACATTTTTTTAATCATTGCAAAGGAGATTTCAAAGGAAAAAAGCGGTAAATACATTCACTGTCATTAACCGCATTTAAATGTACACTATTTTCCTTTGAACCTGTAAAAGCCATTATTTTAAAAATCATAAGGTCTTTTTGAAAAAAAAATGTCCCCTTGTTCCCACTGTTCTAGTTAATGCTGGGAATACACGGCTCGATTCTAAGCCATTAGGATGGCTCGATAGATAATTTCCAACATGTCCGATCACCGTTCGATAGTTTTGCCGCACCATTCACCATTGAAGTTAATTGAAAAAAGATAAGAAAAACGAGCAAAGAGAACATTGAATGCCAGGCAAGAGTGAACTTGAATGGCTTGCTGAGTCAATCGTTGGCAGATGCCAAGCATGTTCGCTCAAAACTCTAGGGGGTAAAAAAAAACCTGACTTGTGTCATCACCACCACTACCACAAGCAGATAAGAGCACAAGTCGATTATTGTGAGCAATATTCAATTTACAGCCTTTGTTGGTGGCTATGGTATGAAGTAGATTTATCCAGGCATAAGACCCCCCACCACCACCACCACCACCTTGTCCTAGAGTTGTGCATTGTCCTAGGAAATGTGCAAAACCTGGTGCTAAAAAAGAGCTTTTTATTCCCTGTTTCCCAGTAGACTACTGGTAGTGGTGTGCTGCTTATGAGCTGAAACAGGGGCCCCTATGCAATTCACTTTTCTCCCAGGAGATACATTTTCATCTTATGAACAATATAATTTGTTAGCACCTAACACTTGAAAAAGTACTAAAAAAGTAGGTAAAAATGATATCAAACTTAATTCAAGAATTATTGCTTAAAGGAATACTATCGATACCCAAGTGTTCTAAAATAAAAGTGTGCAAATAATATCTAAGTAGCTGTGTAAACATTTTCCTACTTTTCAAGTTAAATATCAGAGGCAAAAGCTGTAATTTATTGAGGTTAGGATTTAGCTATATTGGGACAAATCAATTGCAGAAGGGGTGTCTGCTTCAATGCACAGCCAGAGTTGCATATCAGACTACAGAAAGCAAATATCAAACATATCAAACTCTGAAAGCAAAAAAAATATGAAAAAGATGTGAGAATTAGTTACATTTCCTCTGCTCTCTTCAGACACGTCAGTCAGAAACACAGGACACAGGAGCTGCAGCTGTTGGGAGCTCTCTCTCTCAGTCACACACAGAGCTACACATAGAGTTAACTGATCAAGTGTGAGGGGAATTTCCCCTCTCCTCATGGCTCAGTCAGCCGTCAGTTTTGGCGTCAGTAAACTTTGAATGTATTTTGCCAACAGTAAACAAAGAAGTTGCTACTAAAATGTATACACCAGTACTTAGCAACACTTCCCAAACAATTCCTGTGTCAATTGAAAAAAATATGTGAATCGATAGTATTCCTTTAAAAGATGTTTTATTGATGATGTGTGAAAACATCTCCTGTTAGAAAACTCAGAAGGTGATTTAATTGGTGAGTGACCAGAATATTATTATTATTATTTATTGTATTTATAAAGCGCCAAAATATTACGCAGCACTGAACATTAATTTAGGTTACAGACAATATTTAGGGGTGACATACAGCAATATGACGATACAGGAATACAAGAAAACCAGATCACACAGCACAGTATGAGTACCAGGTAATGCTTAGTCAGTCACTGGATGAAGTATGGAGATTAGGCAAGTTAGGTTCACTCAGATGCATAGCATGGGATCACAGTAATGGAGGTGCATGATCAGGTAGGACACAAAAGGAGGAGGACCCAGCCCAAAGGCTTACAATCTAGCGGGAGAGGTAAAGACACGAACGGTAGGGGACCAGAGTTTAGCTGTAGGTTTAGAGCACTTGTGAGGGGTAGTAGGCCAGAGTGAAAAGGTGAGTTTTGAGGGCTTTCTTGAAGATGTTGAAGGAGGGGGCTGCCCTAATGGGTGGAGGTAGGGAGTTCCATAGTATTGGAGCAGCTCTTGAGAAGTCCTGGTGGTGTGCATGGGACTGGGTGATGCGGGGGGCGGTTAGGCGAAGTTCATTGGAAGAGCGGAGTGAGCGGCTAGGTGTGTTCCTCTGAGTAAGATTGGAAATGTAGATTGGACAGGTTTTGTGGACAGATTTGTAGGTCAGACACAGTATCTTGAATCTGATTCTGGACTGGATAGGAAGCCAGTGGAGGGATTCTAGGAGGGGATCTGCCGTGGTGGAGCGATGGGAGCAGTGGATAATTCTGGCTGCCGCATTCATGATGGACTGTAGTGGGGCTGTTCGGGACATAGGGAGACCAGACAGCAGGGCATTGCAGTAGTCAAGGTGGGAAATTATGAGGGCATGGATGAGGAGTTTGGTGGTGGCAGAGGTCAGGAAAGGGATTTCCCACACACAGCTGATTGGCACACTTATGTTACTATCTCTATTAAATATATACCTCAAGCCCAAACAAAGCGGTTGGAAATACTTTTTTTTAATACACCAACCAATGTAATGGATAAGAAACTGAGGTGTAGTGAGATACTTTACACAGTTTCTCTTTTGCGAATGCCAGCACACTAGTAGTGCTCGCATTAATAGTCTCTAATCTAAATTTCCCTGACATGGATGCAGCCCTGTCTGTCCCAACCCCTCTCTACCCCCTTACACCCCCCCCCCCCCCCCCCAAGCCAGGGCTGGATTTCTGGAAAAGCCCCGAAGGCCTGGACCTTGGATGGCTGCAGTTTAAAGGGGGCACCTGAATGTGAAATAAGGGTTGCTACGCATGAAAGAAAAGGCTGACAATGGAAAGCAACACATGAAAAAGGGAAGTTGATTCCCACGTGAGCTGTGCATGGAAGAAAGGCATGCAGTACATGAACGCTACACATGGAAGAGGGGCTACACGTGGAATGGGAAGGGTGCTTCTGCAAATGGAAGGGAGCCTCAACATACTGGACCTAAGGGCATAAAAAGTATAAATCTGGCCTCGCTCCTAGCAGCATGATGTTGCAAAACAGAATGGGAAAACCCTCCCCCCTTCCACCTTATATAGGCCTGTGGTGTGATCTCCAAGGTTGTGCATTGAGGGAAGCCATTACTGGCAGAGCAGAAAGTTTCCCACATTTCCAGCCCCATCCCTGCCGCCTGACCGGCTTCCTGTGCTACCTATCCTCGTCCATAGTGCACTTGGCTGCCAGGTTCATGAGAATTTTGGATTAGAGCCTATTCACTCGCTTATCACTAAATGGATTACGGCTTGAGTATTAAGCAGAATCATGGTGCTGTACATCTACTGTAACTATTCTAGAATAAAGGAACTTCTTCATTTGAATATGGTGTGGTCAGCTCCAGGACTCTCTCAGTCTTCATATATTGTTAAAATGTGTATTATATGCCAACATTGCAATATGGTATAGTCATTACTTTATTACAGATACTTTATCCAAAACTGCTGGTGCCCTAGGAGTGCAAAGCAAAATACAATACTCCAGGTATCTTCTTCCATCTATTTATGTACTAATCAAATCCATGTCCTATCTAACTATAGCATTTATCACTTCTCTCCAAACAAGTAAAATTTCATATATTCATTTTCTTTCTGCCCTATAAATTGTATAATAGAGTACCGATAAAGAACACCGCTACTATAATGGAACGCGGAAAAGCCACCGCGTGTACTGACAGCAAAATGGCTGATTCCGCATCCAGCGCGGCGGTTTGCACGCAGCAACGTGCGTCTGGTGTGGTTGGGTCTGTTGGTTCACACAGATTGAGAAATATGCGCGCGCGCACTGAGAGGCAGAACCTTTATGACAGCCAAACAGGGATCAGCAGACCAGGTTGGTCAGCTGACCTCAGAGCAAGTGACTATTGGTCAATCACTGATGGGTGGCGCCGGAGAGCGCTGCTCTATATATAGTCACTGCTGGTCAGTCTCAGGTTGTCTGCCGTTGCGAACACTTACGTGGAAGCACTCAGACCTTAGTCAGATCCTACAGTGTGTTAGAACCAGGAGGACCTGGGAATTCACACTGAGCCAGATTACTTCTGTTTATCATTGTGTTATACTTCAGACTAGTTCCAGGGTGTCGAGATCATGGACCTCACACCCAAGATTAGAGACTTTGTGTTATCATTGTGTTATACTTCAGACTAGTTCCAGGGTGTCGAGACCACGGACCCCACACCCAATATTAGGGACTTTGTGTTATCATTCTGTTATACTTCAGACTAGTTCCAGGGTGTCGAGACCACGGACCTCACACCCAAGACTAGGGATACTGTACCATCATATTATACTCCAGACTAATTCCAGGGTGTAGAGACCATGGACTTCACACCCAAGACTAGGCATTGTTTGATATCTGTTATGACCTATTGCTTTTCTGACTATCCCTCTGCTTTCTGATTCGGTACCTACGCATCTCTGATTCTCTGTTGCCAACCCTGCCTGCCTTTGAATACCGAATCAGCCTTCTGTCTCTGTACCTTGTCTGTCCGTGTGTTGCCGACCTGGCTTGCCCGACCTTGAGAGCTATCTCTCTCCTTAAGAGATAGCCTCCAGACCTGCTAGTGACATCCACCTTCAGGTGTCACTCACTCACAGGTCCTTTCTACTTTCAGCCAGGGACTCCACCACTTTGGAGGTCTCAGGCTGCTGGAGGGTTTTTGCACTTCTCAGAAGGCAGTATCGCACATACTGCCAAAGACCACCGGCTCCTCGGGTGGTCTTACTCAAAGTCATTACTGTTGCACCAAACACTCACACTATATAGGTGTCCAGAGGTTAGTTATACTTGGATTATCGGTGATTCTGCAGATCATCAATAATAAGGTATATATCTGTATTCTTGGTGATACTGCAGATCATCAATAATCAGATTCTCTCTGTGTGCTGACACCGATCGTTACAGCTACTATGAATCACAGCCTTTGGGAAGACAGTTTTGTATTACCCTGTTTTGTGAAGGATAAGTCCATTGGGAATTATAAATTACCAAGAAAACCGTTAAATTATTTGTTGCAGCACACATTGATAGCACTCTTTTCAGATACATCAACCACCCCAAGAGATAATTTTTACATGCTACGGAATTAGGAAAATATATAGGTGTAATTACTGCAGAACACAAAACTAAGAGAACTAAGACTGCATTTTCTAATGAAGCCTAATTACGTCTTACATTTTGCAATGTTATTGCCTTGTCATGGGCGGGTAAGCGAAAATATTGTTTACAAACGGATTTGTTTCTTCTGCAAACACTAATATGTCGTTTGCCACGACATTTTATTTTTCCGGCTGGAATAATAACAACGCAGTAAATATAAAGTTCATTTCAGGATCTTACAAAATGCTGATGACAGCCATAGACTGGCTGATCCTGACATCTGGTGGGTGTTCCGGGCTGCAGAGTACAGGTGGAAGACTAAATCTAACCAATCCACCCTCAAAAGGTTGCCTGGATTAACTGATCCTCTCCAGAGAACTATTTATCATATGTAAATATCCAGTATTGGTGGGGATTTTCCAGCAGCCTGTACCAACATAATAATTCTCTTTCTGCTTTGATTCTGTCAGTCCTGATGCCCTGTTCAGTGGATTCAGCAATGCATTTATTGCAGTTTGTATATAAAACTTAAAGCAAACCTGTATTGTGAAAAAAGAAAGATTTAGATACTTACCACCGAAGAGTAAAGCCTCAGGATGCTCCAGAGGCTTTTCCAATTCTCCACGACCCCTCCACTGCCAGCCAGGACCCTCTTTGGCTTCACAGCCATGTGCAGAGAAATAAGCCATGCATGAGCGGCTCCTTGCTACTGCAAAGGTGCTAGCCATCCTTCTCGTCTGTGCAGTGTAGCCGTGCTCACACACCGAGGGAACCGCGCCGTAGGAAATATTCAACATTATTGTTGATTATTGTTTAGGAGGTCCCAGTTTAGGAAAGGAGGGGCTTATGAAGATTGGTGAGGACTATTCAGAGGCTTTCCCCTACGGAGGTAAGTAGCTAACTTTTTCCACTGAGTACAGTTACCAACTTACCATTTAAATCCTGCCCTTGATTTGGGGGCAGGATATTGGCACAGGACAGTAGTGATTTAAAGGTGACACAGTTATGTTTAGCACTCTAGTTTTGCAATGTTAGAGTCTCAGGTTCATATCCTGGCCATAACACTATATGTAGGAAGTTTGAATAGGTCATAGGTGAGTAACTGAGTAACTGAGTAATTGTGGCTTAGAAAAAGTCTCCAGTCCAGAGCCAACACCAGCCAAATACATGCCTGGGCAATGCCGGGCCATCAGTTAGTGATTGAATAAATTGCAGAAAAATATTCCAACACCTCTGCTTACTTGAACACTGGGAAAGAAAGCAGCGGTCCTCCGATAATTTTTGTGTTTTGCTCTAGTTTTCCATTTATAATGCACCAGGGCACAATTACCACCTCTCCTTTGTGATCATATCTGTCTCAAACCTTAGTGGTCTAGTCAATTGAAGGAGATGCAGTTATTGTTCTTGTTAGTTTATGTTGTTATATTATTGTACTCTGTCTCGTGATACAGTAGGTGTAGTTATTAGAGTAATTCACTTTTCTAAAATGCAAATTAAGTAAGAATTTAGCTCTCTATACCAAAGTCGTTTTGGTACATTTAGTGTCAGTACCAACATTCCTTTGACTATAATGGGTTTCAAGAAGCAATCATTGGTTGCAACCTACATGGAGCCATATACAATTCACTTTTTCACCTCAGTTTTCTCCTAGGTGATATTTTCACCTTGTAAATAAAATGTCTTTTAAACCACCGGGAAGCAAACAAATACTCATAATTATCTTGACAGTAATTTTTCACCAACTTTTTGGTACTTTTTCCATTGAAAAGTGCTGAAAAGGTATTTTAAACCTAAGATGAATAATAATCTCATAGGAGAAAACGTAAGAGAAAAAGTGAATTGCATATGGCTCATGGGCCCATATGCAATTATTTTTTTCTCCTGAGTTTTCTCCTAAGTGATATATTCACAACTTGTCATAAAATGCCTTTTAAGCCACCAAGCAAGAAATTACTCAAAATCATTTTGATGGTACTTTTTCACCAACTTCTGGGTACTTTTTCAATTGTAAAATGTTGAAAAGTTACTTTAAGGAGAAGATGAAAATTATCTCCTAGGAGAAAATGTAGGAGAAAAAGTTAATTGCATATATAAGGTCCTGGGCCCATATGCAATTACGCTTTTCTCCTGACTCTTCTCCTAGGTGATATTTTCAAACTTGTCAATAAAATGCCTTTTACACCACTAGCAAGCAAAAAAACACTCAAAATAATTTTGATGGTACTTTTTCACCTACTTTTTCCTTTGCAAAGTGCTGAAAAGTTATTCTAAATAGAAGATGAATAATTATCTCTACAAGAAAGCATATGTAATAAAATCTTTCTCATGAGTTTCCTCCTAGGTGATGTTTTCAAACATTTCTATAAAAAAAAAAAATTTTTAAACACCAGCAAGCAAGACAATACTCAAAATAATTTTGATATTACTTGTTCACCTACTTCTGGTACGTTTTCATTTGCAAAGTGCTGAAAAGTTAATTTAAAAAGAAGTTGAAAAATTGAATTGCATATGGACCCTGGTGGTTTAACATGCTTATATTGAAACGTTGGCCTGTATGCAATTGACTTTTTCTCCTGAGTTATATTCTTGGAGATAATGTTCATCTTCTCTTTAAATTAACTCTTCAGTATTTTACAATTGAAAAAGTACCCAAAAGTTGGTGAAAAGTACTTAAAACTATTTTGAGTATTTTTTTTTTTTTGCTTACTGGTGGTTTAAAATGTATTTTAAAGGTGTGAAAATATCATCTAGGAGAAAACTCAGGAGAAAAGGTTAATTGCACGTGGACCACTGTATGCTACATATTTTGTACCTTGTACTCTGTATAGACATGAAGGCAAATAATGCAATTCACTTTTTCTCCTTAGTTTTCTCTTGGGTGATATTTTTACAACTTGTAAATAAAATGCCTTTTAAGCCACCAGCAAGCAAGAAAATACTCAAAATAATTTTGACAGTACTTTTTCACCAACCTTTTGGTACTTTCTCTATTGCAAAATGGTAAAAAGTTCATTTAAATTGAAGATGAAAAAATATCTGTTAGGAGAAAACGCAGGAGAAAAAGTGAATTGCATATAGCCTTATGGGCCATATGCAATTAACTTTTTCTCCTGAGTTTTCTCCTTGGAGATTATTTTTCATCTTCGATTTGGATTAAGTTTTCAGCACTTTGCAATGGAGAAAGTACCAAAAAGTAGTAAAAAAATACAATCAAAATTATTTTGAGTACTTTTTGGCTTGTCAGTGGTTTGAAAGGCATTTTATGAACAAGTTTGAAAATATTACATAGTAGAAAACTCAGGAGAAAAAGTGATGTACTTTAATGCGGTCATCTTAACTGACCATTGTTAAATAATCTTAAGAAAATATGAAGTCATTCAGCTGGTTTAAAAATTACCAAGATAATTCAGTCTGAGCAAAGTTTCCTGGCTCTCCCATTCGACAAAATTACCACAACAAAGAAAAACTATTTAAATTAATTAATTGTCCCTAAGTGTACAGGTCAATTTGAAAAGATGCAATTTGATTGAGCTTAAAGGGACACTTAAGTCAAACAAAAAAAATTAGTTTTACTCACCTAGGGCTTCCAATAGCCCCCTGTAGCTGTCCGGTGCCCTCGCCGTGTCCCTCCGATCCTCCTGGCCCCGCCGGCAGCCACTTCCTGTTTCGGTGACAGGAGCTGACAGGCTGGGGACGCGAGTGATTCTTCGCGTTCCTGGCCACAATAGCACCATCTATGCTGCTATAGCATATATCATGTACCACATAGCAGCATAGATGGCGCTAATGTTTCTGGGAACGCGAAGAATCACTCGCATCCCCAGCCTGTCAGCTCCTGTCACCGAAACAGGAAGTGGCTGCCGGCGGGGACAGGAGGATCGGAGGGAGACGGCGTGGGCACCGGACAGCTGCAGGGGGCTATTGGAAGCCCTAGGTGAGTAAAACTCATTTTTTTTGTTTGACTTAAGTGTCCCTTTAAAGAAGAGCTGTCAGCCATACTATCTCAGAAAAATAAACCACATACAGTGGGTTGCAAAAGTATTCGGCCCCCTTGAAGTTTTCCACATTTTGTCATATTATTGCTACAAACATGAATCAATTTTATTGGAATTCCACGTGAAAGACCAATACAAAGTGTTGTACACGTGAGAAGTGGAACGAAAATCATACATGATTCCAAACATTTTTTACAAATCAATAACTGCAAAGTGGGGTGTGCGTAACTATTCAGCCCCCTGAATCAATACTTTATAGAGCCACCTTTTGCTGCAATTACAGCTGCCAGTCTTTTAGGGTATGTCTCTACCAGCTTTGCACATCTGGCTTTATGTTTAGGGTTGTTATCCTGCTGGAAGGTGAACCAGTCTCAAGTCTTTTGCAAACTCCAAGAGGTTTTCTTCCAAGATTGCCCTGCATTTGGCTCCATCCATCAAAGCAAAAATACCACAACGTGGGTGCATTTGTCAGTTCAGTGGAAAAAAAAATGCATCTTCTAGGAATAAGTTAAGTACACATATTTGTGGTAGATGTAAGTGAGTGACACTGCAGTGTGTTATCCTTAATTAAACATAATTCTCAAGTGTCAAATCAGGTTCAGTGATTTTTTTTTTATTTTTTATAGTGTCAAATCAGGTTCAGGGATTTTTGAGCCTGAGCCTAGCTGTAATTAAAGCAAACATAGATAAGAAAACAAGTTCCACTTTTACAGTATCACAGATTGCCCAGCAAGCTCATGGTGAGCCAGAACTCCTAGGAGTATGATGAGGATCAACCAGTCCGAGACAGGCTGTGTGCATGTTGAATTGGTATGGCTCTGTAATGCGCTTTGAGTCCTATGGGAGAAAAGCGCTTTACAAATGTTATTGTATTGTATTGTATTGTATTGTATCTTCCCATCAACTCTGACCAGCTTCTCTGTCCCTGCTGAAGAGAAGCACCCCCAGAGCATGATGCTGCCACCACCATATTTGACAGTGGGGATGGAGTGTTCAGAGTGATGTGCAGTGTTAGCTTTCCGCCACACATAGCGTTTTGCATTTTGGACAAAAAGTTCCATTTTGGTCTCATCTGACCAGAGCACCTTCTTCCACATGTTTGCCGTGTCCCCCACTTGGCTTGTGGCGAACTGCAAATGGGACTTCTTATGTTTTTCTGTTAACAGTGGCTTTCTTCTTGCCACTCTTCCATAAAGGCCAACTTTGTGCAGTGCACGACTAATAGTTGTCCTATGGACAGATTCCCCCACCTGAGCTGTAGATCTCTGCAGCTCGTCCAGAGTCACCATGGGCCTCTTGACTGCATTTCTGATCAGCGCTCTCCGTGTTCGAGCAGTTCTGGAGATGCGTTTGGCTATCAGGGACAACAAATGGACAATTGCACATTCACCAGTGATGCATTGTGGAAGACATCATATACTCACTCCAACCTAAATAATCGTGAATACCTTTTGTTTAAGGAAGGCACAATTCTGTTTTACAGAATCAGCTCTATAAACGTATCCAACAGATAAGTACCTTTAGATTTGTTTACATTACATGAATTTGAAACGACAAACTCTGCCCCTCGGTAATGTTTACTTACATAAGCAGTTGAAATTGATACAAGTTATGTAGGTGTTTTGGATAATGCTGTAATATGGGGAAGAGCGATTATATTACACAAATGCATGATGGTATTGCCTTTCCTGAACTTGCTTTTCTTACTTTCGCGCTCTCAGAAACTCACTGAGATTTGCAGGAATCTGATCTTTGGTTGGACCTGTGTTTACAACAAATACAGGCCGTCTCCTTATCATCTGATCTGCAATGTGATCTGTGCTGGCACACATAGCTAAGCTCCTGTAAGCAGGTCTTTTATTTCAGATGGATGAGAAACACATAAACATAGACATGTCCATTCACTGTCATGTACGTATTTGCTTAAACTAAGGTCATTTTGAATTATAAATTAATTTCTAGAGCACAGCGCTTTTCTCAACTGAGAAATCTGTACTAATAGCTGGATGTTCCCCTCTTTTATTCCCCCATATCAGCTGCTAAAGAGGTGAAAAGGTACATATGTAACACAACTCCGGCAGTCACGCTGGCTTATCATTGATTTTGTTTTGCATGATTTATGCAATATTTTATGTACATGAGGTCTTCTTGGGAAACTACCCTATCATAAATTGAGGATCCTCTGTATAAAGAGATTTTTTTGCTGTACAAAGTGTTATGACCCATTTCAACCAATCACATTTAGTACAGAAGTAAACCCAGGATTTTTGAGTGGGGAATTCCTGAAAGGTCTCTCTCAGCCACGCACAAAGTAATAATATGGTAGGATGTTAGACTATGACTATAGTAGGATTAGATTGTGAGCTCCTCTGAGGAAAGTCAGTGACATGACTATGTACTCTGTAAAGTGCCGCGGAAGATGTCAGTGCTGTACAAATATATAATAATATGGTAGGACATTAGACTATGTCTACGGTAGTGATATAGCGAACATGACATTTTTGGAACGCTGACGCAAATTTTCTGCAAAAGTTTGCGAACAGGCAAATCTGGTGAACCACCATAGACTTTATTGGGCAGACAAATTTTAAAACCTGCAAAAACTGTTTCTGGCCACAAAAGTGACAGAAACATTTTTTCAAGGGTCCTAACACCCAGACCGTGGCAGAGAGGGATACATGGCAAAAATTACTTGGTTGATGCAAAGTTGTGTTTTAATCGCTAAAGGGAAGAAATCACAGTACATTCCTAAATTTGTGGAATTAAGTGCTTTAAAACATCCGGAGTATGCACACGGCGATAAGGTAGTGTAAGGGCTATGCCCGGTTCACACGGACAGAAGAAAGGCCACGTTTAACGCACTGCAAACAACCGCAAAGAGCTCTAGTGATAACATCAGGTGAGCGAATCATTGTTTTTGCTTGTTCACACCTCCAGGACATAAATGTTAGTCCTCTCGGTGGCAGTCTTTTTGTAGTGGTGTGTAGTGGCTGCCGTGCTTGTGCGCAGGTGATTGTTGTTTTTTGCCCCTACAGTCGGGATGAGGTAGTTCAATGACAGTTAAGTGACAAATAAAAACACTGATTCAGCACTGAAGCTTTATACAGGGGGCAGTAGTATATACTAGATGCCAGTAGTGGTGGGGAAGGATTATTGGGTTATGGTCGGTGCACTACTAGGACCAGCAGACCTGTCTCCAACAGTTAACATGTGCACTGGACACACTGAATTGCAATTTAACAATAGCACGAAAAAGAAAAAACAACCCTCAGAAGGGTGAACTACTGTAGCACTAAGCACTGACTGCACCTGTCTGCAACAGCTAAAGTGCACTGTGTGGACACACTGAACAGCAATATCACAAGATCAAAACAGAGCCTTTAGAAGGCTCTGGGGTTATGTAGATTCTGAATTGGTATTGTAGCAGCAAGAAACTCCACAGGGGACACAGAACACAGGCCTAACTAACGCTTTCCCTATCTGCAGAACACGCTCCCTTATCTGCCTAGCACAGAAGCCAAACACAGACTGCAAAATGACTGCTGTGCTGGCTTTCTGATGGGGGTGTGGTCCAGGTAGGAGGAATAGCTGATTAGCTGCCATGTGCCTGCTGACTCTGGGGTGAGGGGTCAAACTTTGGCTCCATTATATTGTATAGGGGCGGGTCAAACACACCATGTGTTCACTTGTGGGGGCGACCGTGAACACACATTGTTCGCCACAAACTATTCGCCTTCAGAACAGTTCAGGCCATTTCTAGTCTACGGTAGGAATAGATTGTGAGCTCCTCTGAGGAAAGTCAGTGACATGACTATGTACTCTGTAAAGCACTGCGTAAGATGTCAGTGCTATATAAATACATAATAGACATTATTGAATTTTGTATTTTTTAGGGGGTAGAACGGTGGAAGAGAGATGGTGAGACAGAGAGGTAGAGAGAGGAAATCGAGAGTCAGTAAAGGGAAAGAGACATGAGTGAATGGGGGAGACAGAGAGAAAAACACCGGTCAGATGTGGGGGGGACGGGGGATCGGATTCTGTGCACCAATAAGCCCCTAAACTTGCCTATGCTGTATATGCACTGCAAGCTGATAAAGAGATAGGGGCGCTATTAGGATGAACTCACAGGAAGAAGATGACTGTAGATCACTTGTCACGAACCCTTTAGGCGGTAATTAGATCTTTTCTTTGAACTTTACAATAAATGTAGACATGACCTATTATGAAGTATTGCGGAAAATTGGACAATATACAATGTGAAGGGTAGCCATTTACAATAGGAATCACGGTGACGTAGTGGTGGTTAGCGCTCTTGCCTTGCAGGGCTGGATTCCAGGTTCGAATCCCAGCCTGGGTTTCCTCTGGGCACTCTGGTTTCCTCCCACATCCCAAAAACATATAGATAAGTTAATTGGATTCCCCCTAAATTGGCCCTAGACTATGATACATGTACTACACGATATAGACATATGACTATGGTAGGGATTAGATTGTGAGCCCTTCTGAGGGACAGTTAGTGACATGACAATATACTCTGTACAGTGCTGCGTAATATGTTGACACTATATATAAATAATTAAATAAATAAATATTATTCATCTGACAGTTCCAATAGCTTTTGCACTAGTACTCTGGGCGTGTCAAAGTTTCCTTTATTCCTTTCAAAAGGACTCCCTGAAAAGGACTCATAAAAAGTAGCTAACAAGTGACATATACACATGCAATCTATTCTGACAGTGGGATTGAGCCACTACTATCCACAGAGTTTTGTTTAAAAAATAAAGGAATTCCCCATGAAGAGTTGGACTAATCCAAAACCTGTCTGTTAGAGCTGTCAGCTTATTACTACCTACTGTAAGCGACAGTGACATAAAAAAAATAATGCCTTAGAACAGTACACGAGTCGGGGCTTCATAACTTTACACTGTATCAAACAAAACAAAGAACAACACTGGGCAAGATTTCAGCTGACATCCTGTCAAATATCAGCTGGTTCAAGCTGGACAAAAGGTAAACAATCTGCATCACGTAGATATGGACTGTTTGCCTGGTCTACCACTTATCAATCAGCGTATGCCAAGAATTGCATTCTTACATCTAAATTACAGTTTGTAAATATTCTTTGTATGTGTTCCACAAACACAATTCTTGAAAATTAGGATTATATATTTTTACCTCATTAGCTTGTTGAACAAGGCGATATTTCTTCTTGTCATTATAAAGTTTTGAAATTTACACCTAACTTTTCGAAATGCCACATGAAAAATAACAGGAACAAAGGGCAAAGAACTGGAAAAGACAGAGCTGAAGTGTTATATGTCAGCTAAGCAGCAGAGAAATGTTATGTTGAAGATACACAAGTAAAGTGAATAAAAGCATGCTATGACCACTTTTCTGGAGAACCAAACTACATTTTAGCTTTTGCAAAAACTGTACAAGAATAATATTCTCTAAACGTATAGAAGATAATGGCTGCAGACAGGGATGGGCAATTTTTTGGTGCACACAGAGATAACCTAGGACACACAGTACAGTCACACAGGTGTTAAAGTGGCCCGGTAACAGTACACGTTGATCACACAGCAGGCATTGCAGTGACCAGTCAATGGAGTATTGGCACAAATCATTTTTTTTTGGGGGGGGGGGGGGGGGGGTTACACAGAGATCACCTTGAAAACACAGTATGGTCACTGAGATGTTCAAGTGACATGGTGACAGTCAGTACATGTTGACTATACAGCAGGCAGTGACCTGCAAAGTGGTATTGTTACAAATTTCTGTCACACTGGGTCTCCGAGAGAAGTAACCAGTGTGCAAATGTAGGACATAAAGTTTCCTGCTTCCCCCTGGATACAGCATACATTTTTCTGCCTTAATTACAGAGTGTATACACTTCCAGCTCGATCTGATAATTCTGCCTGGCAAAAGCAGGCGTATCAATTAGCAACTAAATTAAGTGTAAAGCTTGAGTTTAAAACCCTTGAAAATCAGCAAGATGGTTTTAAATGTTAATTTTATACTGTTTTAATGTTCTGGACTATAGGTAAAATTTGATGACAATACCACTTTAAGTCACCTGTATGGCTGATATTGTGGTGAAACCCCTCCCACGGTGTGATGTCAGGACCATAGTTCTGACATCACACTGTGGGAGCCTTGTTGCATTGTGGGAAATAACAGCTACTGACATCATCTGCCAGCAGTAAATATGTCACCATGTGATAAATGTCAGAATGTAAACCAGGGAGAGGACAGATTTTACAATGAGCAAACACTGACTAAATCATTTTTTACATAATTATTGTAAAAATGAAGCACGTATTACATTATTTTCACTGGAGTTCCTCTTTAAATTTGCAGATAAAATGATTGAAATGTAGTTTAGCATGCAAAAGCTCATGCTAAATAAACACTATTTAAAAACCACTAATCTACAGGAGCAACATTTTTCCACCAAAAAATTAAGCTGGATGGTATTATGAAGTTTTCAGAACTACACCTTTTGGAGCCACATTCCTCCAGGCATTAGATTTCTATATATAAAACTTCAGCAGAATGTTGCCTTTCTTCTCTACCTTTATGAGCTGGCGATGATGCATCAGTTGGTGATAGTGAGCAATCGCTGGCATTTGTCCATGCCTCAGTGTTATAGACTCATAATTCACAGTCAAATAAAATCAATAGCAGCTGACACTGAAAATATTTAACATATTCTTAACCATTCCCTATTTTTGTTTCAGTGATATTTAAGAGGTTTACCAAAATACATTGGAAGCAATAACAATCACTGTATAGTAGTGTCAAGGCAATAGTTATACTGTTTACAAATTTTAAGAGAGAACAAAAGAAAAAATTTGTGTTCTTCTCAATAATTTTTTTAAAAAGGGCAAATTTAATTTTGCAATGATATTCACCACTCACTGTCATTATCCTATCCTAAGCTGAATTTCTCTGAGCCCGCTTCTAGTCCTGATTAGGGATGGCAAAATCATTCCCCTGTCAGTAATATAAAATGTTTTCAATTAAATTATGTAACATGTAATACGTTTGCCTGTTACACCAGGCTTAAAGAGAACCTGTAACAAAAAAAGTTCCCCTGGTACTCACCTCGGGAGGGGGAAGCCTCAGGGTCCCAATGAGGCTTCCCCCTCCCCTGTAGCTGCAGGCAATCCAGCGCTGGCTCCCCCGAAGTCTCCTGCAATCCACGCTCGACAAGCCTGATAAGGCTTGCTATATTTACCTTCCCTGGCTCCAGCGGGGGCGCTGTTGCGGCTCTCAGCACGGAGATAGGCGAAAATAGCCAATCTCTGTCGGGTCCGCTCTACTGTGCAGGCGGCTTGCTCTGCCTTCCCCAGCCGCTGCGATCTGAGAGATCTGATAGCAGAGAGCTGGCACACTGCCGAGGGAGGCAGAGAACCTGTCAAAATTATATCCGGGGCACCATGGCAACAGGTTCATGGGTGGTGCCCCAGATAAAAACCCCTAGCGACGCCTCTGTCTTCCGTACAACCTATGAGCAAGAATAATGCATAGCTCCGGAAGTGTAGAGTACTGATGTTACAGAATAAACATATACTGATTGGACCTACTCTTTAAAGTGGAGCTGTCAGCCATACTATCTCAGGTAAAAAAACACATATATAAGTATATAAATACGTGCTCTACTTACATAGCATATGTATTGCACTGTTCACATTTTGATTTTAGTGATTTTTCCATAGTAAAAAAAGAAAAAAAATCCTTCTTAGGATTTTCCATTTTGTCTGTGTCTATCTTGAAGCCAATCCTGATGAAACTCCTTCCTTATGCTGGGCATAGACGGGTCAATAAGGCGGCCGATTTAGCCGCCGGATGGACTCCAGCCGCGTCCCCGCCGCGTCCCCGCTCGTCCGCTCACCCCCGCCGGCTCGATTTCCGCTCACCCCCGCCGGCACTTCCTTATCAGCGCTCGATTTCCTGCCATTGTCCGCCAGCGGGAATCGAGCGGGCGCGGGTCGAGCGGCTTGATCGGGCCAGCTGAATCTTATCAGCTGGCCGGATTAGCTGGTCGATACACGGTACAGAAACGTACCGTGTATCCCCAGCATTAGGATCTGTTTACACTTAATCAGTTGCTCTCAGTTATAGCTGAAAGAAAACTGATTTTCAAAGTAATGCCCATGTTTTCTTATGGCACCTTTCACACTTAACGTGTTTTAACTGAAATTTTTTTTGCACTGCTATGGAAAAACGCGTATTAACGCGTACCAACACGTTCTAACGCACACTAACACACACCAACTGATTAAAGCGGAATATAACCCAGAATTTCTTCTTTGCTCTAATAGATTATTCACAGCATATTATATACAACCAGCATTTTTTTTTTTTACTAGAACATCATTCAAAGAGTTAACACAGGCTTTAGAAGCTTCAATGCCTTCAGAGCTGGCCGCTTCCGAAAGTTAAACAATGTAATCTTTCGTTTACTTAAATGTATCAAGTGTGGAATGTGACACATTCTCTCCCAGACACAGAGAGAGAGTCAAACCATGTCTGCCTGAATGAATGAATGAATAAAAGCAGTTATTAATAAAATGCAAAGTCAGCTCATAAAGCAAAAAACTGTACTTTTGGGAAGCTATAACTTATAAATGAATAATAATACTTATGCACAAATGCAAATATGATAGCCGTATGGCATATACAAAATAGGAAAACATGTTTTTATTGAATACTATGTCCGGGTTTAAAACTGCTTTAAGTGTAAATGGGCAGTTACTCTGTCTGTGTATCATTTCCCGCCCACGTCCCAGTCTTCAGGCACTCCCACCCAGCTCTGCAGTAAAAAGTGCATGTCTCAGCATGAGAAATATATTCTAATTAGCGAAGCACAGAGGTGTGGGAAGGGAAAGCGGGAGGAAAAGAGGCTTCAGCCAATCAGGCTGCATTAGTTAAGTTTGAGGGGAAAGTAAAGAGGAATAAAAAGAAATCTCAGCATGCCCTGCAACTTCCTTTGTGAGGAAGATGTGCCAAATAAGAGTCAGGGAAACTGGGGAATGATGTTTACGAAGAAGAAAAATAAGAGTAATTTTTAGCTTTTGGATTGCCTGGTTAGCATCCTTATTGCTTATTTACTAGATAAAAATAAAAAAAAAGATTTTTTTTAATGTTATGTCGACAGTTACTCTTTAAACAAAGTCTCATTATTTACTAATTATCCTTCATGGACCTTTGAAGAACTGAGATCCAATTTTTGCATACACTTTAATTTCAAGATCATGCATTTCTGTATGTAGTAATGAAATGTAATCTTACTGATGTAACCACTAACCATGTTTATTTGTTAAGCTATTGCCAGCTTATGTTTCCTAGGTTATGATAGACTCTATTTTAAATTGGAAGCCAAGTTACATTTGAAATGCTGCAATTCCTTTCCTCCATCTTTAAAACATTTAGAGCCATTTTTTCTTGTCCTGCTATTCTATTGCCATCTTGTAAACATCACAACAATTATTAAACATTATAACAAATAAAAAGTATTTGTCCAAACACTTTTATGTTAAATTTTGCCCAGTGGTCACATAACGGGTGCTGGGTGCTTACTTTCCAACACCATCAGGCTCTCTCCTCTAATCTCTAAGAGGCTGACAGTGAGGTGCCACTTCCTGTGTATTTCTATTGAGGGGTTGGTATTCTGGACCATGGCCCCTGTGTTGAACTTTGTACAGGAGAGGATGAGTGGCAGTCTATACCCGCCCCTTCCACAGTGTGGTTTTGTGTCATTGATCTGGGAAGCAGATCCCTACCTCTGGAGGTGAGGTAAAGAGGAAGAATATTCAAATATTTTTAATTTTTTTCATTTTTAATTAATATTTTTTTAATTTATAATGTATTATTACAAGTCTCTTAGTAATTCCCATGTATTCAACAAGGTATCCATTTGTTGAATTTGTGATATTAAGTGTTTACTGTTAGTAGAAGAGGTATTAAAATTGTTATTGGTTTAAATCCTAACTGTAAATAATTTTTTTTTATCAAGAAACATGCTTATCCCAATAATGAAAGCTTTTCAGTATAGTTGTTTGAGAACTGGATGCACGATGTCTCAGTAGACATGCCTTAGACTGTAAATCAGTGCCTCCTGTTATACCCAGGATAGAAAAGGCCACATACAATGGTTCTGCCATCTACAGTATAAAATAGAGCACACACAGATTACAGGGACTCCATGAATGACAATCCATCTATGTCTCAAAAAAGGTCATACATACAGAATGCTCATTCCATGTTCTTCATCTCTGTGATATTTTAGCTCAGAGATAAATTGCAAGTCAAGCAAAGATACACAGACTGAGATAATTAAATGAAGCTCCTGATGTATAATAATTTCCTAGATAACACTTTCCACAATAGCAATTGGTATTGAATTCATTGCAGTGAAGGAGTGAGATCCTTTCTCCTCTGTCTGTCAAATCAAAGTCAAATAATCCCTGAATTCTAAACAGATCGCTGTGCGCGTCTTATATTTATACTTCTCAGGGTCACGTTATATTAGAAAAAGAAACATAGCCAGCAACAACAGTTAACTCCTTAAAAGACAAGTGTAAATGTGATGGGATTACAGAGTGCTTCTAGCCTTATTATCATTATTAGTGTTAGGCTTTCATACTTAGGAGCTTTATCGTTGCAGAATGCATATAGATATGTCTTCTGACACTGGTTATAATCACAGCTATGTTTCTGATATGTAGTTAGACCTATAACAAAAGTATTCATATGACCTTGCCATGCCTCTGATAGTACAGAGTTCTTTATATTCTAACCCTCGATGTTCTGAAGATATTAATCATCTGAATGCTTAAAGTTATCAGAATACACAAGACCTTCTGACACTGAAGGAGGGTTTATCAAGACCGATGTAAAGTTATTGGAACAAATGTGGAGCCATTGGGCAGGTTACCTCTGTTTAACCTCCCAGGGAGCACATGTAGTAAAATCTACGCTACACTTGTGGCTGCTTAAAGAGAATCTGTACTCTTTCTTAAATTCTTACAATAAAAAGCACACCATTCTATTCATTATGTTCTCCTGGGCCCCTGTGTGCTGTTTCTGCCACTCCCTGCTGCAATCTTGGCTTGTAATTGCCAGTTTTAGGCAGTGTTTACAAACAAAAGACATAGCATGTGATAGGCTGAGAGGAGCTCAGTCTGTGACTCATACAGAGCCTGCAGGGGCGTGTAGAGGGTGTGTATAGCTTCTATCCTATCACAAGCAGAGCTGCTTATTCCAGCCTGAGTGCCTGAGCCCGACAAAGCCGTCAAAGGAAAGAAGTTTAGATTATATAACAGAGATAATACAGCCACTGTGCAACTAGGAAAGGCTGCAGTAAGACAGACCACATTAGAACAGGTATAGGAACTTATAGGATGGAAGAAATAAGGCTGAAAATTTTGTTACAGTCTCTTTAAGCCTGAGATAGTGTATATTTTACTATACATTGGCTCCTGCAAAGGGATGGTCGGAAATGCCGATTTACTATTCAGTGGAAATTCCAATTTTCCATTTTTTGTTTTCCGATTTTCTGATTTCCCGCTTTTGATTTCCCATTTTCTGATTCCCAAATTACCAGTTTTCCGATTCTGTTTTTCTGATTTTTGAGGAATGTTTAATTTATAATTTTTTTGCAAAGGAGAATGCAAGAAGTGAAAAAAAATGGAAATCGAAAAAATGGAAATCGGAAAAACAGAAATCAGTATTGTAATTGCTCTAAAGTTAACATGTTCCCCAAAAATTCTGCATTCTCTGATTGGTCCAAGTTCTCTGATTGCTTCCAAGTTCTGTGATTGGGCTAAAATTACAGAGATCTCAACGAAATTCCATTTTTTGATTTCCGTTTCCGATTTCTGTTTTTGATTTCCGAATTCTGATCGGAAATTTGGATTTAAGATCAGAAATTCGGAAAATTCAATTCCGCAGAATCTGAATGAGCATCTCTACTCCTGCATTCCTGATTCCACTCCTGCCACCATTAATCTCGTCCAATGACATGCACCATTTAGGAGTCAATTTCATGTGTATGCACCTTTAGCCACTACACTTGGTCTTCCAGTTAAGAAGAAAATGGATTTCTTTTGGTATTTGATCTTATGATTTGCCAAAACTGGCTTCTGAAGTCTCTCTCAAATGTCCGTCGTGTTCATGCTCAATGCAATAAATGAAACTCTCAGAATGGGCTTGATTCACCAACAGCAGGTAAAATTGTGATGCACAGACATCACATGGCAATTTTATCAGTACAGTATTTCTTTTTTTGATACATGTACTGTATGTGGTATGTAGTACCTGCAATTTTATATTTTTAGCAGGGTCTGATGTTATGACATTGCTAGGCATTCTGATTGGTTTGTTTCTGTTATGGCTTGTATGTACCGTATACATGTGCTGTTGTTGGTGATTTCACTACACAGCCTTGAGACTGGAGTCCTCATGTGACCACAGAAGATTGTGTTACAGCAGGGGTGTAGCTGTTGTTCATTTATGGATGACTAAACAGAATGTTCAATTTAAAGGCGGGAGTGTTGGCAATACTTTGAATCTGAGCACTGTACATCACATTGGGATAATGTGCAGAATTTTCTTTTTGCCATGCCTTGCAATTACCTCAGCATGTCGAGCAAAAAAGAAAAATGTCAGAAAGAAACATATTTAGTAGTTTTTTTTATGTATGTAGGCTTAAAATATGTCTTTATGTATTTTGTGTACAGAGGAAGTGCCAATAAATAAAATAGCTAGTAATTTCTGAAAAGGACCTACACCATTGTAATTATGGACTTGTGTGTGATCAGTGTGCTCTCATAGTTCATAAAAAATATATATATGGTGCAAAGGGTTTTTTCAAGCATTGTTAAATATATGCATGATTTCTGCTACCTGTTTTGCTTGCATTGGTGCTCCCATATTGTGTTCACCCTGAGCACGTCAGGTTCAGAATTCTTAGGGGTGCTGGTTGCTAAGCAACAGAAGTTGGGCATTGTCCTATACCTGGATACCCTGGAGACATCACAGGTCTAATTAGACTTACAATGCTAACATAAAGAGCACCTGTTACACATACTGCCATACTGGAGCAAGCCTTTCAATAGAAACAGAAGAAAAACAAACAAACAAACAAAACACAAAGAGACAAAGAATAAAATAAAAGTTAATAAAATAATAAACAAACACCTAATAAATCAAAAAATCTTGTCAAACACTTGACAGCCCATATTAAATATTTGAACCTGTGAGTTGTCAGTTAGGGCTATGTCCGACACAGAGGTCTCAATACAATTATAACAATCCCCCGCATTAAGGACAGATAATTGTTTGACTCATGAGAACAATCATTTGCAGATCACAAAGCCCAGAATTTGCTTGAATGTCTTTTATCATTCCAATGTTCTTTTCTTCTAATTAAATTAGTAGTTTTAGATGTGAAAACTGTTGTCTAATATAAAAAAAAAATATTAGGGCAGACAAGCACTGCATCTATCATCAGGCAATAACACATCAAGTTCAGAAATGAGCATCTTTGCAACAAATTATTATTATTTAATTGTTGTTTCACTCTTTTTTTAAAATATTTTTAGCAAAATGTGAAAAAAATAGTCTCTGGTAATGCCAGTCTCCTTTCACCTATTGTCCCTCATGCAGGCTGGAAATACCAGAGCAGCTGCGGCGGCCAGTGTGGGACATGAATACCAGCTGCCCGCATGGTCCACAACACTGGTATGGTACTCTGCAAGAGGGGACCAAGATCTTTCCCCCTCTTAAAATGCCCCCTTATCCATATCAAGGATAAGAGGCCCACCCTCGCCTTGTGTTCAGGGAGGTGGAGTAACAGCTGCTACACCTATAATGATAAACACCAGGGGGGGGGGGGGGTAAAGGGTGTCTTATGATGGAATGCTACCTTCTCACACCTAGAAAAGCCCAAAACTCATGCTAGGCCTAGGATGCTCTTCATTGACTACAGAACAGCATTTAACACCATCATACCTAGCCAGCTGATCAACAAACTCCTATGCACTAGGTTTTGCTCCCTCTATTTGTAGCCGGTTATTGTACTTGCCTACAAATCACCCTCAAGCTGTCAAGTTAAGAAAACAAACATCCTCCTCCCTAATGGCCCATACTCATGAGGGACAAAAGTGGCCTGTCGCCAGCGCACGTGAGCGTGTGCGCGACAGGCCGGCAACAGCTCGTCACCAGGTCCCTCCGCATACATACGGCGGAGGGACCTGGCAACTGATGCGGCGGAAGCTGTCGCTGTTGCGCCTCCCCCCGCCAGAAGCCCAATGGATTACTTATCTTGTTGCTGTCGCTAGTCCACATACTCACGCGGACTAACGACAGTTGCGGCGGAGTTGCGGCGACAACTGTCGCCAGGCGATTGAGCGGTTCAATCGCCCGGCGACATCAGCGACGAGTGACGGTTTGGGGTGCGCGCCCGTGCAACGCCGCATACTCACGGGCGACCTGTCGCTGTAACACGTGCGGCGACATTTGTAGCCCGTGAGTATGGGCCATTACCCTAAGCACTGGCAGGGCAGGGCTTAGGGCAGTGTACTAAGTCCTCTCCTCTACACTCTTTTCCCCCATGACTGCCATCCTATCCATAACTCAAACATAATTGTTACATTTTGTAGATGATACTACTGTCAATGGGTCTATATCAGACAATGAGGAAGCTGCATACAGGGAAGAAGTTGGGAACAATTGATGTGCATTTTAAACTTTTAATTTTTAATTTTTTACATCTTCAATATATATGGAGAGTGGTTTGGGGAAAATATATGTATTTGATTGGAATATAATGGATCCATTTAGTTCAAATGACTCACGGACAAAACAGGAAGAGGAGGAGTACAAAGAGTATTTAAAGATGGAGTTTTCCAGTAACAATCCAGGTACTGATTCTGATGAAGACAATAGGATTTGTCGAAACATGTCAATCTGAGGTCTGGAGGGGCGCCCCAAAGACTTTTAAAAGTACCTAGATTGTAATCTGGAATCACCGTTCATCATCTTGCATAAACTTATTGCGTACAGGACTTTGGAAGAATCAGGAAGGACTCTGGAATCAAGGTGGAACGCATAACCAATCCACTTCCTCCCTCCGTGAGAAGGACTGTAACGCAAGTGACCTAGAACTATCGCGAGAGCGAGTGACGTCACACCAGGAAGAACTAGCTGGAACGTGAGTTGAAGCGCTCGTCCGGGCGTACGCGCCGACTGTATTACAACCTGTTTACTGGCGGGGATCACTACGGGGACAGTGTGAGGCCAGTACGGTAGATCGAAGAACTACACGAAGGAAGTAGGTAATGTGGAGCGGCATTGGAGGGATTATTACCCACAAGTCTAGATATTAATCATCCACTTGCCTGAAGTATACTGGCTATAGTGGTCTCTGACCTCTCATATATACAGCTCAAGTATATTCCTCCAGGAAAAGTGACAGTGCACCTGTATTTGACCATCTTATACAGGATCATTTTATGCAAGTTCTATTTGCAACTGTCTACATATATGCGCAATACGTATACATATATATATATATATATTTTTTTTTTATGAGAATATTTTATTGCTGACATTTTTTCTTCAGAGCACCGCACAGCTCCCATGTATGTATGTGTTGTGTGGTTTGGATGTGGGAAGGAGTTTTGAAGTATCAGTGTCTTTGGAAGAATAACTTTTTCATATGTAAGTTGAAAAATCAATCTATTAGACAATAAAGTCCAACTCTAAGATTTTATTACCTGCGCTCTTTTACTTTTTTAAGGTATAGAAGTTGGGAACCTGACTGCATGGTGTGACATTAACAGCTTGTTATTAAATATAAAAATGACCAAAGAAGTTATTCTGGACTTTAGGACCACCAAAAAGCCCAATCACATAGCAATAATGATCATACAGAGGCCGTGGAGAGAGCTTTAAGTTTCTGGAAGTCACCATTGCAGAGGACTTGTCCTTCCTTGGCTAACAATGCTTTAGCTGTAACTGGCAAAGTACAACAACACCTCTCCTTTTTGAGAAAAGTGCTAACCTTCCACAGAAGCTGCTGGTCAATTTCTACAGATGCAGTATAGAAAGCATCTTGACCAACTGCATGACAGCCTATTACAAAAGCTTCACCAAGGCTTGTAGAAAAGCTCTTCAGTGAGTTGTTAAAACAGCAGAAGTCATTATCCGCATTGAACTACCATCATTTCACTACATCATAAGACTTGCTGCATGAGAAGAGCCAAAAACATTTTTAAGGAGAACAATCACCCTGAAACACCTTGTTTGAGCTCCTTCCATCAGGTATACTTGTAGATAAATCCGTATAAACACAGACTGAAAATCAGCTTTCCCCATCTGACTTTATTGTTCTACAACATTAAACCATGTCTAATTACTTGTCCCAATCATTGTAATCCGCAAGGGGTTTCTTTAAGGGGAAAGTCCGAGCACCGTAAAAATATAAAATCCACTTACCTGAGGCTTCCTCCAGCCCCCTGTATCCATCCTGTGTCCTCGCCGCAGCTCCGGTGGCTACCGGTCCCTCTGGTGCAGATGCCGATCACGCCAGTTCGGCTTCCAGGTCGCCTTCTCCTACGCTCTAGTATGTGGCTAACGTCATCCAGACTGTACTGTGCCGGCGCAGAACTACTGCGTCTGCGCAGTACAATCCGGATGATGGCAGTGCGACTCTGAGAACCGATTGCACAGGCATAGTGGGGATCTTGCGCCAGAGGGGACCTGGGCTGCTGGCAGTGAGCTGAGCTGCAGCGAGGGCACAGGACGGCTGGCAGGGGCTAGAGGAAGCCCCAGGTAAGTGGATTTTTTTTATTTTTTACATGCTCGGCTGAGTCCTTTAAATTTCAATTGAAAAACCCTCTGATGACCAACCAACTGCCTCACTGTGGCATAATACTGAAAAAAGAGGCATAAGCATGCTTAAATCTCTTGCTGAAGCCACGGAAGAAAATTGTATGATTTTTTTTTTTTTTTTGGTACAGGTCTCTCTTTTGTTAACTCCTTGCCATGGATGGTCGGAAATGCAGAATTCTGATTCAGGCAGTTTTCCTGATTTAAGCCAACGCTGATTACAGACTCAACAGATTTCTAATTTCCAATACCAATACCAATATCTGAGGAAATTATCTTTTTTTGTCATTTTTGTTAATAAAGAGTTAATTATAATTTTTTGACATTTTGACTCAAAAGTATTGGACCAATCAGAGAATTCACAGCAAAACCATGGCAATTAGAATAGCATGGAAATTTTAGACCAATCACAAGACTTGGAAATACTCGGTAGTATCCGAATGTTGTTATTAGTCTAAACTTACTGCAGAGATCCGATTTTCACAAAAAAATTATAATATAAAATATAAAAAAAGCTGTCATCCTCGCCCCCTAATAAAGGGTCTCCCCAAAAGCCAATTTATTAGAGCCAGGCGCATCACATCTGATGATGAGGCCTATCATACACAGGCAGATTGATTGGCTGAAAATTTTGTTGCAAGGGGTTATGAAAGAAAAGAAGTAGTAAATACAGTGTTAACGGTGGCAAAAATGGATAGAAGGATTATGAGACAGAGACAGCAGAAAGAAAAAATGCAGGGGGATGTACAGTTCATATCGACATTTGATAATCATTCCCAGTTGGTAAGAAAAAGTATACTTGACAACTGGTCATTGATAGAGGATGACCCATTATTGTCTAAAGTATTTCATTTTCCCTCTAGATTTGTATACAGAAAAGGTAAAAGTATCCGCGATATGCTGGTCCGTGCGGACATAAAAAAGAATTCGAAACAGACATTGGTGTTTTTACCTAAGAAAAACGGTACATTCCCATGCCTAAGTTGTCAAAGTTGTGGGAGCATCGTTAGAGGGGACCACATAGCTCATCCTACAAAGGGCACGCCCATTAAGGTTAATAGACATGTTTCCTGTCTAACTCCAAATGTTATTTATTTTCTGTGTCCATGTGGGATGGGCTATGTTGGACAAACATCCAGACCCATCAGAGTAAGGATCAATGAGCATAGAAGTGACATAAGATTGTACAGGAAGTACATCAATGGCCCTGAAAAAATGTTTTATTCTCGCGTAGGTAAACATTTTTATGATTGCAACCACATGGTGAGCGATTTGAGATGGTGTGTATTGGAGAAGGTCAAAGCGGGAGAAGGAATGGACAATGAAACAACCCTTACTAAGAAGGGAGAGTAGATGGATCAGTAGGTTAAACACTTTGGTCCCAGATGGACTGAATGAGGATTGGAATTTAAGATGTTTTTTGTAACCTACTTTATTCCATGTGCTGTTGCTTTAAATCTCTCTAATTATGCAGGTGCCAGCCCTTAGGGGTGTGTTTTAAGACACAATTTGTGATTTATATGTGAGTTTTTACTCAGTGTGTGTAACACTTGATAAAGGCCGCAGGCTGAAACGTTGTGTGTTTTTTCTAATACTATGGTACAATAAACCAGCATTTTTGCACAAATCCAGGTGGAGACCCAGTCGTTTTGTCTTTGCTGATGTGAATGTTACACATCTAAAAGTGGCCATACACTGGTCGATTTGCCATCAGGTTCGACCAACAGAAAGATCCCTCCCTGATCGAATCTGATCAGAGAGGGATCGTATGGCTGCCTTTACTGCAAACAGATTGTGAAACGATTTCAGCATGAAACCAATCACAATCTGTGAAGCTGCCGCTGCCGCCGCCCCCCCCCCCCCCCCCTTCCCGCATACATTACCTGCTCCGGCCGGCGTGAGTCCCCGCTGTCACCGATGTCTTCTTCTCCGCTGGGTTCCACGTTCCGGTCCGGCTGGCTTCATTGCTTTCTGTCCGTGGAAGTTTAAACAGTAGAGGGCGCTGGACAGGAAGTGAAGCCAGCCGGACCAGAAACGCAGAACTCAGCGGAGAAGAAGACATCGGTGACAGCGGTGACACACGTATTGCTGCTATATTGCGTTGGTCGTCGGGCATTCGAGCGCCGCTATCGACGCACTCCTGACCCGCCGGCAATCACGAAAAATCTTCCGCACGGATGGATCGAAGAGAATCAATGGCAACGATTGATTTTGGATGGAAATTGATCGTTCTGTCAGCGTTTGCGCAACGATTTCACAGCAGATTCGATCACAGTGATCGAATCTACTGTATATCTGCGGGAAAATCGTTAGGTGTATGGGCCCCTTAAGAGGGATCCAGGTGTGGACTGGTTGACTCCCTGGTATATTCATTACCTTGCAGTACAGCTGTGGGAACACTTTTCTTGCTGTGTACCTAGCATAGGACAATGTCTTTCCTTCTAGGACTTTTTGCACACACTGATGAGACTGTAATCAACAGGACAGCAGCCAGACTGCAATTTAGTGGTCAAGATAGGGGTCTAACAAAAAAACATTACTTTTTAATTTGATTTTAATTAGTTAGAAAAAACAAACAAAAAAAGTCCACCCCTTGGGAAGGTTTACTTTAAAAAAGTTATGTGTGATTTATGCAAATATTTGTGTTATTTTATGCATATAATTAGGAGCTAAAACAATCTAAAACTTTTTCATGGCTATTAGTTAATTCAGAATTCTGAAGTCAGCTAAATCCTTCAATAGATTAGATAAAACAGCTGTTCCTGGCTCTAAGGAAGTTTTAATGAATTTATCCGATTTCACATGTGCATCAGCCTGAAGTCTATGTGTAACGATTGTGGAATTCTCTCCGTGATCAGCGCACAAGACGTGCGCTGACACTGCGGAAATCCTCCACAAGCGTATAATTTGAGGGAACCCAGCAAAAGGTGCAATGCACCTGAAGAGGGAAATTCCTGTCGACAGGTGGAGCTGTGGAGTGCAGAGGAACAGCTCCTCTACCCTGCCACAGACGCCAGACAGGAATTGTACGAAGGGAAGAAGTGCAGGGCAAGATAGCCCTGAAAGAGAGAGATCAAAGCGACAGAGGGTATGTGTGTCCACCAAACTAGTCGCCACCCTGCGACGATGAACACACAACCATGAAGATAAAGTGAGAAGGCAATCGCCAGAGATGGTGATTGCTAACAGTGACACAAGACCGAATAAGCACAGATGAGGAATGTATGTATGTCCACCAATCTAGCCGCCAACCTGCGAAGGTGGACACACAACAGAAGAAATCAAGTGAGAACGGAATCGCAAGAGAAGCGATTGCGGAAGAGAATGAGCACAGGGACAGATTGTATGTGTGTGCACCAAACTAGTCGCCAACCCGCGACGGTGTACACACAACAGCAGATATGAAGTAGGAACGCAATCGCGAGAGAGGCGATTGCCAGAGGTGACACAAGGCTACAGCAAGGCAGAGCACGAGAGTAGCAAAGGCACAGCAAATAATACAATGAGGAGATAAGGAAAATAACAAACCCTAACTAAATGTGAACACCGAACTCATTCACAACAGTGCACGCGTTTATGCGTGGTCCCCGCGTAATAAGCACAACAGAGACAAGCACGCCTAACTAACCACCAATAGACAGACATGAAACAGAGGACGCGAGCGCTTACTTAACGGTTACCTCACCGAGCCTCCAGCAAGCGTTCGTAGCAGACAAGACAGATACATGAAAACAGGAATAAGTGAGAGATAACAGCAAGAGAGATGAAGATCAGATGGATCCACAGCACTAGCACTAGGCGAGTGCGATCCAGGCAAGACAGATAGAGGAGATAGCTGGTAGCAACCGCTGCTCCAGCTATACTCTAAGAACAACGATCAGAACGACTTCCTGTCGACCACCGCTGGGACAGAACAATCACAACAGACAAACAAAACAGATAAGCAATCCTAACTGCACTAGGGAATATGCCTAGTGCAGTCCCAGGAATATTATAAGCTAATCTTCAAACAATGAGCAAGGCTGACACTCCCAGAGTGTTTCACAGGACTAACCCTTATGACCAGCAAAGGACTCTGGGAAACATAGCTCTTTATACTGCCAGTCATCAAAGGAGGCAGGTAGGGGATTTGCATAACGAGTGTATGCAAATTTCTCAGCAGCAGAACAGACCAGAAACTTGTAATGGAAAGACAGGTCTCTCTTTCAGAGACCTGCAGCCCACAGACTAGAGGAATGGTCAAACAGCTGTCTGCCAGTGCATCCAGCTGAGCGGATCATTACACTATGACTTCAAACGTAGATAGCACGCTACACTGCAACAGTGGCAGGACTGCCTCTATGAAGCACTAGATAATTTTCAGTCTTTGGAGAATCAAGTTACTATTACTAGTGTGACATAGCAGAAAGTGTCTTGGATAACACTGATATCTGTGCAAGAGATTTATTAGAGATACGTCACCGCTGCAGATCATGGAAATGTTCCCAGAAGAAGTAAAGGTGTGTACACACACATTTGTGGCACAAAGGCATCAGGACTTGATGCCTTAGACAACAGCCAGTGACATAACTTGATTCTCTCAACCCCCCTGAAGCTGCCAGTCAGGCCCCAGTGCAATACCTCCCACGGGAGCCACAGGGAGATGGACTCTACAACAGATACAGTGAAGAGAGGAGTATGGACATGTTGCTCCCCTGGATGAAGGTAAATTATGCTGATGCGGCTCTGCTCTCCACCTTGTCACAGGACAGGCCCCCCCTTAGTCCCCAAGCCCCCCTCCTGCGATGGCAGGGGTCTCAGGGGTTATTGTTTCTCCCCGGCAGCAACTAACCAATGTATAAATGCCAAATGTTTGTTGCTATAAATGGGGGAGGAGGAACAAAACACAGCACACAATGGTGTGGGCTCTGGCAGGATGAATAAGGATAAAGATGTGGTTCAAAGATCCGTCATTCCAGATCTTTCAACAAGCTCAGGGGACAACTATACACATGCTAAATTTTTCGAATCAGTTCATCTCGGCGGGGCTCTGAGAGCCGAGCGCCGAAGCTGGGTGCCGTCATAGCAGCAATGCTATGATGCGCACCCCGCTTATCACTAATTAGGGGCTCTGGTGGCTGCTGCTGGACCCCAAATTACATCTCCCTCCGAGTTGCGACAACTCGAAGGGGGAATTGTATTTAACGCCGCCTCGGAGTTTAGCGGCAGCAGGAAGAGCCATCATTCGGTTCTCCCCGCACCGAACTGAGCGGAGCCGAAATAATATGTGCTCCAATTTTTGGCCAAGGTGGCCATATATGGCACGGCATTTGTATGCATTGCACTCCACATCTCTTAAATGTTCATAAATTTGGGAAGGATGTTGTGAATGCTATAGGCAGAAGTTTTCAGAATCCTGAATACACATACATACAAGAGGACACAACATTATTTGTGTGGGGGAACAATGGTTTTATTGGTTTATCAAGAAATGTAATGGAAAGACGATTTATGTTGCATTACAAAGTATTGTGTGAGTAGTAGCATTACAACAAAGAAAATACTTCAGCTAGCATTGACTTTGTATGTACATTGACAAAGCCTAAGAGACATGTTGTTTAACCTTTAAAGGCTTAAGTCAACATTCACAGAAAGGAGAAAAAGAGAACTGTTCAGTATCAGCAACATACTATTGTCAGTGTTGGTATTATGACATGAGATAGGTTCTCGAAGAGGAAATGTAAAGATTTCAACCTTTGTAGAGAAAAAATAGGGTTAGTACAAAGTTGTATTATTATAAGGGTCCTTTATCTGTACAAAGGTGGAACACATGGCTTAACTGTTCGTTTATTCTTCAGGTAAGCTTAGACATCTTGTTATTAGAGTCAAAGACGTAAAATTAATCTATATTAGATTCTCTATAGAAATATTTCTAAAGTAATTAGATTCCCTCTTATGGCTAAATCAATGTAAAGACAAATTACCGTATATTGCAGATCTTATGTACGTATTTAAAGATTCTGATATTATGCTTAGAGTGTACAGAAAGTTGGAGGGCTGCTCTCAATTTTTGTTTAGTAGTTAATAGCTGAGATATTTTCATCTTGGACCACATTAGAGATGATCGCTATCAATGCAAAGAAGAGATAGGTGAGGTGATAAACAATTCAGATGTTTGGTTAATTTTTATACAAAAGTATTTATAGCAGACTACATAATTCTGATCTTTGGCAGTTCCATAACATGGTGTAGTGTTCTTGTTTGACCACACTCTTGGGGACATTCAGAGGATGTGCTGGGGTTAAAGTTTGCTAGTTTGTGTGGGTTAAGATACTTTTGCCATGCCATGTTTTTCTGCAATTTGAGCACATATGGTAATATACCCTAATAAACTTTATGTGTGCAGGCAGCACAGGTAAAGGCTTACTGGACTTTCAGAAATAACGTAATACATTACTTGCGCTATACATACAACACAATGAGTTCACTATACTCCAATGCCCTTTACAGTCACTAGATTATATCCAGTAGAGCATCTCTGGAATGTGGTAGAATAGGAAATTTGCACCATGGATGCCAAGCCAACAAATCTGAAGCAGCTGTGTGAGTCAATTAGGACCAAAATCTCAGATAAATAATTTTACAACTTTGTCACACAAAGATGAGAATATTTGGGAAAATAAATGTGCATGAGAAAACTAATTTTCACACAGATAATGTTTTAAGAAATGCATGAGCTTGACAAAACACATTTTTGCCAAGTGCATTGAAGTTAATGAGCATGAGAAAAAAAAAACTTTTTTTTTTTTAAATATGAGCAAATATGAAAATGTCATTGTGAAAATGACTATGGAAACATTTGAGCTCATTCCTAATAATGGACATATATACATATCAAACTATATAGGGTTTAAGCAAGGAAATGAGCAGCGCTACTTAAAAACAGACTAGTGCCTACCTGCAAAAGAGTGCAAGCCCCACTTGTGGGGTCGAATACACACCGAGCATACACATGACCTGTCTACCACTAGAGGAGGATGTTGGTTTCCATTAACAGCTTGCATGCAACCTATTAAGTACTCGTCCCTCCCACTGCGAAGAAGTCAATCCTCCATGGGAGGGGCCTAACACTAACTAAATCCTAACCTATGTATATGCATAGCCTGGGTGCGGCTAATCAAATAAAATCGAAAATTGAAAATTGCGCAAAAGGTGGATCAGCGCAACACCAGGCCGCCTCCGAATGGCCTCCATCAGAGATGCGCTGAGCCCCCCCAGGAACTACAAACGCACCTTGAACCCAAACAGAAGCTCTGCATATACACCAAAAGCATGGCTGTTAAGTGGGAGCAGCTGACCAAAACGAATTACATTAGTACATAGCAAGGAAATGAGCAGCGCTACTTAAAACAGACTAGTGCCTACCTGCAAAAGAGTGCAAGCCCCACTTGTGGGGTCGAATACACACCGAGCATACACATGACCTGTCTACCACTAGAGGAGGATGTTGGTTTCCATTAACAGCTTGCATGCAACCTATTAAGTACTCGTCCCTCCCACTGCGAAGAAGTCAATCCTCCATGGGAGGGGCCTAACACTAACTAAATCCTAACCTATGTATATGCATAGCCTGGGTGCGGCTAATCAAATAAAATCGAAAATTGAAAATTGCGCAAAAGGTGGATCAGCGCAACACCAGGCCGCCTCCGAATGGCCTCCATCAGAGATGCGCTGAGCCCCCCCAGGAACTACAAACGCACCTTGAACCCAAACAGAAGCTCTGCATATACACCAAAAGCATGGCTGTTAAGTGGGAGCAGCTGACCAAAACGAATTACATTAGTACATAGCAAGGAAATGAGCAGCGCTACTTAAAAACAGACTAGTGCCTACCTGCAAAAGAGTGCAAGCCCCACTTGTGGGGTCGAATACACACCGAGCATACACATGACCTGTCTACCACTAGAGGAGGATGTTGGTTTCCATTAACAGCTTGCATGCAACCTATTAAGTACTCGTCCCTCCCACTGCGAAGAAGTCAATCCTCCATGGGAGGGGCCTAACACTAACTAAATCCTAACCTATGTATATGCATAGCCTGGGTGCGGCTAATCAAATAAAATCGAAAATTGAAAATTACGCAAAAGGTGGATCAGCGCAACACCAGGCCGCCTCCGAATGGCCTCCATCAGAGATGCGCTGAGCCCCCCCAGGAACTACAAACGCACCTTGAACCCAAACAGAAGGAGGCCATTCGGAGGCGCATATACATAGGTTAGGATTTAGTTAGTGTTAGGCCCCTCCCATGGAGGATTGACTTCTTCGCAGTGGGAGGGACGAGTACTTAATAGGTTGCATGCAAGCTGTTAATGGAAACCAACATCCTCCTCTAGTGGTAGACAGGTCATGTGTATGCTCGGTGTGTATTCGACCCCACAAGTGGGGCTTGCACTCTTTTGCAGGTAGGCACTAGTCTGTTTTTAAGTAGCGCTGCTCATTTCCTTGCTATGTACTAATGTAATTCGTTTTGGTCAGCTGCTCCCACTTAACAGCCATGCTTTTGGTGTATATGCAGAGCTTCTGTTTGGGTTCAAGGTGCGTTTGTAGTTCCTGGGGGGGCTCAGCGCATCTCTGATGGAGGCCATTCGGAGGCGGCCTGGTGTTGCGCTGATCCACCTTTTGCGCAATTTTCAATTTTCAATTTTATTTGATTAGCCGCACCCAGGCTATGCATATACATAGGTTAGGATTTAGTTAGTGTTAGGCCCCTCCCATGGAGGATTGACTTCTTCGCAGTGGGAGGGACGAGTACTTAATAGGTTGCATGCAAGCTGTTAATGGAAACCAACATCCTCCTCTAGTGGTAGACAGGTCATGTGTATGCTCGGTGTGTATTCGACCCCACAAGTGGGGCTTGCACTCTTTTGCAGGTAGGCACTAGTCTGTTTTTAAGTAGCGCTGCTCATTTCCTTGCTATGTACTAATGTAATTCGTTTTGGTCAGCTGCTCCCACTTAACAGCCATGCTTTTGGTGTATATGCAGGGCTTCTGTTTGGGTTCAAGGTGCGTTTGTAGTTCCTGGGGGGGCTCAGCGCATCTCTGATGGAGGCCATTCGGAGGCGGCCTGGTGTTGCGCTGATCCACCTTTTGCGCAATTTTCAATTTTCGATTTTATCTGATTAGCCGCACCCAGGCTATGCATATACATAGGTTAGGATTTAGTTAGTGTTAGGCCCCTCCCATGGAGGATTGACTTCTTCGCAGTGGGAGGGACGAGTACTTAATAGGTTGCATGCAAGCTGTTAATGGAAACCAACATCCTCCTCTAGTGGTAGACAGGTCATGTGTATGCTCGGTGTGTATTCGACCCCACAAGTGGGGCTTGCACTCTTTTGCAGGTAGGCACTAGTCTGTTTTTAAAGGAGTTCTTTCGCGAAAAAAGTAGGCAGTTAAAAAATGTGACAGATGACAGGTTTTGGGCCAGTCCATCTTTTTAAGGGGGATTCTCAGGGCTTTGTTTTCAACAGCATTTCCTGAACACAGTTGCAAAATTTAACTGACATAATAGTGTGCAAGTGATTAGGGAGGCCGGCTGGTATCTTGCTATTTTGGCAGTTAAACTGTTGTTCAGGAAATGCTGTTGAAAACAAAGAAAGCCCTGAGAATCCCCCTTAAAAAGATGGACTTGCCCAAAACCTGTCATCTGTCACATTTTTTAACTGCCTTCTTTTTTCGCGAAAGAACCCCTTTAAGTAGCGCTGCTCATTTCCTTGCTATGTACTAATGTAATTCGTTTTGGTCAGCTGCTCCCACTTAACAGCCATGCTTTTGGTGTATATGCAGAGCTTCTGTTTGGGTTCAAGGTGCGTTTGTAGTTCCTGGGGGGGCTCAGCGCATCTCTGATGGAGGCCATTCGGAGGCGGCCTGGTGTTGCGCTGATCCACCTTTTGCGCAATTTTCAATTTTCGATTTTATTTGATTAGCCGCACCCAGGCTATGCATATACATAGGTTAGGATTTAGTTAGTGTTAGGCCCCTCCCATGGAGGATTGACTTCTTCGCAGTGGGAGGGACGAGTACTTAATAGGTTGCATGCAAGCTGTTAATGGAAACCAACATCCTCCTCTAGTGGTAGACAGGTCATGTGTATGCTCGGTGTGTATTCGACCCCACAAGTGGGGCTTGCACTCTTTTGCAGGTAGGCAGTAGTCTGTTTTTAAGTAGCGCTGCTCATTTCCTTGCTATGTACTAATGTAATTCGTTTTGGTCAGCTGCTCCCACTTAACAGCCATGCTTTTGGTGTATATGCAGAGCTTCTTTTTGGGTTCAAGGTGCGTTTGTAGTTCCTGGGGGGGCTCAGCGCATCTCTGATGGAGGCCATTCGGAGGCGGCCTGGTGTTGCGCTGATCCACCTTTTGCGCAATTTATATAGGGTTTAAAATTACACATAACATAGTCAAGAGAAATTAGGGCAGATAATACCAAAAATTAGAATCAAAAGGAAACTGTTTTGTTTACATAGGCCCAGGGCCGGCCCGCTCATGAGGCGGGGTGAAACTTTTGCCTCAGGCGGCAAATTTCCAGGGGCGGCACCCGCCCGTCCGTGGGTGCGGGGAGCCGGCCCGCCGAGCTGGAGGGGTAGCTGGCAGGACGGGGGTATTGGGCCAGCGGCGGGGAGGGGGGTCGGACCCCCCCCCTCCCTCGCCTGGGTCCCCCGTCCTCCACTCCCCTCCAGCCTAAATAGAAGCAGCCGTATGTGTAAGAGGCACGGGCGGGGAGACACTCACCTCCTCCTCGCTCCAGCGTGCGCTCCACTGACGTCACTTCCTGCAGGACGCTGCAGGAAGTGATGTCAGTGGAGCGCACGCTGGGAAGAGGTGAGTGTCCTCCCCGCCCGTGCCTCTTACACATACGGCTGCTTCTATTTAGGCTGGAGGGGAGCGGAGGACGGGGGACCCAGGCGAGGGAGGGGGGGGGTCCGACCCCCCTCCCCGCCGCTGGCCCAATACCCCCGTCCTGCCAGCTACCCCTCCAGCTCGGCGGCCCCCCAGAGCGGCCCCCTCGAGGGGGGGGGAGGGGCGGCGGTGACAATTTTTTAAAAATTTGCCTCAGGCGGCAAAAAGTCTAGGGCCGGCCCTGCATAGGCCCCTTCCCCACTTATACACTGCTTGCAACATAGGTAGCCATAGCAATATACAGCACTTGCATTGCTCTCTGATTTCCTTGGATGCAGGCACCAGCATTTGCACACAATTGCATGTATCCCCCATAACCAACCAACTGATGCCAAACTGCCTCCCCCCAACTAACTCTTATTGAACCCCAAAACTATGCCTAACCCTAACTAAACTGGGGCTACAAATAGCGATACTTTGGGTGCCGCCATAGGCTCTCATGTCATCAGCTTCAGTAAGCATGAGAGCCTTTGGCGGGGCCCAAAATATTGCTATGGAGCCGTGGACTCCCATGCTACTTGCAGCTGTTAACATGGGACTGTACGGTTATGCACAAATTACCTGTTTAGGTCTAACGCACCCTTAATGTTATGTGTGTCTCTCATAGATTAGCACAGTCAAAATGACAAAGATTTCAACCCTTTGGCAACATAGTATGAATGAAATAAGCAACAGACAGAATACATGGCATTTAACTGAAATTATATTATTGAGATTTCTGGTTTGCCCTTGTCTGCCTCTTATCCATATGATGAGGAAGAGGAACAACTCACTTCAAAAGAAATGCCGATAAACTTTTGTTAGGACATCAAGTCTATCAAAGGCAATCTGTCTTGTTGCTGCTGGATTCCAAACTACAGATACTGAGTCAGCTGCTAGATTTATATTTCTATTTTCTCAGCATGGTTGGTGTGAAGGGAGAATGGTAACTAACGCATACTGTGGAAAAAGAGAGTTTTATTTGTGCTGCTTGAATTAAAAAAAAATGCAATAAGCTTAGAATTTCAGATCATCCTGCTGGTATAAATACGGCATATTAAACGGGAAAGGGATAGGTAAAATAGCTGTTTAATTGGGGTTAAAGTATCTGCCTGTAAAGTACTTGAAATTCTACTAACTCATTATCTCTACTGAAAAACTTGGCACCCAGACAGGAAAGAGAATAGATTTCACTTTTATAAAAATTACTTATATTTGAACTCCAAGCAGTTAGCTAAATACACAGCTGAAATACAGTGTTTGCAAAATGTCTCATTCGGCAAAAGATTTTATGTGATTTAGATACTTCAGCAGTACACAAATGGCCAGTATCGCAGTTCTGTGCCCTTCTGTTTCCTCCTCTCTGTAGCTGAGCAACATGGGCACAGATCTTATCTCAGCCTGCTGACTAGACTGCGCAAATGAGTATGGATGAGTAGATGGGTAGGCCTAAATACCTGACAGTTTTATTTTATTTGTTTAGCTGTTTAACTGTATCTCAGAGGTTTTTTGTCATTCTTATATACTTTTCTAGATCTCCCTCTTAATTTATCATCCACATGTTCTTTCACTGGCATTTTCCCCAGTCTACACACTCAATGTGTGTTGCCCTTATCCTCCCTGGCAGTATGATTCCTTCCTGATTTTAGGGTCTAAAAGTGGTACAATTTTTCATGTGCTACATGAGGGCCTGGAGCAGCCCCTGCACTTACTCACCTCCCTGGAATCCAGTGCTGCAGTTCTCCCTCTGGGTGGCATTGCAACCCTATAGTGAGATTGCCGGCTGTTGTCATGACGACAGTTGTCAATCTCACCAGGGGGTTGCAGAGCCTCAGTGGACAGGAAGAGGAATGGTAGCCAGCATCTGGATCACCGGGAAGGTGAGTGAAAATGCCTGCTACACGCAGTGCTCTGTAAGGGACTACCAGTGGGTACCACGAGTGTAGCTCTTGGGTTACCGCTCTGAGCTGTGGTTTCCCACCCCGAGATTAGTTTGTGGTTATCGCTAAGGAGGTTAAAGTGTACCTAATACGAAAGGGTGTAAACGTTTTATACATGCCTAAGGCTTCCTCCAGACCCCTTCACACAGGTCACTCCCTCACAGCCGTCCTGTTATCTTTACCCAGATGGTGCAGGCGCAGTTCGCCTGCACACGCTCCCCCATCGTGCTCCTGCAGCTGGGACCATTCTGCTCCTGCACAGTAGTACTGCGCAGGTGCAGAAGACCCCCAGCAATGAGCACAGCCAGGCCATGCAAGCGCACTACGTCACGACTGGCGTAGCTAAAGGGTCATCTATTGGAGCATTCAGGAGGTAGAGAAGGGTGGTGAGGGAGCAATTTGTGTGAAGGGTGCTGGAGGAAGCCCCAGGTATGTATAAGCCCTATTACACCCTTTGTCTCATGTTTACTTTAATGTTCTCAGTCGACACTGCTGGGCACAAGCACTGTACAGGCACACTGCTCAGCTATAGTTGAGATTTGTGTACTATTCAAATAGAGGAGAGGAGGAACGAGCACTAGCATGCTGGCAGATGCGGTGGGTGAAAATACATTGTGCCCCTCACCAGGGACATTTTGAGATTCACCGTGCCAGAGAAGTGTTTTTTTTATCAGTAAAGAGACTCTATTTTTTTTAAACCGTGTTGATATTAAGTTTTGATGTCAAAAAGAGGGTATTATTCAGGAAGGGAAAGTTAAAATTAGCCATCAGCAAGGGCAGTATTCAATTAAGAATAGGAAGCTAATAATAGGTGTCATGAGCAGAGTTTTCATTAGGAAAATGGACATGTAAGGTAGGGTGATAAGTCAAGGTTAAACAAATGAAAGGGGAAAAAACATTAAAATTCTCAACAAAAACAGCAGCTTTTAAGTTATAAAATGATCAGCAATTGTGTAGCCAAAATCTGGCACCAGTGTGCAAGTTTTTCAGGCTAGGTACACACTCCTGTATAGCCTTGTCTTGAGCTACTGTGACAACTGTGCTTTGAAAAGCACGACTGAACCAATTAGATTTTCTTGGTATGTTCCTATTATTTTTGCTTCCCCACTTTTCTGTCATTCCTCTAATGCACACAGCATAAGGCTCAAAGGTTGGCAGTTCTCTGTGTTGTTTCCCAAGGATTGGCTGAATGGCCTACAATTGCTCTAATACAGAGTTAAATCATTCTTACTGATAGCTTGCCTTTATCACAGATATACTACAATAGACTCCATCCATCCAAAGAAAGCCATTTAAGTTCCAATAAAATAAAATAGCAATAAACAGCCATGAATAGAATTGTGAATAACAGGAAGTATGAAAAATAAATGCGTTTTCCTATTAAAAAAATAAAATAAATGATTACCAACATGCTTTATGGAACATGATTTTTAATTATTTCTCTTTGTAATTGTGACAGACTGGCATCAGATACAATCAGCATGCCTTTCCTTCCACTGCTACTATCTATTCAAATTGAAAAGCATTCAAAGGAATGTAAAAAAAGACATTATCATAGCGCTTAACGGGCTAATTTGGACTGTACTTGAATTTTAATGGACACATGAAACGAAAGGGAAGTGTGCTGTGCTAGAGATAAATGTTACAATTTTGGGAACAGATCAGAAGAAGAGGTAACGCCAAGGCAGAAATGCCTAAATCTGTTATCTCTGTGAGATGAGCAGGATACAGAGACAACTACAGAGTGTCATAATGAGGACCTGCAAGACAGGATTCCACACTGCATTAATGATTCAACTAATGTATGCACTAGGAGTAGAAAAAGTTTGCTAAATGAAGTTTTCTTGTTGCTGAATGAAATCAGTTGGACTCTCAATGCCAGTTTTCACAGAGAGTGATGGAATTTAATTAAGGTATTTGGTTGCTATGGAAAACAAGAAACATCTAAATAGGCCACACATACATCGATATTTTACTGTCAGTTACCGGCAGATTTTATCACTCTGAAGGACTCATGGCTACGTGCCTGGGATACAGGAGACCGATGAGCTGAGGGCAGCAACCCTTGCGACTTACCAACTGGAACCCCTGAAGTGGAGACAGGGATGACCAGTGAGCAAGAGGCAGGAGCGCTCGCAAAACCAGCAGTGTGATAATCAAGCATGTGACCAGGTTAGTAGTGCGGCATTCCCACAGGCTGTGTCTGGTACTGCAATGACTCAGTGACCTGGTGAGTCCAGGAATGGACACCAGTTTTGGCGTGTAAGGCAGGGCTTCAAACAGGCAGAAGTCGGCAATTGATTAGGTACACAGACTATAGTTTGGCGACAGGTCAGGGTCCTCAGGCAAGCAGAAGTCACGTCAGTAACAGATTGGGTAGTCGTACATAGCAGAAGGCAGCAGCAGATTGAGTAGTCAGGCAGACCAAGGTCAACATCCAGGAACAAACATGGGCAGAGCTTAAAGAGGTTCTGTTGACATTTAAAAAAAAAAACTGCCACTTACCTGGGGCTTCTATCGGTCCCCTGCAGCTGGAATGTCCCACGCCGTCCTCTTCCGATGCGCCGTTCCCCGCCACCGACATCCGTGTAATTATTCGTCTAACTAGACGAATAGAAGTGCGGCTGCGCAGCCATGGCCATGGCTCCCACGCGCATCAATGGGAGCTTACTGCGCAGGCACAGTATGAGGTTTTCCTGTACTGCACCTGCGCAGTAAGCTCCCACTGATGCACGCAGGAGCAAGCTCACATGCAGCCACGGCCGCACAGCTGCACTTCTATTCGACTAGTTTGAGGAATAATTACACCGATGCTGTCGGCGGGGAATGCCGTATTGGAAGAGGACGGTGCGGGACATTCCAGCTGCAGGGAGCCAATAGATGCCGTTTGTGTTTTTTTAAAACATCAACAGAACCCGTTTAAGTCACTCACGGGAGTACCCCTCTGCAATGTACTGCATAGTCTGCGGCGCCTCTGCATCATCGGAAGCATTTCTGTTGCATTGTATTGCACCGCGGGTATTGTGTCCATCCCTTAGAGACTACTACCCACTGCGATGAGCTGCGGCGGGTAAGAGTACCGCAATGCACTAAAACATGGTAAAGCAGGGGTCCTCAAACTTTTTTGGTCAAGGACCGGGTCAACATACTTTGAATGTTGGGGGGGCCATAACGTTCATAAAATTATGTTGAAAGACATTACATTGAATTTAGATATTGATTCCCCCTAATCATGCCCAGAGAAGAACTCCCAGCAGCAGCCATTGAGTCATGCGGCGCTCGAAGAACATCTTTCTGCACCAGACAGTGACGCATACCCAGGTGACAACTTGCCATCCAGTTGGACAGCAGCGTCACCTGATGCAGAATTGGATTGGCAGCCAGCAAATTACTGCTCGCTGGCTTCTACAGTATGAGGATGGGTGGTGCCAGCACTGCTATGCTATATGTGGGCTGCCGATATTTAAAGGTGCAGTGAGCCACATCTATAAGTTATACATTTTTCAGTTTGGGGGCCAGTGAAAAAGCCTCAGGGGGCCGCATTTGGCCTGTGGGCCGTAGTTTGAGGACCAAAGTGGTAAAGTGTGAAATGGGCCTATAGGGGCAAAAATATGCCATTTTAAGTAATACTTCAAAGCAGGTTATAAGCAAAGGAAAAAGTTGTTAAGAAATAAATAGTAAAACTGATATAATTTGGGAGATACTTACTATATTAAAAGCATTATGGAGTAATTAATTAACCACCTATGATCTGTGCAAATCTCACATTAGGTTTTGAGTAGAATCTGATAGATAATGAGAAAACATTCCCTGTCCATTGCTGGGAAAAAATTCTTTACAGGTGTTCATTTTGTCATTTAATTTCAGGTTCTCTTAAAGGACCACTATCACTGAAAATTGTAAAATGTAAAATACTGTAATAGCAGCCGCGGCGAGCGGTGCCACCGCTGCAGCTGCCTCCACGGAGGTGACCTGGGGGACGTCGGCTGCGGCGAACGCTTCCGCCGCCGCAGCCGTCTCTGTGCCCCTGCCCGTCTCCTCGGCATGTAGGACGCCAAGGATGGGGCTTTCTTCCGCACACAGGGTCGCTGTCTTGCGCGGGCGCGCGCACAGAGAGGACCTTTATTCTGGAAGGAGAGGCGTCAGCTGACCGGCTGGTCGGCTGACGTCAGGGGAGTCCCATGGCGCCCAGGATTGGCTGATCCTGGAGGGGTGTGCCAGTGGGGTCTCCTCTGCTTCATAAGCCTCCGGGCTTCATTATAGAATTGTCTGTTGTCGTGAATACTTGCGTGTTAGCGCGCAGACCTTAGGCTAGTTCCCTGGTGTTGATGCTAAGGATTTCATACCTAGTCTAGGATATTGCTGATTTGCTATTGTTGTTGTAGGCTAGTTCCCGGGTGTTGATGCTACGGATTTCACACACAGACTAGGATATTACTACTGTATTGATCTCCTGTGTATGACTCTTAGCTATTACCTCTGACTCTGATCCTGCCTTCTGATCCTGTACTTTCGCCTATCTGCCTACCTGTTGCTGAACCTCTGCCTGATTACTGATTACTCTCTTGTCTCACGATCTTGTACCGATACTTACTTCTCTGTTGCCGAACCTTGCCTGCCTGACCATTCTACTCACCTGTGGGCCCTCGCCACTGGTGAGGTATGACTACGCCAGCTCCTCTGGTCTTATAATTCTGCTAGGCTGTATCCAGCCTTAATTACCTGCTCTGTAGGGTATCTGTCATTGTAGTATTGTTGTGTGTTGCCTGCACTATATTCTGAATCACCCGCTCCTCGGGAGATTCAGCCTCTTCCTTTGTACTCTCCAGCCTGCTGGAGCTTGTACGCTAGTGCTCGCCTAGTGTATTGATAATACCTCACTAGCCCCTCTGGTGAGGTCTCTTCAAACTATTAAAGTTACGGTTGCACCCAAACACTTACACTTTATTAGGTGTCCAGAGGTTAGCCATATTTGTATTATTGGTGATTCTGCAGATCACTAATAATCAGTTATACATCTGTATTGTTGGTGATACTGCAGGTCATCAATAATCAGATACTCTCTGTGTGCTGACACCATTCATTACAGAACAACAGACCAGTAAAGTATTATGGAGGCACTCCCAACTGCCACCGTTAATGAACTCATTAAAACGGTGAACGCTCATCAGACTCAGATTGACCAACTAGCTGAGTCAGTTAACCGTTTATTAGACCCTAACACTCGAGTGTCTCCCCCTTCTGTGATCGAGCCGAGGGTACCCCCACCTGAAAAATTCTCGGGGCATCGCTCAGATTTTAGTAATTTTAAGCATAGATGCTTGTCATATTTTAAATTACGACCTGTTTCTTCCGGCACGGAAGCTCAACGGGTCACATTTATTAAAACTTTGTTGGCAGGAGATTCCCAATCCTGGGCATACAATCTACCTGTGGGACATGAGGCCTTGGTCTCAGTGGAGGAGTTCTTTCAGGCCTTGGCCGTAATTTACGACGACCCTGATTTGGCAGTGACTTCTGAGAGGAAGTTAAAAACCCTCAGGCAGGGTTATAGTTCCGTAGAGGTTTATGCCGCCGAATTCAGGAGATGGGCAGTGTCAGCCAGGTGGGGGCAATACGCGCTCTTAGACTGTTTTTTGGCAGGGTTGTCCGACACGGTGTCTAATCTGATGTTGGGTCATCCAGAACCCACGACTCTGGATGAGGCCATTTCCTTGGCCATCAAAATTGATAGGCGAGTTTGCTATCAAAAGCAAACTCAGGCTAGATCCCCAGGAAGGTTTGCTGCTGGTACCTGTGCAGCCCTTATGCCTTCCTCTCCACACACTGACGAGCCAATACAGATCGGACACGCCAGACTCTCAGAGGCCGAGAGACACCGAAGGCATGTTGAGAAACTATGTCTATATTGCGCTGACAAAGGGCATATGATTTCCGGCTGTCCCAATAAGACGGAACTCTATCGCTTGGGAGTAGCTGGAAGTACTTCCTTAGGCGATCCAGAGTCACCTCTGGGTTGCGATCTGGAGAGACCTAAGGGCTCTGCTTCCCTGACAGAGTCAGGGGTGGCGAATGCAGACTCTCCATAGGAAACTGATGCGATGTACCGCACTTTGGTGGTAGGTAGTACCACAGTAGATGGTTCAGCCGTCCCTTTAGTGGAGGACAGATCTATCATGTCAGATCGGGGCTCTCCACAAGGAGAACATCCAGTTCTTTGTGATCAAGATGATCACCACCTCAGTACTTTTGGGGATGCCGTGGCTTGAGAAGCACTCTCCTCGATTGGACTGGGCTTCTGGGCAATTATTGAGTTGGTCCCCTTATTGCCAGGATTATTGTTTAGCCAAGGTCACACTTGCTACCACCAAAGTTCAAGTTGAGGGTTTACCCAGTCCATATTCTGATTTTGAGGATGTATTTTGCCCCTGGACAGCCGACAAGCTGCCACCACATCGAAGCTTCGATTGCCCCATAGATTTGAGATCGGGTTGCATGCCTCCTAGGGGTCATTTATATAATTTGTCAGGAGCAGAGAAACTGGCTATGAAGGAGTATATTGCAGATAATTTGGCAAAAGGCTTTATCAGACCATCCAGGTCCCCGGCTGGGGCTGGTTTCTTTTTTGTTAAAAAGAAAGACGGTGGTCTCAGACCCTGTATCGATTATAGGGGATTGAATAAGATTACAGTAAAAAAAAACGTTATCCTTTGCCCTTAATCGATGATCTATTTTCTCAAGTTACGGAAGCGGGTGTGTTCACCAAACTTGATCTTAGGGGGCTTACAACTTGATACGTATAAGAGAAGGTGACGAATAGAAGACGGCGTTTAACACGCCCAACGGGCATTACGAATATCTCGCGATGCCCTTCGGGTTGTGCAATGCCCCATCCGTCTTCCAGGAACTGATTAATGAGGTTTTCAGGGAGGTCTTAGGACAATTCGTCTTGGTTTACTTGGACGACATCCTCATTTTTTCCCGAACCTTGTCTGAACACAGGGACCATGTAAAATTTGTCCTGGACAAACTACGCCAGAATTCCCTATTCGCCAAGATTGAGAAATGTCTCTTTGAGGTCTCCTGGGTTCCCTTTCTTGGTTATATTATCTCCACTGAAGGTTTAGAGATGTACCCCGGTAAGCTATCTGCTGTTTTGGAGTGGCCTCGTCCTGTCGGCTTGAAGGCACTCCAACAGTTCCTGGGCTTTGCCAATTACTATAGACGGTTCATCAAGGGGTTTTCTTCCATGGTGGCGCCTCTCACGGATCTGACCAAGAAGGGGATGGACACCCACAACTGGTCATTAGAGGCACTGACCGCATTTGCCTCACTTAAACAGTTGTTTTGTTCTGCTCCCATCTTGAAGCATGTTGATGTGTCCCTCCCTTTTGTGGTAGAGGTAGATGCTTCAGAGATTGGGGTGGGGGCCGTACTGTCCCAACATTCCAGTTTACAGGGCAAGTTGCATCCATGTGCATACTTTTCCAGGAAGTTCTCCCCAGCGGAAAGAAACTATGATATAGGGAATCGGGCGTTATTGGCTATTAAACTTGCATTTGAGGAGTGGCGCCACTGGCTTGAGGGGGCTCAGCACACTGTCACAGTTTTTACAGATCACAAAAACTTGCAGTATATTGAAAGTGCTAAGCGGCTCACACCTAGACCGACCCGGTGGTCCCTCTTTTTTACTCGCTTTGATTTTATTATTACGTTTAGACCAGGCAGCAAGAGTATTAAAGAAGATGCTCTCTCGAGATGCTTTGAGACAGAATCGGTGCAATATTTTACCCCTGTGGGCATCCTCCCAGAAAGTCTAGTTGTTGCTACTATGGGACTACAGGGTGATCAAGTTGCCAGCACAGGGGTCCCCTTAATGCATGGTGAAGAACAGGTGGTGAATTGGAAAGTTATTCCGGCAGACAGAGTTTGGGCTCTCCCAATCAGGTCCAGGAGATTGAGGTCCTTCTCGCAGGGATATTCCCCTCCCTTCCACCCTATGATGGTTGGGGTAAACAGAAAAGGAGCAACTCAGGAAGCGTGTCTGGAGTCCACGCCTAGAGGGGGGGGGTACTGTAATAGCAGCCGCGGCGATCGGTGCCGCCGCTGCAGCTGCCTCCACGGAGGTGACCTGGGGGACGTCGGCTGCGGCGAACGCTTCCGCCGCCGCAGCCGTCTCTGTGCCCCTGCCCATCTACTCGGCGTGTAGGACGCAAAGGACGGGGCTTTCTTCCGCACACAGGGTCGCTGTCTTGCGCGGGCGCACGCACAGACAGGACTTTTATTCTGGGAGGAGAGGCGTCAGCTGACTGGCTGGTCGGCTGACGTCAGGGGAGTCCCACGGCGCCCAGGATTGTCTGATCCTGGAGGGGTGTGCCAGTGGGGTCTCCTCTGCTTCATAAGCCTCCGGGCTTCATTATAGAATTGTCTGTTGTCGTGAATATTTGCGTGTTAGCGCGCAGACCTTAGGCTAGTTCCCTGGTGTTGATGCTAAGGATTTCACACCTAGTCTAGGATATTGCTGATTTGCTATTGTTGTTGTAGACTAGTTCCCAGGTGTTGATGCCACGGATTTCACACCCAGACTAGGATATTACTACTGTATTGATCTCCTGTGTAGGACTCTTAGCTATTACCTCTGACTCTGATCCTGCCTTCTGATCCTGTACTTTCGCCTATCTGCCTACCTGTTGCTGAACCTCTGCCTGATTACTGATTACTCTCTTGTCTCACGATCTTGTACCGATACTTACCTCTCTGTTGCCGAACCTTGCCTGCCTGACCATTCTACTCACCTGTGGGCCCTCGTCACTGGTGAGGTATGATTACGCCAGCTCCTCTGGTCTTATAATTCTGCTAGGCTGTATCCAGCCTTAATTACCTGCTCTGTAGGGTATCTGTCATTGTAGTATTGTTGTGTCTTGCCTGCATTACATTCTAAATCACCCACTCCTCGGGAGATTCAGCCTCTTCCTTTGTACTCTCCAGCCTGCTGGAGCTTGTACGCTAGTGCTCGCCTAGTGTATTGATAATACCTCACTAGCCCCTCTGGTGAGGTCTCTTCAAACTATTAAAGTTACGGTTGCACCCAAACACTTACACTTTATTAGGTGTCCAGAGGTTAGCCATACTTGTATTATTGGTGATTCTGCAGATCACTAATAATCAGGTATACATCTGTATTGTTGGTGATACTGCAGATCATCAATAATCAGATACTCTCTGTGTGCTGATACCATTCATTACAAATACACATGTATGCATGCATTTGAGATGTATATTTGGTCTAAGAGTGAAATACAGTATACATTACTTTTTCCTTTGTCACAATTCACTCCGCTCGCACACTGTTTTGGTAGTTGGAGTGCTTATGAAAATACAGCAAACCCTTAAATCCAAGAAGAGATGGGCTAGTCCAAAACCTATTAGAACTGCTGGATTTCTACAACTTACTGTAAGTGACAGCAAGACAAGAAAAAAATACCGTAATTCATAGTCTATTTCGCTCACAGACAAATGTACTTTTTATATGTATACACATACATTTTACATTTTTCACTATAGTTGTCCTATAAGGTCTCTTTGACATTGTAATTTTTTTTGACTAAGTAAAGTTAGCATATGAAGCTCTACAATATTCTGATTTATGAAAAGAATAAATGCCACAATGTGGAATGATTTCTCTTCATTCACCACAGTCCAATAGTATAAATAATAGTCCAAAAGTATTAAAAATGAGAACTTATAGTTGCTGTTTGGAGACATAATTACAGACAAGAGGCAGATAGCCACAGTAGTGTAAAAAAAAAAAACAGATGATAAAGCTTTATCTCTAATAAGCTCACCAGAGATTGTCAGCTACATGAGCAGATTGTCACTAAAAGCTGAGAAATATGCACACTCTATTGTTGTCTATCAGGAAATACGTAATTCATGAGCTCTGGCAGGTCTTGACTCCAGACTTTCGGACAGTAGCTTTCCAATAAGCTACAGGGAATTCCTATAATGCCAGCATGAGAAGCCTATGTGACAGGGGCTAAATGTTCAGCTTTTCACTACTCTATATTTTGAATTACATTCTTCTTAAAGCAGTAGGACATAACACATGTATTGTACTGTCCACATTTTGATTTCAGTGAATCTTGTATAGTAAATTAAGAGAATTCTGTTCTTGGTGGGAACCATGTCTTTTGCCCACAGTTTAGGCTAAATCCTGATGTCATTTCTGCCCTTTACTTTTTTTTATTTTCTCCTCCAATCGCTGAGTCACCTCAGCCTTGCTTGTAAACACAAGTGAGCAGGGGATTGTGTTTCAGATAGGCAGATAGGCAGCTAGGCAGGGAAATAAATGGAAGAGGAGGAATATATTATAGATAAAAAGAACCCCCAGTATGCAACTGCTTGGCATTGACTATTAAAGGACCAGTGCTGCTTAAATATGTGATAACTCCAAATCATAACAGCAGAAATTTTTTTGAAAGTTTTGAATGCAGGATTAGCATCTTTATCACTTAATACACTCAGACCAGTTGCTGTTGAAATTTGATTTTTATGGTGACAATCCCACTTTAACCACTTGAGGACTGTAGTGTTAAACCCCCCTAAAGACCAGGCCATTTTTCCACAAATGGGCCACTGCAGCTTTAAGGCAAAGCTGTGGGGCCGCACAATTCAGGACACAAGTGATCCCCCCGCCTTTTCTCCCCACCAACAGAGCTTTCTGTTGGTGAGGTCTGATCACCCCTCAGATGTTTATTTTTTTTGTAAATATTTATTACTTTATTTTAATATAAATTTCGCTATTTTTTTTAACCCCGCCCTCCCTCCCCCACCAGCCATTCACTGTGATCGGCTGTCATAGGCTTTCCATCTATGACAGCTGATCACTCCTGACACAATGGAGGGGACAGCCGTGTCACACGGCTGTCCCCAGTACAGCGCTGCTGCTGATTGCAGTGCTGTATATGGTAATTAGATGGCCGTACAGCAGTCTCCCGAGCGGCGATCACCGCTCAGAGACTGCAGGCGAGGCAGAGCTCCAGGGGGGTTCTCAGAGTTTTCTTTATTTTTAAAAGCTCTTAGTGAATGGCAGTTGCTCTGTCCAACTGTCAAAAAATGTGTGCAGCGAGCATGGAGGCTGGCCAGCATCTTTGTATACATTTTTTCAGGGAATGTCTTTATAAAGAATAAAGGCCATGCTAAGAATCCCCCATGAGGAGATGGACTAACCCAAAACATGTCGGTTCTGTTAGTTTTCTACTACCTACTGTAAGTGATAGCAACGTAGGAGAAAAGCAATGTATGGCTCATTTTACTCTGGAAGAAATGTACTTCTTATTTGTATGTGTTTTAAATTTTAAGATTTTCGTGACAGTTCCTCTTTAAAGGAAACATCAGGCAAAAAAAGGTAAAATCAGCTTTACTCACCTGGGGCTTTCTCCAGCCCCTTGCAGCCAAATGTCCCACACTGTTCGCTCTGCTCTCCCCTGCCGTCCCAGCCTCCCAGCACGCTGTTCAGGCCGACCTCTTGGTCTTCCTTACTGCGGCTGCGTGAAGCACCACTGTCAATCATGCCACGTTGTCCACAGCGTACTGCGCAGAACTACTGCGCCTGAAGTCGGCTGCAAGGGACTGGAGAAAGCCCCAGGTGAGTAAAGCCGATTTTACCTTTTTTGCCTGATGTTTCCTTTAACCTTAATGTATCAGGCCCCTTTCCCACTTTGCTCATTGAGTTCCATTGCAATGGACAATGCAAATATTTTTGAAGTATGCTCACATAGGTGCATCAGCAGTGAAGTGGGGCAGGTTCAGATGGGATTGTGTTTACCAGACAACGTGTGGGTATATAGGGGCAGTAAAGCATACTTTCAATGTACTGTATAGTATCTTAACTGTATGCGTTGCATCGCCTTGCTACCATGCAATGTAACTTTTGCCACCGTTGTGATCCTATCACAATGCAACATGCAAAGTGAGAAATTACTCTCAAGGAGGACTTCTAGAGGCAATTCTTCTTCACGGTTTTCATCTGACCATTATCTCTTTCTGCAGCTAATACTGGCAATAACATTTGGCTAGGACTATGTAAAAAACAAGCCGTTCATTTGTCATACATACAAATGCATCACAAAAACAAGAGACACAACATTAAGGTCTTTCCATGTATTCTTCAATCAAGGGCTTAATTCACTAAGACAAATAGCACGAAAGTTAGCACGCCTTATCAAAGTTAACACACCTTATCAAAGTTAACGTGCCTTATCAGAGTAGCATAGCGAGTACTACGAACTCGCATGGGGCTCAGGGCAGGACGAGTGGAGCTCTCGTCATTGCCAATTAGTAGGCATAAGTTCGCTATGCTACTCTGATAAGATGTGTTAACTTTGATAAGGCGTGCTATTTGTCTTAGTGAATCAAGCCCAAGGTTACAGTGATCTGAGCTTTTATAATCGGTTTAGTACCCATAGAGGCCAACTTGATGATCCTTTGGTACAATGGGTAGAGTTGAATATATGAAAATAAAATTATTGCTCCGAATAACGCCTTGTTGCACATATTTTCCTGAGATGTCACAGGTGAATCCATTCACAAAACTATCACACTACATGGAGGTGGAAAAATTGGTCAGTGATTGGCCAAAGTTGAAGATGTGTATCAGGCTAAAGTGTCTTCCTACATTTGCGTTCCTCAGTACAGTGTACATAAGGGTTTCATTCCACTCACTCCTTGATTATTAATATAATCCATCAATGATTCTGGATATACTATTAAACTCTAATCACATACATTCAGGAAATACACAAGAGCAGTTTCTGACCCAAATTAAGAATCCACAGAACCTATCAAAAAAGAAAATGAAAAGAAAACCATCAGCAAACATATGCATATTATCTTTGCAGCAGTAGCTGGTAGAACTATGCGCATCATGTACCAGGAGTGCATGGGGGAAATGCTCTTAGTCAAGCCTCCAAGGACAGTTTCTGTGAATTCATTGCTTGAAAAAAAGACCTTGGTTATCTCCAAATGTTGCTTTTGAATGAATAAATTAAGTAGAGTGCCAACTCTACATGTTTGTTTTTGCTTTATAAGTGTGGAGATTGTTTTATAATTAACATATATAGTGTATCTTGGGAAACTGGTTGCTCCTTATAAAAATGGATATCCATTTATATGAAAATTACTACACTTTTGTGGTTATCTACAGATTGCCATCTTCATAAATAGGTCCCTTTTTGTCTCCAATCAGAAGATGCTGAACAGTATTATGAACAAGGTTTGTAGAACACTATAATTTTATGTAGGATTTTTACAGAAAAATAGTAGTGAGGGGAAAAAATAAATCAATACATCTCAAAGTGAGAAGATAAAAAATAGAAACAAGAACAAGAAATTAATGATATTTGCCATATAATTTCTTTATTTTGTTTGATCCACAATGAGCCAGCACACCATTATCTTTACTACATGCAAACTAGTTGGACACAGCCGTTATCTCCCTCAATGCAACAAGGTTTACAGAAAAAAAACCTGTCATGATGATGATCATGACATCACACTGTGGGAGGGGTTCCACCACAATATCAGCCACACAGACCCTACTGAGGATTTATTTGAGAAAAAGTAAAGATAAGTAAAGAGTAAAAAGTAAAGCTGTGTCAGAGAGAATTCAAAGATCATGGGAAGTGTAGTCCTCAGTCATAAAGAAAATTGATGCAGGTGACAATATCAACTTTTCCTAATACCCCTGCTCTTAGGAGAGCATAGCAGGCAGGCCCAGATTTACATCACAGGAGACCATAGGCATCAATGTCTTGGCACCATAGACTTCGCCCCCCATGAACCCCATCAAACTACACTGCAAGTGTCCTGGCTGTCCCAGCCGTCACTTCTCCCTTACTTCTCTTGACAGTCATAGGTAGCTAAAGGTGTCCCTTAGCATTAGATAGCCATTAGCCAGAGGTATCCTCAGTATTAAGTAGCTAGTGGTGCCCCCGACTGAAGTGAAGTCAGTGGAATGCCAAGAGCTGGGTGCATAACTTCTCATCTATGCTTTGCTCGGGACTCTGCATAAGGAAGGAGTGAGGGAGGCACTAGGGGAGGAGAGTGAGCCATCATTCCATCATCAGGTACCTGTAGGCACAAGCCTACAGTGCCTTATTGTAAATCCAACCCTGATAGCAGGGTTGGAATAATTGTATTATCAGGAGATTCAAAACTAATTTTAAAGGGAACCAGAGATGTAGCACCCTCATGTATTTTACCATATTACATTAGAGAAAACACCTACCTTGCTTTCTGTTTCATTCTGCACTGCACAGCTTGCTTCTAATCAGTCCTGATAAAATCCCCGACTGAGCATTCAGTCTGGCTTTGCTGATGAATATTTATAGCTCAGTCTGTGTTCTCTCATGTCTTTTCAAGTCCAAGTCTGCTCCCTGCTGGCTCTGCTCAGGAATCATTATAGCTGAGTCATTATAGCAAAGCCTGACTGAATGCTCAGTCAGGGATTTTATCAGGTCTGATAAGAAACAAGCCGTGCAGTGCAGAATGAAACAGAAAGCATGGTAGGTGTTTTCTCTAATGTTCCCACTGATCTATATGGTAAAATACATGAGGGTGCTTCATCTCTGGTTCACTTTAAGTATCTACAAGGTTTCATTTTTTTAAAGTTTAAAAGTAAACCGAATCAGAGTAGGGGGAGAAATATGTATGAAACATTTTGTAGAAGCCCAGACCTTTTCTTTAAGGACACAACTTATTCACTATAAAATATAATCAAATTCTGATCTATTCACCCTACTTACTTTCACCAAATGCAGTCCTGTGCAGTGACACCTGCATTGCAGATAAACTGTAGGTCTAGTTACTTGATGTACAGTTTCTTTACAGCTTGCAGTCCTTAAGAGAAAAGAAGCAGACTCTTCTATGATTAGTTGCTTTCGTGTGTCTGCATGTACCTGTCATTGTGTGTCCTGGAGATGTTCATGCCTCACAGAATGATCACTCACATAAAAGCCTTCTGCCTCACCAGACCACTCTGCACTGCTGCACATTATGGCATTGACAGGCGTATTTGCAAACCTTGCTAATAACCTTCACTCTTGAGGACTTCACTGCTTTGAAGAAACCACAGTACTCAAGAGTGACAACTGCAAGGTGATAACATCACAACAACTACAATATTGATACAAGGGTCTCTTATCAAGTTACAGTTAACCCTCCTGTACAATGCACAGACTGTTCTATTTGTTGTTCAGCCTGTGACTCCTCTCATCCTCTCATCTTAGGAGCAGCACCTGACAAAGGGGCCTTGACATATTCCGCTGAGCTGTTTATGAGCAACCACTGCTGACTTTGAACAAGATGTGAAAAATATATGACCTTGACTCTGGATATCCGCTAAGGCATGAAAAATATATGGAATTTTCAAAGCTACAAATCCATTCCAAACGCCATACATTCATTGACATTATGGATTGAAACAGAACGTGCACAAGTAAATGTTTAATAAATGTGTTCTTTTTCTTCATAATAGTTATTTAACCTGTTTTATGTTATGCATCCCGCACATCCAGAAAACATTAGGATTATAGAAGACTGAATCAATACAGCTATGCACATGTAAAACCCAGTAAATTAGTGCTAGAAAATAAAATGCCGTTGACACAGTTTACTGCTCGTGTGTAAGTTTTTGTCTCCCATTCTCTGCCTTAGTTCATTTCAGTAGCACTGATATTATCTTCTCTATGATATATGTTACATGTTCCCTAATCCCTATCCCCTGTCTCTCTCTTTCTGAGTACTGCAGAGCTGATGAAAAGAAAGGAACTTACATCCCTCAATCATGTGCAGCTAAAACACAGTTTTAAGATAAGCTTCTTGTGATGTCACTATTTCACTCAACCAACCTCTGAATAATGAGGGATGGCCCTGATTAGGAGAACTCATGGAGAAGCATGTGATCAATTTGATCAGCTGATAGATTAGTAAGGTCCTGATTTGCTGTGATGATTTCCTGATTTAACACATGATCAGGACCAGCAAATCAGAACCTTACAAATCTATCAGCTGATCAAACTGATCACATGCTTCTACATGAGTTCTCCTAAGCAGGGCCATCCCTACCCCTGAATTCTTCCTCATCTAAAACAGCCAAGCATGATTATATCACTACAGGGTTAGCATCCTGGACATAAATTAGTAGCACATGCCTCTAAAGCTTGGGTGTCAAACTTAAATACAAATTGTACACTGGGGCCTAGTCGCGTGGCAACCTTAATGTCTACTAGTCACCTTCCTCTCCTATACAGTTCCCTGGTGTATAGAGACCCCCACCCTCCCCTATACAGTTCACCAAAGGTTTAGTACTTTTCCCCTACCTCCCCCATATGGCTTCCCTGGTGTTCTAGGGCTTCACCTCCAACATAGCTACCCTAGTGGTCTAGAGTGGGCCAAACATAATGCATAGTGTGGAAACCACTTGAGGGCCAAATGTAATGGCTTTGAGGGCCAAATTTGGTTTGACATGTGTGCTCTAAAGGAAATCCATAGCTCAGTAAAGAAAACACTAGTAGTCTCCCATAGCAGATGATAGGGAGTAACTAGCTTCTTAGTTGAAACAAGAAACTGAATTCATTTAGACAAACAAGATTTTTATTTGGCAAAACCTATATTAGGGTAAGTACTAATATGTCTAACTAGTTAAACTTAACTTTTGGAAAAATGGATATTTCATATTTATTATTTGCAAACATGATGGGTTACTGCTGATTTCCCATTCAAACCAACATACTGTACACACCAGGACATATGGACCCAGACCCATGTCCACCCAATTATACCTGAAATAACACATGGGCTGCAAACTGGATTCAACGGGCCAAAGCAGCCAATTTATTACAAACGTATTAAACAATCATATAAACAATATGAGTCAACAAGACTGAACAACCAGAAGAAGGGAGAGGGTGCGGGGGGGAGGGTCTGTGGTCCAGAGGTCACCCAACCACAACGCTACACAGTAAATAAGTAAGCTGCACCTGATAGGTTCAAATAGTCCAATACTATGGGTCTGCAGATATGAAAATTTCAGAAAGGGGAATTATGAGTCGATATTCCATCTGCGCTCTCCAGTGCTATAAACATAGAAAAAAGCATAAACTGACATAGCGTGATCCTGTATTGTACTAGTGAAGTCAGATTTCACACAAACATCAAAAGTGCAGCCGTCCTTCCAGATCACCACTGAGTGCTGTGTGTACAAAAACACACACCCCCACCGACAGTGAAAGGGCTCACCGGGTGCGTGCCATCCAGCAGGGAGTCAGGGACCAGTCTAATTAGACAGAGCGGGATGCCGCTACAAAACAGAACAAGCTTTAAGGGCAAGTGGGTGGGAGACACAATCGTCTGCACTAAAAAGTGAGCTTCAAATTTAATTGCGCTGCCCCAGATGCCTGTGGCAGGTGTGGCTCCCCACGGGGCTGTTTTCTTTCATATAGTATGGGTCTGCCCACTGATTAAGGGCTTCTGCGGAGAGGTGGATGCCTGGGTCCAAAAAGATTTTCCCATGTAACATTGTCCCAATGGGCTTGGTTCACAAAGTGGTGCTAACCTAGTTAGCACGCCTAAAGAGTTTTGGGCGTGATAAGCATTGCACTAAGTAGGTTAGCACCTCTTTGAAGGAAAAACTTGCGTGCAAAGTTTTGCACACAAAGTCCGGTGCACGCGAAACATCGCATAGGGTTTAATGGCATTGCGCACGTAAACTTTGCGCGTGTAAAACTTTACGCGCAAAACTTTGTGCGCGAGTTTATTTTATCACGCCTAAACTGAGTTTAGGCGTGATAATGGGCTTTTCACCAGCGTGCTAACAGTTAGCACGGCTTTGTGAATCAAGCCCAATGTCAGCAAAACTTAAGCACTTGGGTTTAATTGATTACTTTATTAAAAGGGGACCTAAAATTATGCTTTTCGCAACCTTATGCATTACGCTAAAAAAGTTATAGTTTTCCGTTGGAACAAAGCTGGCTTGAGTTACTTCGGAATGACGTATGTATGACAATCAGTGATGCTCATCCGGATTCCGGATATCCAGGTAACCTGGATATCCGACCGTTTTTACTCTATCCAGCTGGATCCGGATCCCGGATACCTGGGCTCAAATCCGCATAGCTCTATGCGGATATTTGGACGCATACCCGGATATCCACGGATATCTGGAGGATATCTGGATCCGAATACTGTAGCTAAGGAGATGACGTCCTGGAGCCAATCAGAGGGCTCCCAGCATAAGCCCTAGCAACCAATCACAGAAGGGAACCCTGGCCAGCCCCACCTGACCTCATTGAGCCAATCAGAGGCCTCCCAGCCTAAGCCCTGGCACCCAATCACAGAAAGGAACACTGGCCAGCCCCCCTGTATGCCATGATGAGACATATAATCCCTAGCTTGCTGAATGCTCAAAGAGAGACATGCTGCAGTGCTGCTGGGCTGGCCTAGTGCTTACACAGTGATAAACATAAAGCTGTTCAGTGATTAACCCCTTCACTATCACACTACACTATTTGTAATTCATTAATTAGCTTGATGCCATTGTCTGACCGTCAGAGTGGCAGGCAGCTGCTATGTGTCTGTCTGTGTGTGTGCTGTCTGTGCACAGACCAGGCCAGCTGCTGCCTGCTGGCCAACTTTTAGCCTTACGTAATAGGTATAGGTTAGGTTAGGGATTAGGGAATAGGATTACTGTGTTATTGTGAGTTAGTACTGTAGTACTGCAGACATTGTTAGTACTAGTAGTTGTTAGAGTAGTAGTAGTACTGTGTTAGCTTTCTACAGAAGTGCTGTGCTGTGAGCAGTGGCAGTGTGCACTAGTGTCTTCTTCTCTGCTGCTTGACTGTCACTCGGCACTTGGCACATGTCACTTGCCACGTGTCACATGGCACTTGACACGTGTTACGTGCATGTGTCACGTGACACATGTCACGTGGCACTTGACACGTGTCACGTGGCACCAGACACGTGTCACGTTGCACTTGACACATGTCACGTGGCACTTGGCAGGTGGCACTTGCCACGTGACATGTGGCAAGTGTCACGTGGCAAGTGAAACGTGGCAAGTACCACGTGACACGTGGCAAGTTACACCTGACAAGTGCCAATTGCCACGTCCGGCATGCTCCTGGCACACGTTACACCTGCTGCTGCTGGATTGCCCTGATCCTGCTGCCTGTGCAGCTCCCACAGCCAGGCGAGGGTGCCACAGGCCACTGATACCACCTATATTTAACCCAAAACACAATTGCTGCATAATTTTGTGGAGGTGTCTGGGCTGAAAACTGTCTCAGTTGTGCGGTTGGACTTTGGACACAATGTGGGCTGCACGACCGCTGTCTGGAACCTAGTCCTGATGTTAATTGACAGCCTTTTTTGGGGGGAGGGGGGGTATTTTAAGTCCCCAGATCATCAATTAGTGTTGATACATGCCTCATATTCCCTAAAAAAAGTTTTTAAAGCAATTTAAAGGGCACTTCCGATTTGGATATCCGAATCGGATAGCCTGGATAATGCATTCGGATATCCGCATGAACGCAGATACCTATGCGTTCGGATGCGGATAGTGGATCCGAATGTGGATATCTGGGTATCCGGATCCGGATCAATTCGGATTTTAAAAAGGGGTATCTGAGCACCCCTGATGACAAATGCAATGCCCCCAACTGATTCTCCAAAGTCTGATCTAAATGGCTGGAGGCTACTGGTATTGATCTAGATTGACCCTTTTTGAGCCTTAGGTCTTTATGGGAGTCGTGTATCTGACTACTATTAACTGCTAGCGCTGGGGGTCGTCTGCTGTGCAACACAAGTATGTTTTGTTTTGTACGTTCATGTGTGTGTTGTGTTTAATCTGTTAACTGCTTCAGCAGTGTTGTATAACTGAAAATTTCCATACATTTTGCCTGAAAAAAAAGAGCTCCTCCTCTTCCTACTTGTCCAACTCATCCTCTTCTTCCTAAGAGCCACCAATCCAATACAGAGCAGCATGCTTCCTGGAAACCCCCTCTCCTCCCAGCCCTTCATCATTAAGGGTAACCCCTTACTACTTATTCTACTACCTATCCTATCATGGTAGCTCTTTCTAAACTCTGTGGGATCATATGGGCCTATTTGGAAATAAAGCTCCAGAATAAACAGACTGATTTTTTGACCTCATACACTATCCTATTCAATTAAAATATTGTTGACAATTGTTCAGTGTTCAGAGCTGTTCATAGTCAGCTAGCAACTCTCTTTTAAGGAAAGTTATGATAGTTTTTAAATTGCAATAACATTCAATACATTTTAAAACTGAATTTAAAATACAAAAGGAAAATGCAAAATGGTCAATCAACTCATTCACACTTTTTTTTTAAATGTTAATAAAATGATTGGCATTACTTCCCTTTAGGTATGTAAGGGTTTGGGGGCCCCAGTGAGTGAGAGAGACCTGGGGCCCCTGGGCTGTCATGTGGACCGGTGTTTGTGATTTTAAATTTTATTTTTTGCAGCTTCTACGATGCGGTTGACAGGTGAGTGGTTAGGGAGGGGACCGTGTGGGAGATGTGCCTACACGGGGCGTCCCTGTTAAACGACGCAATTCACGATTGCGTCCAACCGAAGCCTCCCACCTGAATGCTAATCTATGTAATTCCTGCTAGGTATGGTACAGCAGGCAAAGGGTGTATGACAGTGCACCTGATTGGCTGACAAGCGTCTGCTGGCCAGATAGAGGCAGGATATTGCTCTGACTGGAAGTTAGCAATTGTGTTTGTTGCAGTTGGCATTCAGTTTAGAGGTGGTGGGGTGAGTTCCCTGGAGGTGAGAGGTCCAGGGCTTGCCCGCACTTCCCTCTAGGTGTCGCATGGTGGTTTGGGGGCCCCAGTGAGTGAGAGAGACCTGGGGCCCCTGGGCTGTCATGTGGACCAGTGTTTGTGATTTTAAATTTTATTTTTTGCAGCTTCTACGATGCGGTTGACAGGTGAGTGGTTAGGGAGGGGACCGTGTGGGAGATGTGCCTACACGGGGCGTCCCTGTTAAACGACGCAATTCACGATTGCGTCCAACCGAAGCCTCCCACCTGAATGCTAATCTATGTAATTCCTGCTAGGTATGGTACAGCAGGCAAAGGGTGTATGACAGTGCACCTGATTGGCTGACAAGCGTCTGCTGGCCAGATAGAGGCAGGATATTGCTCTGACTGGAAGTTAGCAATTGTGTTTGTTGCAGCTGGCATTCAGTTTAGAGGTGGTGGGGTGAGTTCCCTGGAGGTGAGAGGTCCAGGGCTTGCCCGCACTTCCCTCTAGGTGTCGCATGGTGGTTTGGGGGCCCCAGTGAGTGAGAGAGACCTGGGGCCCCTGGGCTGTCATGTGGACCAGTGTTTGTGATTTTAAATTTTATTTTTTGCAGCTTCTACGATGCGGTTGACAGGTGAGTGGTTAGGGAGGGGACCGTGTGGGAAATGTGCCTACACGGGGCGTCCCTGTTAAACGACGCAATTCACGATTGCGTCCAACCGAAGCCTCCCACCTGAATGCTAATCTATGTAATTCCTGCTAGGTATGGTACAGCAGGCAAAGGGTGTATGACAGTGCACCTGATTGGCTGACAAGCGTCTGCTGGCCAGATAGAGGCAGGATATTGCTCTGACTGGAAGTTAGCAATTGTGTTTGTTGCAGCTGGCATTCAGTTTAGAGGTGGTGGGGTGAGTTCCCTGGAGGTGAGAGGTCCAGGGCTTGCCCGCACTTCCCTCTAGGTGTCGCATGGTGGTTTGGGGGCCCCAGTGAGTGAGAGAGACCTGGGGCCCCTGGGCTGTCATGTGGACCAGTGTTTGTGATTTTAAATTTTATTTTTTGCAGCTTCTACGATGCGGTTGACAGGTGAGTGGTTAGGGAGGGGACCGTGTGGGAGATGTGCCTACACGGGGCGTCCCTGTTAAACGACGCAATTCACGATTGCGTCCAACCGAAGCCTCCCACCTGAATGCTAATCTATGTAATTCCTGCTAGGTATGGTACAGCAGGCAAAGGGTGTATGACAGTGCACCTGATTGGCTGACAAGCGTCTGCTGGCCAGATAGAGGCAGGATATTGCTCTGACTGGAAGTTAGCAATTGTGTTTGTTGCAGCTGGCATTCAGTTTAGAGGTGGTGGGGTGAGTTCCCTGGAGGTGAGAGGTCCAGGGCTTGCCCGCACTTCCCTCTAGGTGTCGCATGGTGGTTTGGGGGCCCCAGTGAGTGAGAGAGACCTGGGGCCCCTGGGCTGTCATGTGGACCAGTGTTTGTGATTTTAAATTTTATTTTTTGCAGCTTCTACGATGCGGTTGACAGGTGAGTGGTTAGGGAGGGGACCGTGTGGGAGATGTGCCTACACGGGGCGTCCCTGTTAAACGACGCAATTCACGATTGCGTCCAACCGAAGCCTCCCACCTGAATGCTAATCTATGTAATTCCTGCTAGGTATGGTACAGCAGGCAAAGGGTGTATGACAGTGCACCTGATTGGCTGACAAGCGTCTGCTGGCCAGATAGAGGCAGGATATTGCTCTGACTGGAAGTTAGCAATTGTGTTTGTTGCAGTTGGCATTCAGTTTAGAGGTGGTGGGGTGAGTTCCCTGGAGGTGAGAGGTCCAGGGCTTGCCCGCACTTCCCTCTAGGTGTCGCATGGTGGTTTGGGGGCCCCAGTGAGTGAGAGAGACCTGGGGCCCCTGGGCTGTCATGTGGACCAGTGTTTGTGATTTTAAATTTTATTTTTTGCAGCTTCTACGATGCGGTTGACAGGTGAGTGGTTAGGGAGGGGACCGTGTGGGAGATGTGCCTACACGGGGCGTCCCTGTTAAACGACGCAATTCACGATTGCGTCCAACCGAAGCCTCCCACCTGAATGCTAATCTATGTAATTCCTGCTAGGTATGGTACAGCAGGCAAAGGGTGTATGACAGTGCACCTGATTGGCTGACAAGCGTCTGCTGGCCAGATAGAGGCAGGATATTGCTCTGACTGGAAGTTAGCAATTGTGTTTGTTGCAGTTGGCATTCAGTTTAGAGGTGGTGGGGTGAGTTTCCTGGAGGTGAGAGGTCCAGGGCTTGCCCGCACTTCCCTCTAGGTGTCGCATGGTGGTTTGGGGGCGCCAGTGAGTGAGAGAGACCTGGGGCCCCTGGGCTGTCATGTGGACCAGTGTTTGTGATTTTAAATTTTATTTTTTGCAGCTTCTACGATGCGGTTGACAGGTGAGTGGTTAGGGAGGGGACCGTGTGGGAGATGTGCCTACACGGGGCGTCCCTGTTAAACGACGCAATTCACGATTGCGTCCAACCGAAGCCTCCCACCTGAATGCTAATCTATGTAATTCCTGCTAGGTATGGTACAGCAGGCAAAGGGTGTATGACAGTGCACCTGATTGGCTGACAAGCGTCTGCTGGCCAGATAGAGGCAGGATATTGCTCTGACTGGAAGTTAGCAATTGTGTTTGTTGCAGTTGGCATTCAGTTTAGAGGTGGTGGGGTGAGTTCCCTGGAGGTGAGAGGTCCAGGGCTTGCCCGCACTTCCCTCTAGGTGTCGCATGGTGGTTTGGAGGCCCCAGTGAGTGAGAGAGACCTGGGGCCCCTGGGCTGTCATGTGGACCAGTGTTTGTGATTTTAAATTTTATTTTTTGCAGCTTCTACGATGCGGTTGACAGGTGAGTGGTTAGGGAGGGGACCGTGTGGGAGATGTGCCTACACGGGGCGTCCCTGGTAAACGACGCAATTCACGATTGCGTCCAACCGAAGCCTCCCACCTGAATGCTAATCTATGTAATTCCTGCTAGGTATGGTACAGCAGGCAAAGGGTGTATGACAGTGCACCTGATTGGCTGACAAGCGTCTGCTGGCCAGATAGAGGCAGGATATTGCTCTGACTGGAAGTTAGCAATTGTGTTTGTTGCAGTAAACCCCCTCTCCTCCCAGCCCTTCATCATTAAGGGTAACCCCTTACTACTTATTCTACTACCTATCCTATCATGGTAGCTCTTTCTAAACTCTGTGGGATCATATGGGCCTATTTGGAAATAAAGCTCCAGAATAAACAGACTGATTTTTTGACCTCATACACTATCCTATTCAATTAAAATATTGTTGACAATTGTTCAGTGTTCAGAGCTGTTCATAGTCAGCTAGCAACTCTCTTTTAAGGAAAGTTATGATAGTTTTTAAATTGCAATAACATGCAATACATTTTAAAACTGAATTTAAAATACAAAAGGAAAATGCAAAATGGTCAATCAACTCATTCACACTTTTTTTTTAAATGTTAATAAAATGATTGGCATTACTTCCCTTTAGGTATGTAAGGGTTAAACAAATAAAGAGTCTCATCTATTTGTCATGAATACCTCACAATCCTGGCAAGAACTGTTTTGATGTCCTGCTGTAATTAATGCATGTGAATGATACTTAAAGAGAATCTGTATTGTTAAAATCGCACAAAAGTAAACATACCAGTGCGTTAGGGGACATCTCCTATTACCCTCTGACACAATTTCGCCGCTCCTCGCCACATTAAAAGTGGTTAAAAACAGTTTTAAAAAGTTTGTTTATAAACAAACAAAATGGCCACCAAAACAGGAAGTAGGTTGATGTACAGTATGTCCACACATAGAAAATACATCCATACACAAGCAGGCTGTATACAGCATTCCTTTTGTATCTCAAGAGATCATTGTGTGTTTCTTTCCCCCTGCAGTTCTCATGCACTGAAGTTTCAGGCTGCTTGTTTTTCTCCTGCAAATAGCTTTGCCCTTGTCTGTAATTCTTCAGTATGTGAAAGCCCAGCCAGCTCAGAGGACGATTTATCCAGCTTGTAAAAGATAAGAGAGAAGAGAGAAGCTGCTCTAATCTAAATAATACACAGGCAGTGTGCACAGAGGGGCCTGGAAGGGGGAGTTCATAGCAGAACCACAACACTGAATAACTTGGCAGCCTTCCAGACACAGGCCGACAAGTCTGACAGGGGAAAGATACATTGATTTATTACAGAGATAGTGATAGCAGAAAGTGCTGCAGTAAAGCAGAACACATTAGAATAGCTTTTGGAACTAGTAGGATGATAAAAAACAGGATGCAATTTTTGTTACGGAGTCTCTTTAAGTATTTACATTTGAAAAAATATCTATATACCTCTTCTGATATCTATAAGCTGTGTGCTCTAACATCTTTATCAGCATACAGGAATAGAGTCTGATAAAGGCTTATTAGCTGAAAGCTCACTCTTTTTCTTTTAAGTTAGCCAATAATTGGTATCATCCCGATTTAAAACCTTGTGCTAGTACTGACGGCTTACACGGTACAATACTGAAAATAAAGTTATTAGAGACTAAGATTTGTTCATACGCTGTGAACACTTCCACATCTATCGACGATTGTTATATCTTTATTCACACATCAAGATCACAGTCCTAAACCCAGCCTAAGATATCAATGGTCACAGCAAGACAACCATTCCTAAATTCATATCTGTAAGCCGAAGAATGTTATGTTATATCTTCTATCAGAGGAAGGCAATTACCAAGAAGCTCAGGAAGGGCCATTAAAAAGGTTAGGCATATTGAAATTTACAGCAGATGCAAAAATATATTGCGGCTCTGAGTTTTCTGAACACTTATGCCTGAAGTAAGTATGTATGGACAATACATTTTATCTTTCTAACTGCTAATGCTCCAGGATGAGATTCATCTTGTTAGATTTTCTTAAGAAGAAAAACAAACTCATGTTTGTTTCAAGCCTCTTATGAAATGTGCATATCTACAAGTACCAGTGAGAAAACTAAACCATCTGGAGTGCAGCCAGTACACAGATATTAGCATAATTATTCGATTACTGTACATATTTAAACAGTTTGTGATTTTTTTTTATTCTTCTGAAAGGTAAGAAACAATTTTTATTATCTTGTATTTATATGGCACTGACATCCACAACAGTGCAGAGTCTAAAAAGTCTATAGTGATGTCCCTTTGAGAGTCTCACAATCAAAACCCTGCAACAGGCTTAGTCTAATCTCCCTATCATAGTCTAAGGGGTAAATAACTGACCACACAGAACATCCAAGTAGAATATTACAGATTGGGCATCTCAAACCTTTTTGATCATGATTTGTGAAGCAATGTTTTGCATAATGTGAAACTCAAAATTGTGTGTGTGTATGTTGGATGAATGAAGCAGTGGTGGTGGTGTGTGTGTGTGTGTGTGTGTGTGTGTGTGTGTGTGTGTGTGTGTGTGTGTGTAGGGGGGGGGGGCAAGAGAGGGGTACCGAGGAAGGGATTGTGCTAGCTATAGGAAAAGTAAAAGCAGAAATATTTCTGGGCCCTTAGTAATGACTGCAATGTTTTTCATGTTCACTCTATCATCCCAAACAGTTATATTTATGGCACTTGTAATCCATCATGTGTTATAAGTGATCTTTCTGCTCAGACATCATTGCGCAAGTGGCTAAATGGAGCTCCATGCCCACCAACAAGACGTCATAAAGATGGCTCTTTGACAAACATTGCTGTAAATTTGCTTTCATTTTTGTTGTATTTACTTAGTTTGCAGTTATATCGTGATGACAAGATTCCCAAAATTTTGCAGCTTATGTCTTTTTTAACAAGGTTTTGTTTGCTCGGCCTGCTTTTTTTCTTTGGGTCTATTTTCATTCATCAATTTACATTTCCCAATACCATTTTAACAAGCACCAGCTGAATAAAGGTAGTTTACGGTGCATCCTAAACAGGTCCTCAGTGACCAATGGCCTTAAAAATCCTTTTGCAATAGTTCAACATACTAATTAGACTTCCTGGGGATACTTAATCAAGCTATATATGTAATTGTAGTCGGAAAACAGCAATGTCAGATTATAAAATATACTATTTATTCCAGCATATAAAAAACTTGCACCATAGGTGTCTCTTTAACCACTTGCCGACCGCCCACAGCCCATGGCCTTCAGGCGGCGCGTCCTTTAGGCATGCCGGGGGAGCGATCGCGTCATTGATGACGCGCGCTTCCCCCGGCAACTGGCTCCGCCCACCCGCCGTAACATCCCGCCGGCCATACGGAAGCGCCGGCGGGATGTTAACCCCGCGATCGCCGCTACAAAGTGTATAATACACTTTGTAATGTATACAAAGTGTATTATACAGGCTGCCTCCTGCCCTGGTGGTCCCAGTGTCCGAGGGACCACCAGGGCAGGCTGCAGCCACCCTAGTCTGCACCCAAACACACTGATCTGCCCCCCCCACCCACTGATCGCCCACAGCACCCCTCAGACCCCCCCCTGCCCACCCCCCAGACCCCTGTTTGCACCCAATCACCCCCCTAATAACCCATCAATCACTCCCTGTCACTATCTGTCAACGCTATTTTTTTTTTTATCCCCCCCTGCCCCCCCGCCCCCTCCTGATCACCCCCCCACCCCTCAGATTCTCCCCAGACCCCCCCCCAGACCCCCCCCCCTGTGTACTGTATGCATCTATCTTCCCTGATAACCTGTCAATCACCCGTCAATCACCCATCAATCACCCATCAATCACCCATCAATCACCCCCTGTCACTGCCACCCAACAATCAGCCCCTAACCTGCCCCTTGCGGGCAATCTGATCACCCACCCACACCAATAGATCGCCCGCAGATCCGACATCAGATCACCTCCCAAATCCATTGTTTACATCTATTCTCTCCTCTAAACACCCACTAATTACCCATCAATCACCCATCAATCACCCCCTATCACCACCTGTCACTTTTACCTATCAGATCAGACCCTAATCTGCCCCTTGCGGGCACCCAATCACCCGCCAACACGCTCAGATTGCCCTCTGACCCCCCTTATCAATTCGCCAGTGCATTAATTACATCTGTTCTTCCCTGTAATAACCCACTGATCACCTGTCAATCACCTGCCAATCACCTATCACCCATCAATCACCCCCTGTCACCCCCTGTCACTGCCACCCATCAATCAGCCCCTAACCTGCCCCTTGCGGGCAATCTGATCACCCACCCACACCATTAGATCGCCCGCAAACCCGCCGTCAGATTACCTCCCAAATGTATTGTTTACATCTGTTATCTTCTCTAAACACCCACTAATTACCCATCAATCACCCCCTATCACCACCTGTCACTGTTACCTATCAGATCAGACCCTAAGCTGCCCCTTGCGGGCACCCAATCACCCGCCCACACGCTCAGATTGCCCTCAGACCCCCCCTTATCAATTCACCAGCGCATTAATTACATCTGTCCTTCCCTGTAATAACCCACTGATCACCTGTCAATCACCTGCCAATCACCTATCACCCATCAATCACCCCCTGTCACTGCCACCCAACAATCAGCCCCTAACCTGCCCCTTGCGGGCAAACTGATCACCCACCCACACCAATAGATCGCCCGCAGATCCGACATCAGATCACCACCCAAGCGCAGTGTTTCCATCTATTCTCTCCTCTAAACACTCACTAATTACCCATCAATCACCCATCAATCACCCCCTATTGCCACCTGTCACTGTTACCCATCAGATCAGACCCTAATCTGCCCCTTGCGGGCACCCAATCACCCGCCTACACGCTCAGATTGCCCTCAGACCCCCCCTTATCAATTCGCCAGGGCATTATTTACATCTGTCCTTCCCTGTAATAACCCACTGATCACCTGTCAATCACCTGTCAATCACCCATCAATCACCCCCTGTCACTGCCACCCATCAATCACCCCTGTCACTGCCACCCATCAATCAGCCCCTAACCTGCCCCTTGCGGGCAAACTGATCACCCACCCACACCAATAGATCGCCCGCAGATCCGACATCAGATCACCACCCAAGCGCAGTGTTTCCATCTATTCTCTCCTCTAAACACCCACTAATTACCCATCAATCACCCCCTATCACCACCTGTCACTGTTACCCATCAGATCAGACCCTAATCTGCCCCTTGCGGGCACCCAATCACCCGCCTACACGCTCAGATTGCCCTCAGACCCCCCCTTATCAATTCGCCAGGGCATTATTTACATCTGTCCTTCCCTGTAATAACCCACTGATCACCTGTCAATCACCTGTCAATCACCCATCAATCACCCCCTGTCACTGCCACCCATCAATCACCCCTGTCACTGCCACCCATCAATCAGCCCCTAACCTGCCCCTTGCGGGCAAACTGATCACCCACCCACACCAATAGATCGCCCGCAGATCCGACGTCCGATCACCTCCCAAGTGCAGTGTTCACATCTGTTCTCTACCCTAAACACCCACTAATTACCCATCAATCACCCCCTGTCACTGCTACCTATCAGATTAGACCCCTATCTGCCCCTAGGGCACTCAATCACCCGCCCACACCCTCAGAATGCCCTCAGACCCCAGCCCTGATCACCTCGCCAGTGCATTGCTTGCATCTATTCCCCCCTCTAATCACACCTTGAGACACCCATCAATCACCTCCTGTCACCCCCTAGCACACCTTCCCATCAGATCAGGCCCTAATTTGCCCCGTGTGGGCTCCTGATCACTCGGCCAAACCCTCAGATCCCCCTCAGACCCCCTTCCGATCACCTCCCCAGTGCATTGATTGCATCTATTTTCCCCTCTAACCACCCCCTGAGACACCCATCAATCACCTCCTGTCACCCCCCTAGCACTCCTATCCATCAGATCAGGCCCAATACAACCTGTCATCTAAAAGGCCACCCTGCTTATGACCGGTTCCACAAAATTCGCCCCCTCATAGACCACCTGTCATCAAAATTTGCAGATGCTTATACCCCTGAACAGTCATTTTGAGACATTTGGTTTCCAGACTACTCACGGTTTTGGGCCCGTAAAATGCCAGGGCGGTATAGGAACCCCACAAGTGACCCCATTTTAGAAAAAAAGACACCCCAAGGTATTCTGTTAGGTGTATGACGAGTTCATAGAAGATTTTATTTTTTGTCAAAAGTTAGCGGAAATTGATTTTTATTGGGTTTTTTTCACAAAGTGTCATTTTTCACTAACTTGTGACAAAAAATAAAATCTTCTATGAACTCGCCATACACCTAACGGAATACCTTGGGGTGTCTTCTTTCTAAAATGGGGTCACTTGTGGGGTTCCTATACTGCCCTGGCATTTTAGGGGCCCTAAACCGCAAGGAGTAGTCTAGAAAACAAATGTCTCAAAATGACCCGTGAATAGGACGTTGGGCCCCTTAGCGCACCTAGGCTGCAAAAAAGTGTCACACATGTGGTACCGCCGTACTCAGGAAAAGTAGTATAATGTGTTTTGGGGTGTATTTTTACACATATCCATGCTGGGTGGGAGAAATTTCTATGTAAATGGTCAATTGTGTGTAAAACAAATCAAACAATTGTCATTTACAGAGATATTTCTCCCACTTAGCATGGGTATGTGTAAAAATACACCCCAAAACACATTATACTACTTCTCCTGAGTACGGCGGTACCACATGTGCGGCACTTTTTTACACCCTAAGTACGCTAAGGGGCCCAAAGTCCAATGAGTACCTTTAGGATTTCACAGGTCATTTTGCGACATTTGGTTTCAAGACTACTCCTCACGGTTTAGGGCCCCTAAAATGCCAGGGCAGTATAGTAACCCCACAAATGACCCCATTCTAGAAAGAAGACACCCAAAGGTATTCCGTTAGGAGTATGGTGAGTTCATAGAAGATTTTATTTTTTGTCAAAAGTTAGCGGAAAATTGATTTTTATTGTTTTTTTCACAAAGTGTCATTTTCCACTAACTTGTGACAAAAAATAAAATCTTCTATGAACTCACCATACTCCTAACGGAATACCTTGGGGTGTCTTCTTTCTAAAATGGGGTCATTTGTGGGGTTCCTATACTGAACTGGCATTTTAGGGGCCCTAAACCGTGAGGAGTAGTCTGGAAATCAAATTTCGCAAAATGACCTGTGAAATCCTAAAGGTACTCATTGGACTTTGGGCCCTTTAGCGCAGTTAGGGTGCAAAAAAGTGCCACACATGTGGTATTGCCATACTCGGGAGAAGTAGTACAATGTGTTTTGGGGTGTATTTTTACACATACCCATGCTGGGTGGGAGAAATACCTCTGTAAATGACAATCTTTTGATTTTTTAACACACAATTGTCCATTTACAGAGTTATTTCTCCCACCCAGCATGGGTATGTGTAAAAATACACCCCAAAACACATTGTACTACTTCTCCCGAGTACGGCGATACCACATGTGTGGCACTTTTTTGCACCCTAACTGCGCTAAAGGGCCCAAAGTCCAATGAGTACCTTTAGGATTTCACAGGTCATTTTGCGGAATTTGATTTCCAGACTACTCCTCACGGTTTAGGGCCCCTAAATTGCCAGGGCAGTATAGGAACCCCACAAATGACCTCATTTTAGAAAGAAGACACCTCAAGGTATTCCGTTAGGAGTATGGTGAGTTCATATAAGATTTTATTTTTTGTCACAAGTTAGTGGAAAATGACACTTTGTGAAAAAAACAATAAAAATCAATTTTCCGCTAACTTTTGACAAAAAATAAAATCTTCTATGAACTCACCATACTCCTAACGGAATACCTTGGGGTGTCTTCTTTCTAAAATGGGGTCATTTGTGGGGTTCCTATACTGCCCTGGCATTTTAGGGGCCCTAAACCGTGAGGAGTAGTCTGGAAATCAAATTCCGCAAAATGACTTGTGAAATCCTAAAGGTACTCATTGGACTTTGGGCCCTTTAGCGCAGTTAGGGTGCAAAAAAGTGCCACACATGTGGTATCGCCGTACTCGGGAGAAGTAGTACAATGTGTTTTGGGGTGTATTTTTACACATACCCATGCTGGGTGGGAGAAATAACTCTGTAAATGGACAATTGTGTGTAAAAAAAATGAAAAAATTGTCATTTACAGAGATATTTCTCCCACCCAGCATGGGTATGTGTAAAAATACACCCCAAAACACATTCTACTACTTCTCTTGAGTACGGCAATACCACATGTGTGGCACTTTTTTGCAGCCTAACTGCGCTAAGGGGCCCAAAGTCCAATGAGCACCTTTAGGCTTTACGGGGTGCTTACAAATTAGCACCCCCCAAAATGCGAGGACAGTAAACACACCCCACAAATGACCCCATTTTGGAAAGTAGACACTTCAAGGTATTCAGAGAGGGGCATGGTGAGTCCGTGGCAGATTTCATTTTTTTTTGTCGCAAGTTAGAAGAAATGGATTCTTTTTTTTTTCTTTTTTTTTGTCACAAAGTGTCATTTTCCGCTTACTTGTGACAAAAAATAATATCTTCTATGAACTCACTATGCCTCTCAATGAATACTTTGGGATGTCTTCTTTCCAAAATGGGGTCATTTGGGGGGTATTTATACTATCCTGGAATTCTAGCCCCTCATGAAACATGACAGGGGGTCAGAAAAGTCATAGATGCTTGAAAATGGCAAAATTCACTTTTTGCACCATAGTTTGTAAACGCTATAACTTTTACCCAAACCAATAAATATACACTGAATGGTTTTTTTTTTATCAAAAACATGTTTGTCCACATTTTTCGCGCTGCATGTATACAGAAATTTTACTTTATTTGAAAATTGTCAGCACAGAAAGTTAAAAAAATCATTTTTTTGCCAAAATTCATGTCTTTTTTGATGAATATAATAAAAAGTAAAAATCGCAGGAGCAATCAAATAGCACCAAAAGAAAGCTTTATTAGTGACAAGAAAAGGAGCCAAAATTCATTTAGGTGGTAGGTTGTATGAGCGAGCAATAAACCGTGAAAGCTGCAGTGGTCTGAATGGAAAAAAAGTGGCCGGTCCTTAAGGGGTAGAAAGACTGTGGTCCTCAAGTGGTTAAAACTGTTTATTTCCACAATACCAAAAAAAGAGTCCAAATCATGTGCACACATTATATATCAGTTGCGAGATCTGGAAAAAATGCATAACTCTCCAAAAATAGTCAAGGAAAATATGTTGCACCTATCTGATTATAGCTTTTTGTTATCCATTCAATTGTTTAATTGATCACAACTTCAGCAGCTGCTGCCATCAACACTATATAGAAGATAATAGAGTTAATACAAGGGGGACCAGTTAACCTCACAATATCAATTCCAAGTCACTATGGAAATTGCCATAATTAATGATAGGCATGCAGGATCAAACAGTCGCCATGCCGCATCTGTGAGGTCTGCCAAATGATACTCCGCACAAGGTCACGGCATATAAGAAGCTTAAACAATTTCTACAAGGAAATAGGTGGTAGTGAAGACATCACTCCTTCTCTCTTACTGTAACGATTGGTGTAACACAGAGAGGATCTGATTATTGGTGATCTGCAGTATCACCAAAAATACAGATATATACCTGATTATTGATGATCTGCAGTATCACCGATAATCAGATATATTACTAACCTCTGGACACCTGAGAGATATGAGTGTTTGGTGCAACAGTAATACTTTAAGAACAATACCAGGAGGACAGGTACAAGGCAGTAAGGAATACTGCTAGAGTAAGTACCTTACAGCAGCCTGAGACTCTCCCACAGGGAGGAGTCAGACTGGGAGAGGGAAGGAGCAGAGCGTGAGTGCCGCCAATAGGAGGATGTCACTGACTGATCTGTGAACTATCTCTTAACTGGGGAGATAGCTCTCAAGGTCGGACAAGCCAGGTCGGCAACACACGGACATACAAAGTACAAAGACAGGAGGCTGATTTGGTAATCCTAAGGCAAGCAGGGTTTGGCAACAGAGTATCAGATATAGCGAAGTACCAAATCAGTGAACAGAAGAGTGGTCAAGAAAGCAGAAAGTCATAACAGATAATAAACAATTCCTAGTCTTGGGTGTGAGCTCCTTGATCTTCAACACCCTGGAACTAGTCTGAAGTATAACAGAATGATAACACAGATTCCTAATCTTGGGTGTGAGGTCCTTGATCATCAACACCCTGGAACTAGTCTGAAGTATAACAGAATGATAATACAGATTCCTAATCTTGGGTGTGAGGTCCTTGATCATCAACACCCTGGAACTAGTCTGAAGTATAACAGAATGATAACACAGATTCCTAATCTTGGGTGTAAGGTCCTTGATCATCAACACCCTGGAACTAGTCTGAAGTATAACAGAATGATAACACAGATTCCTAATCTTGGGTGTGAGGTCCTTGATCATCAACACCCTGGAACTAGTCTGAAGTATAACAGAGTAATAACAAAGATTCTGACAATAAGGTCTGAGTGCTGCCACGTAGTGATCGCAACGGCAGACAACCAGCGAATGACCCGCACCCAGTATATATAGCCCAGCACTCTCCAGCGCCTCCCCTAAGTGCTGGACCTATAGGAACTGGTACAATCGTCAGCTGACCGGCTTGGTCAGCTGACTCCCTTCTGGCTGTCATAAAAGTTCTGCCTCTCAGCGCGCGTGCGTGTCCTTCTAAACCTGTGTGGACTATCAGTCCCAGCCACACCAGACATGTCTTGCGTACCACCCGCTGCGCTGGACGCGGAGCCAGCCGCACCGCTATCCAGGCATGCGTCGGTTTCTCCGCGTTCAGCCACACTGTCAGATGTAGGCCTATGCGTGCAAACCGCCGCATTGGATGCGGAATCAGCCACCTTGTTCTGAGCGCACGCGGCGGCTTTTCCGCGTTTTCTCACACTTACCATCTTCTCTTTTCTCTTGCCATGAATTATTTGTATTTCTCTTGCCCTCCTCAGCATTACTTAAAGTGGACCTGAACTCAGGACATCCTCTCTGCTCTAGAAGATACACAACACCATAATAAGCTTTAAACAAAAAACTTTTTTTTGTTAACGCTGATACAAATACTAAAATAAGTCTGCACGGTTTCTACATCCTGATTCATGGAAGCAGACATATTGTTAACAGCCTGTGCTTTCAAATGTGCTTATCTGCCTTGGCAGTCAAGTGACACAGGGGAGAGATCAAATTACAGTTGTGATTAGACACAAATTAGAGGGAATTAACCACTTCCCTTCCCCGAGGCCGAGTAACTACGTCCCTGCATTTCCCCATATCTTCTTGCAGGCATGTAGCTATTACGTCCCCCCTGCCATGCACTCCCGCTCGCCCCCTCCCTGCGTGGAGTTATCCGGGAGTTCATTGATCTAAGTCCCCGCGTAAATGAACGCCGCCGTCTATGAGAAGGTGCTGTCATTCACAAAACCCAATAGTTACACATCCATGCATTGCTTCCTCTTTGCATAGTAAATGTAATATGCATAGGGAAGTTTTGCGCGAGGACATCTTGTGGCCAAAAAGTAAAATTATTTCTAAAAACATTTTTTTTAATAAAAATGCCTATTTTTACATTTTAAATGAACCACTTAACTGCCACACTCCCCAATAGTTAACCAATTTTTTGTTGTAAAATGTACTATAAAAAAATACATAAAAACTTACCTTAGGGACTGAACTTTTTTAATTTGTATGTCAAGAGGGTATATTACTGTTACTTTATAAATTGTGGGCTTGTAATTAGGAATGGATGGAAAACTGAAAAATTGCACCTTTATTTACAAATAAAATATTAGTGCCATACATTGTACTAGGGAAAAATTTTAAACGTTGCAATAACCGGGACAAATGGGCAAATAAAATGTGTGGGTTTTAAATACAGCAGCATGTATTATTTTAAAACTATAATGGACGAAAATTGAAAAATAATGATTTCTTTCCTTTTTTATCTTATTTTTCCTATTAAAACACATTTAGAATACAATAATTCTTAGCAAAAAGGACCCCCCAAAGAAAGCCTAATTGGTGGCGAAAAAACAAGGTATAGATCATTTTGTTGTGATAAGTAGTAATAAACTTAAAGTCGGATGAATGAAAGGAGCGCTGACAGGTGAAAATTGCTCTGTTTTTTTTAAAGTGAAGCTATCAGCTATACTATCTCAGGAACCCCCCCCCCCCCCCACATATATAAGTAGATAAATACTTGTTCTACTTACATAACATATGTATTGCACTGCCCACATTTTTATTTTAGTGATTTTTCTATTGTAAAAAATAGAAAATCCTTCTTAAGATTTTCCATTTTGTCTGTGTCTATCTTGAAGCCAATCCTGACATCATTTCCTCCCTTAATCTGTCTGCATATCATTGCCTGCCCCCTCCCAGTCTTCAGACATTCCCACCCAGGTCTGCAGTAGAAAGTGCATTGAGAAATATTGGCAAATTACAGAGGAACAGATTTGTGAGAGGGGAAAACAGGAGGGAAAGGGGCTTCAGCCAATCAGACTGAGTGGAAAGCAAAGAAGAAAAAAAGAAAACCCAGCATGCCCTGCTACTTCCTTTGTACGGCAGATGTACTAAATAAGAGCCAGGGAAACTGGGGAATGATGTTTTATGGAGAAGAAAAATAAGAGTGATTTTTAACTTTTGGATTTCCTGGTTAGTATACCTATTACTTGCTTACCAGATAAAAATAAAGAATTGATTTTTTTATGTTATGCCCAACAGTTACTCTTTAAAAGGAAAAATCCTTGTAAGTGAAGTGGTTAAATAGGCTAAACTCTCTAAATACATACAGGGTGCATTTCTCTATTTTCCTTTTGTCCTGTGCAAGAGTTCAGGTCCACTTTAAGCGAACTCTGTCACATACAAATCCTGTCTTCACCTTTCTTATCTCTGCCTATTTGTAAGGAATAGCGGAGATGCCGCCGCGGAGACAAGCGGCATGGCGGCGATCTCCGCATATCAGCCGGCGGCCTCTTGCCGCGCGGTTAAATGCTCAAGTTATGCCTGGTCCTTCCATTGCTCACAGGTTAAGGGCTACGCGCGCGAGAGCAGAGCGACAGGACCTTTATGCAGCTAAGAGGGGGGTCAGCTGACCCTGCGGTCAGCTGACTCCAGCCGGCATCTGGATTGGCTGAGGGATTGGGGCGGCGCTGTGGAGCTTGCTGGGTATATATAGAGCAGGCCTGTCAGTAGCTACGCGTCTGCTAATGCGAAAGCTATATTGTGTTAGCGCTCAGACCCCAGTCAGTTCCCAAAGTGTGTTAGAACCAGCTGGAGCTGGGAATTCACAATTTAGCTAGATTCTGTTGATAGCTTAAAGTACTAGTGCATTGTTTATTTGTTATGACCTATTGCTTCCTCTGACTATTCTTCCGTTTGTCGATTCTGTACCTCAGTCTATCTGATTCACGTTGCCGACCCTGCCTGTCCCTTACGTTGAATCAGTCTTTCGATTCTGTACTTTGTCTGTCCGCTCGTTGCCAACTCTGCCTGTCTGACCACTCTACCCGCACTGGTGGGCCCTGCCACTAGTGAGGGAAATCACTTTCCTGCACCAGTCTCCTAGGTGTAGGATACTGCCTTCTAGTCGGGATACCTGCTCCTCAGGTATCCTAGGCTGCAGTACTATCTGTGTCACTTGCCTTTAGGCTGCAGTATTATCTGTGTCACTTGCCTTTAGGCTGCAGTACTATCTGTGTCACTTGCCTTTAGGCTGCAGTACTATCTGTGTCACTTGCCATTAGGCTGCAGTACTATCTGTGTCACTTGCTATTAGGCTGCAGTAACGCCTGAATCTATTTGAGCTACAGCACCAATTGTATCAACTACTCCTAGGCTGCAAAACAGTCAGCTCCACCTGTTCTTCAGGGGAGCCTGACTTCAGCACTACTGTGGGTCTCTCCTTATACTGTGCACCAAAACACTACCGGGCTACAGTACACTCTGAATCACTTGCTCCACAGGTGATCAGTTATTCAGCATTATTGTATTCCACATTAGTCCTCTTGCCTGCAGTACTGTCTGACTCACCCTGCCATTAGGTGAGCATCAGCTGCAGGCCGAGTCACCCGCTCCCCGGGTAAGCTCTCTCATCTAAATTACTGTTACACCCAAACACGATTCTCCACTGGTTGTCACGTGTCTAGCTATGCTAGTATTATTGGTGATTCTGCAGATCACCATATAATCAGGTATAGCATCTGTATTATTGGTGATACTGCAGATCACCAATAATTAGAGATCTCTGTGTGCTGACACCGATCGTTACACTATTACCTTGCTGCAAGGCCCTCTCCCAGATGTCCTAGCACTCTTGTGACCTCCTCTACACCTTGCACTGACCCCTTTACTTTCCCTTACACACTAACACTACTAAGCTAACTAACCTAACCTCCCATATATGGAGCCCTCAGCAACACCTGTTTAGTAGCTAACAAAGTGACCCACATCCATGATCTGTTCATTTCCTTCACCTTCCTGGGACTCGCTGAGACATGGCTAACTCCATGTGATACTGTGTCTCCACCAACTGTCTCATACAGTGGACTTACATTTATCCACACTGCAGCTAAGTTTAGAACGGAGCCCGTTGATACAGAGTTACATAATAATAATAATAATAATACGAATAATAATAATAATAATAATTGTAACAAGTTTTCTTAAATGTGTTTAATCAATCATCAATTAAGTGTTATAAATCTCTTTACAAGCTATAGTTAGGTTTGTTTGTTGACTTTCAGTTATGTTTAAAATCACAAGGCCCCTTTTCTTCTTGCTGTTTTGCTCTCTGCTGAAGCATAACAAACTCTTAATAAGCTGTGTGGGTCTTTACACAGTGATTGGTTAATGGCTACCTAGATGTGTATACCGTTTCTCATTCACAGATCTGTTGTATGTTCACTCGCAAGCAGTACAGGGTAGCTGTATACATGATGTAATGTGTCTTGCTTTTACAAAAGTTTGTGATAATTGTTTTCTTTCTGGTTTTTTTTTAAATCTCTTTGATAAATAAAGAATCTTAAAAAATAAATAAATAAATAAACACAGTGATAAAACTTCTCCTCGATCGATGTTTGGAAGTAATCTGATTCACTGATGTGGGCGAAAAATGTCTTTAAAGGACTTACGAGGCGAACACACAAAAAAAAAAGTTAATTACCTCACTGCCATTGCAGTGCTCCTAGCAGACTATCAGCGCCTGGCCTGAGTGTCTGGCCCTCTGTTAGCATTATCCAAGCTGCAGTGCAGGCCCCGACCCTGCCCAGGGTCGCCCTATCAATTTGCGATTAAAAACGCCGCTTTAAAAAAATCCTGTGTCTGCGCAGTTCTTAGCCGCTAGTGCGGCTGCGCAATTTCTCTGTCCTGTCCCCGGTCCGTCCTCGCTCCCTTCACTCAGCTCTGTACGTCATGTGGGCGTGCCCACACGACCGCCCACATGACTGATTGAGGGAAAAGTCAGCCTCCCCCTCAGCCGAGACAAGCAGCGCTGAGCGTGGGGAGACGTGACTTGTCCCTCAATCAGTCATGTGGGCGGCCGTGCGGGCACGCCCACATGACGTACAGAGCTGAGTGAAGGGAGCGAGGACGGCCGGGGACAGGACAGAGAACCTGCGCAGCCGCACTAGTGGCTAAGAACTGCGCAGACGCAGGATTTTTTTTAAAGCTGCGTTTTTAATTGCAAATTGATAGAGCGACCCTGGGCAGGGTCGGGGCCTGCACTACAGCTTGGATAATGCTAACAGAGGGCCGGACAGTGACAGGCCAGGCGCTGATAGTCTGCTAGGAGCACTGCAATGGCCAGGACAATATTTTAACCTGAATATTTTAATTAGCAAAACATTAGTTTACATTTCAATTAAAAAAAAAGTGTTTATGTGGAAAAGTGTACATTGTAAACATCATTTGCAAGAGGCAGATGTTGTTTATTAATGGGCAATTACCCCTCTTTTTTTGCCTAGTTGGTAATGACTTACTTGGCACCATATGTTGACTCCCAAGGCAGGACTAGAATGACTACAAATGTAATAAAGGATAGAGGCATAAGGACAAATGAACCCCTGCCTTCTTCCACACTAAATTAGGGAGATTTAGCAAGAGAATTGTATTCTTTACCTTAACTTATTGTATAAAATTCTACACAAGATAAAGATACATACGAACATAACATTAGGTGAAACACAAGTTGAAACTGACATGCAAGCAAGTAAACTTTTGCCTTACATTGCACACAGTTTAAATATAAACCCAATTGTCCAATTAACTCCTGAGATTACTGAGTGGTTTCTGATTTGCCTGAGCACTAGGATGCTGTATGTAAGTGTCCTGATGGATGATTTCTAGTGTTTGGTTGAGCTTTTTTCAACACTACTCATCACTTATCCTCTGCTTTACTATTTCTAGATCAGTTTATGTTTTTATTTTTTTTTACAAAATAATAATAATAATAATTCCACCTCCTCCACGGGTCTTTTTAATACTCCTTCCCCCATACATGCTGCCTGAACAGTACCACTCTACATGGTCCTTGACATGTAGGGTGCTCCTCAAAAGATGTAAGAGAAATATTCACCTTTCCTTCTAGGGGCCAACATTTAACCACATAACGACCGCCCCCAGCCGATGGGCGGCGGCAAAGTCTGGGCCCAAACGACCGCAATACGCCCATCGGCGGGGGCGGCTGCGGGAGTGGCTATGCGGCGATCGCGTCATTCGTGACGCGATCAGCCGCCGGGGACTGGCTCCGCCCCCCGTTCGCCGTAACCCGCCGGCCGTTCGGAAGCGCCGGCGGGTTACTGGCATCCGGATCGCCGCTGCAACAGTGTATAATAGGCTTTGTAATGTATACAAAGCCTATTATACTGGCTGCCTCCTGCCCTGGTGGTCCCAGTGTCCGAGGGACCACCAGGGCAGGCTGCAGCCACCCTAGTCTGCACCCAAGCACACTGATTTCCCCCCCCCCTGCCCCCTGATCGCCCACAGCACCCCTCAGACCCCCCCCTGCCCACCCCCCAGACCACTGTTTGCACCCAGTCACCCTCCTAATCACCCATCAATCACTCCCTGTCACTATCTGTCAACGCTATTTTTTTTTAAGTCCCTAATCTGCCCCCTACTCCCTCCTGATCACCCCCCCACCCCTCAGATTCTCCCCAGACCCCCCCCAGACCCCCCCCCCCCCCCGTGTACTGTATGCATCTATCCCCCCTGATCACCTGTCAATCACCTGTCAATCACCTGTCAATCACCTGTCAATCACCCGTCAATCACCCCCTGTCACTGCCACCCATCAATCAGCCCCTGATCTGCCCCTTGCGGGCAATCTGATCACCCCCCCACACCAATAGATCGCCCGCAGATCCGACATCAGATCACCTCCCAAATCCATTGTTTACATCTATTCTCTCCTCTAAACACCCACTAATTACCCATCAATCACCCCCTATCACCACCTGTCACTGTTACCCATCAGATTAGACCCTAATCTGCCCCTTGCGGGCACCCAATCACCTGCCCACACGCTCAGATTGCCCTCAGACCCCCCCCTTATCAATTCGCCCGTGCAATATTTACATCTGTTCTCCCCTGTAATAACCCACTGATTACCTGTCAATCACCCATCAATCACCCCCTGTCACTGCCACCCATCAATCACCCCCTGTCACTGCCACCCATCAATCAGCCCCTAACCTGCCCCTTGCGGGCAATCTGATCACCCACCCACACCAATAGATCGCCCGCAGATCCGACATCAGATCACCTCCCAAATCCATTGTTTACATCTATTCTCTCCTCTAAACACCCACTAATTACCCATCAATCACCCCCTATCACCACCTGTCACTGTTACCCATCAGATTAGACCCTAATCTGCCCCTTGCGGGCACCCAATCACCTGCCCACACGCTCAGATTGCCCTCAGACCCCCCCCTTATCAATTCGCCCGTGCAATATTTACATCTGTTCTCCCCTGTAATAACCCACTGATTACCTGTCAATCACCCATCAATCACCCCCTGTCACTGCCACCCATCAATCACCCCCTGTCACTGCCACCCATCAATCAGCCCCTAACCTGCCCCTTGCGGGCAATCTGATCACCCACCCACACCAATAGATCGCCCGCAGATCCGACATCAGATCACCTCCCAAATCCATTGTTTACATCTATTCTCTCCTCTAAACACCCACTAATTACCCATCAATCACCCCCTATCACCACCTGTCACTGTTACCCATCAGATTAGACCCTAATCTGCCCCTTGCGGGCATCCAATCACCCGCCCACACCTCAGAACGCCCTCAGACCCCAGCCCTGATCACCTCGCCAGTGCATTGCTTGCATCTATTTCCCCCCTCTAATCACACCTTGAGACACCCATCAATCACCTCCTGTCACCCCCTAGCACACCTACCCATCAGATCAGGCCCTAATTTGCCCCGTGTGGGCTCCTGATCACTCGGCCAAACCCTCAGATCCCCCTCAGACCCCCTTCCGATCACCTCCCCAGTGCATTGATTGCATCTATTTTCCCCTCTAACCGCCCCCTGAGACACCCATCAATCACCTCCTGTCACCCCCCTAGCACTCCTATCCATCAGATCAGGCCCAATACATCCTGTCATCTAAGAGGCCACCCTGCTTATGACCGATTCCACAAAATTTGCCCCCTCATAGACCACCTGTCATCAAAATTTGCAGATGCTTATACCCCTGAACAGTCATTTTGAGAAATTTGGTTTCCAGACTACTCACAGTTTTGGGCCCGTAAAATGCCAGGGCAGTATAGGAACCCCACAAGTGACCCCATTTTAGAAAGAAGACACCCCAAGGTATTCTGTTAGGTGTATGATGAGTTCATAGAATATTTTATTTTTTGTCAAAAGTTAGCGGAAATTGGATTGTTATTGTTTTTTTCACAAAGTGTCATTTTTCACTAACTTGTGAGAAAAAATAAAATCTTCTATGAACTCACCATACCCCTAACGGAGTACCTTGGGGTGTCTTCTTTCTAAAATGGGGTCACTTGTGGGGTTCCTATACTGCCCTGGCATTTTAGGGGCCCTAAACCGTGAGGAGTAGTCTAGAAAACAAATGCCTCAAAATGACCTGTGAATAGGACGTTGGGCCCCTTAGCGCACCTAGGCTGCAAAAAAGTGTCACACATGTGGTATCGCCATACTCAGGAGAAGTAGTATAATGTGTTTTGTGGTGTATTTTTACACATACCCATGCTGGGTGGGAGAAATCTCTCTGTAAATGGACAATTGTGTGTAAAAAAAATCAAAAATGTGTCATTTACAGAGATATTTCTCCCACCCAGCATGGTTATATGTAAAAATACACCACAAAACACATTATACTACTTCTTCTGAGTACGGCGATACCACATGTGTGACACTTTTTTGCAGCCTAACTGTGCTAAGGGGCCCAAAGTCCAATGAGTACCTTTAGGATTTCACAGGTCATTTTGAGACATTTGGGTTCAAGACTACTCCTCACGGTTTAGGGCCCCTAAAATGCCAGGGCAGTATAGGAACCCCACAAGTGACCCCATTTTAGAAAGAAGACACCCCAAGGTATTCTTTTAGGTGTATGATGAGTTCATAGAAGATTTTATTTTTTGTCACAAGTTAGCGGAAATTGATATGTATTGTTTTTTTTTTCACAAAGTGTCATTTTCCGCTAACTTGTGACAAAAAAAAAATCTTCTATGAACTCACCATACTCCTAACAGAATACCTTGGGGTGTCTTCTTTCTAAAATGGGGTCACTTGTGGGGTTCCTATACTGCCCTGGCATTTTAGGGGCCCTAAACCGTGAGGAGTAGTCTAGAATCCAAATGCCTCAAAATGACCTGTGAATAGGACGTTAGGCCCCTTAGCGCACCTAGGTTGCAAAAAAGTGTCACACATGTGGTATCGCCGTACTCAGAAGAAGTAGTATAATGTGTTTTGGGGTGTATTTTTATACATACCCATGCTGGGTGGGAGAAATCTCTCTGTAAATGGACAATTGTGTGTAAAAAAAATCAAATAATTGTCATTTACAGAGATATTTCTCCCACCCAGCATGGGTATGTGTAAAAATACACCCCAAAACACATTATACTACTTCTCCTGAGTACGGCGGTACCACATGTGTGGCACTTTTTTGCACCCTAAGTGCGCTAAGGGGCCCAAAGTCCAATGAGTACCTTTAGGATTTCACAGGTCATTTTGCCACATTTGGTTTCAAGACTACTCCTCACGGTTTAGGGCCCCTAAAATGCCAGGGCAGTATAGGAACCCCACAAATGACTCCATTTTAGAAAGAAGACACCCCAAGGTATTCCGTTAGGAGAATGGCGAGTTCATAGAAGATTTTATTTTTTGTCACAAGTTAGCGGAAAATGACACTTTGTGAAAAAAAACAATTACAATCAATTTCCGCTAACTTGTGACAAAAAAAAAAAATCTTCTATGAACTCACCATACATCTAACGGAATACCTTGGGGTGTCTTCTTTCTAAAATGGGGTAATTTGTGGGGTTCCTATACTGTCCTGGCATTTTAGGGGCCCTAAACCGTGAGGAGTAGTCTTGAAACGAAATTTCTCAAAATGACCTGTGAAATCCTAAAGGTACTCATTGGACTTTGGGCCCCTTAGCGCAGTTAGGGTGCAAAAAAGTGCCACACATGTGGTATCGCCGTACTCAGGAGAAGTAGTATAATGTGTTTTGGGGTGTATTTTTCCACATACCCATGCTGAGTGGGAGAAATATCTCTATAAATAGACAATTGTGTGTAAAAAAAATAAAAAAATTGTCATTTACGGAGATATTTCTCCCACCCAGCATGTGTATGTGTAAAAATACACCCCAAAACACATTATACTACTTTTCCTGAGTACGGCAATACCACATGTGTGGCACTTTTTTGCGGCCTAACTGCGCTAAGGGGCCCAAAGTCCAATGAGCATCTTTAGGCTTTACAGGGGTGCTTACAATTAGGCACCCCCCAAATGCCAGGACAGTAAACACACCCCACAAATGACCCCATTCTGGAAAGTAGACACTTCAAGGTATTCAGAGAGGAGCATAGTGAGTCCGTGGCAGATTTCATTTTTTTTTGTCGCAAGTTAGAAGAAATGGAAACTTTTTTTTTTTTTTTTTTTTGTCACAAACTGTCATTTTCCGCTAACTTGTGACAAAAAATAAAATCTTCTATGAACTCACCATGCCTCTCACTGAATACTTTGGGATGTCTTCTTTCCAAAATGGGGTCATTTGGGGGGTATTTGTACTATCCTGGAATTTTAGCCCCTCATGAAACATGACAGGTGCGCAGAAAAGTCAGAGATGCTTGAAAATGGGAAAATTCACTTTTGGCACCATAGTTTGTAAACGCTATAACTTTTACCCAATCCAATAAATATACACTGAATGTTTTTTTTTTTATCAAAGACATGTAGCAGAATAACTTTCGCGCTCAAATGTATAGGAAATTTTACTTTATTTGAAAAATGTCAGCACAGAAAGTTAAAAAAGTCATTTTTTTGACAAAATTCATGTCTTTTTTGATGAATATAATAAAAAGTAAAACTCGCAGCAGCAATCAAATAGCATCAAAAGAAAGCTGTATTAGTGACAAGAAAAGGAGGTAAAATTCATTTAGGTGGTAGGTTGTATGACCGAGCAATAAACCGTGAAAGCTGCAGTGGTCTGAATGGAGAAAAAGGCTCTGGTCCTTAAGGGGCGAAAAGACTGTGGTCCCGAAGTGGTTAACTTCAATGCACAGGAGATGATGCGGGTATTTACCACCAAATCTGTGGGGATAGACCAGTGATCTGCAACTTGGCTCTCCAGCTGTTAAGGAACTACAAGTCTCACAATGCATTTGCCTTTATGAATCATGACTGTGGCTGTCAGAGTCCTGCAGTGTATTGTGGGACTTGTAGTTCCTTAACAGCTGGAGATCACTGGGATAGACCTCGAAGGTGAGATTTATGATGGAACCTAGACATGAGACATATCATAAAGTATCTTTGATTTATTTAATTTTCCTCAGGGGGCATTATAAGTGGTCCAGATTAGTGAACTAATAGGAAGTCTTGGAAAAATGATTATAAAGTGGACCTGAACTCGGAACTTCCTCTCTGCTCTAAAAGAGAAGCATCAGCATAACAACTTTTAGAGAAACATTTCTTTGTTACAGCTTACATAACTCTTGCAATACATCTGGAGTGTTTCTACTCGCTGCTTTCATGAAATCAGACAAAGGGTTTGCATCCTGTGTTTACATACAGTATTAGCTGAGTCTGCCGAGGACTTCCAAATCTCTGTGCTGACGTGATTGAGAGATCAAATTATACTTGTGATTACTTGAAGATGAGGGGGCAATCAGGCAGCCTCATCTCTCTAAAAACACATAGGATGCATTTATCACCTTTTCCCTTGTGTCCTGTGCAAGAGTTCAGGTCTACTTAAAGAGACTCTGTAACAAAAAATTCATCCTGTTTTCTACCATCCTACAAGTTCCTAAACCTATTCTAATGTGCTCTGGCTTACTGCAGCACTTTCTACTATCACCGTCTCTGTAATAAATCAATGTATCTTTCCCCTGTCTGACTTGTTGCCCTGTGTCTGGAAGGCTGCCAACTCTTCAGTGTTTATCTGCTATGCACGCCCCCCTCCAAGCCCCTCTATGTACACTCCCGTGTGTGTGTGTTATTATCTTTTACAAGCTGGATAAACCCTCTGTTGTGAAAGGAGTCACATGCTGAGGAATTACAGACACAGGCAAAGCTGTCTGCAGGAAGAAACAATCAGCCTGTAACTCTTCAGTGGGTGAGAGCTGCAGGGGAAAGAAACACACAAATGATCTCTTGAGATTCAATAGGAAAGCTGTATACAGCCTGCTTGAGTATGGATGTATTTTCTATGTGTGGACATAATGTACATCAACCTACTTCCTGTTTTGGTAGCCATTTTGTTTGTTTATAAACAAACTTTTTAAAACTGCTTGTGACTACTTTTAATGCGGCGGGGAGCAGCGAAATTGTGACAGAGGGGAATAGGAGATGTTCCCAAACGCACTGGTATGTTTACTTTTGTGCGATTTTAACAATACTCTCAATATTCTCTTTAAAGATTTTTTTGCCAGGCTTCCCTTCAGTAAAATATTGCAGAGTATGGTCATAGTGAGGTCTTCAGTGAGTAACTTAAAAGGACACAAGAGAGTTACAATGTTTGGGACAATTAATTAGATCTGGATTAAGGTGAGGGATATTAAAGGGGTTCTTCCGCGAATGAGGAAAAAAAATCAAAATGGTTTATGCATGTTCTATTGCACAGCACTTCATCATAGCCCTGCATTACAGCAATGAAAACTAGGTAGGGAGCAGCTTGTGAAATGACAGTAACAAAAAAAACACCCCTAACAAATGGATTAGCCTCACAGTCACCTCAGCCGTCACTGTATACATTACATGTTGTATTGGTGAAACCATTCATTTTTTTAAAAAACTTTTCACACTATTTTAGAAGGATTTTTAATAGATTATGCATAAACCATTTTGATTTTTTTTCCTCATTCGCGGAAGAACCCCTTTAAATATTTCCTTAAAATAAAGGAATGTTATGGTGTCTGTGGTTTTTCTACTGTTTTTGTGTGTTTTTTTTACATTTAACTACTGTACTCGAGGGAATGGGTAAGAGGTACTATTACCATGGCCAATCCCAATGTCCTTCTGGACACCAGAAGTGAGGATGTGCCCTTTGTCCTTGACATTGCTTTTCAAGGGTGGGGAGGAATTCTACCCACATCTTGCAGACAACTCTCCCTGTTAAAGGGGAACTGAAGAGAGAGGTATATGGAGGTGATCATGTTTATTTCCTTTTAATCAATACCAGTTGCCTGGCAGCCCTGCTGGTCTATTTCTCTGCAGTAGTATCTGATTAAAACCAGAAACAAGCATGCAGCTAGTCTTGTCTGATCAGACTTTTAAGTCTGAACCACTGAAACACCTGATCTGCTGCATGCTTGTTCAGGGGCTATGGCTAATAGTATTAGAGGCAGAGGATCAGCAGGGCTGCCAGGAAACTGGTATTGTCTAAAAGGAAATAAACATGACAGCCTCCATATACCTCTCTCTTCAGTTCCCCTTTAAAGATCACGTTGGTTAGTATTGTTAAGGCAATGAAGCCACATGCTGGTCAGCTCAGTAATTCTGGCAACACCAGCCTGCTTTGGGGACAAGGGGTTAAAAGGCTTGGCTTGGATTCCAACAAATAAAGATACAAAAAAAGATGTAAAAGAAAAACACAGTTTAGTGCAAAAAATAAATAAATTATAATATTTACTTTGCTGAGTGAAATGATTTTAAATGCTTTTAAATCAGGGTCTGGCAAAATAATAAATCTACCTTAATTTTGAACATTAAAGAATGTCATACAATGCATTTAAAATCATTAAGTGAAAAGAACATTGGGTCAATAAAAAAATCATTAATCTCTCATTAGCAAGTTTTTCTTCTCTGTAGCCAGATGAGGTGGCCACTTTTTGCCTAATTGAATCATGTGAATATGAATTTGCATACATTAGACTATTTCTTGCTCATGGTTAGTGTAAGTGAATCAGGCCAAGTGTCCTTTCTCATCTAGCTACAGTTTATCTGAAATGAAAACAAAAACATATCTCAAATGTTTTGCAGGTTATGATTGGTTATAATTGGTGACATTTTTTAATGAGATGGTCTGTTTTCCACATGGGCTGTTTTTGCAGACCGGAATACATTCGGTGTTTTGCAGCCATCACTAAACTGCAGAGCACAACATTAAAGCCAACTATCATGAAAAATTGTTGCTGTTGCTAACAGTAGGAAGTGAAAATCTGAATCTGTTGTTGATAACATTGAAGCAGAAATTCCCAATTTTTTATTGGATTGAACAAGAATAACATAATGTCAAGTTTGTATTCTTAAAAACTTGGTCTATTGTTTTCTAAAAGCATCTCTGTGAGTTGTCTGGATGGCTACCCAGGGGGATTCCTGCTCTCCTAAATTGTCTGACTGACAGCTTCAGACACAGTAAAGTGGGTGGATTCCTGCTTGGCTGAGAGCTTTAGATAAAAGCAAGGAGAGGTCCTGCCTGGATGAAATTGCTTATCAGGAATACAACAGTTGTTAGTAATAGCAAAGCCCAGGCCAGGCCCAGCTATACAGGAAAACTGACTCCTTCATGGAGACACATTTGGGAATATACTGTATACAAAAAATATTTGCATCTAAAAACATTTAAAGGACAACATAAAATTAGTAAATAAATTTGTACATGCTATTCCGCTATTCTTATTCAATGACCAGTGCAGTGAATCTGAAAATATTTCTTCTTAAAGCACAACTGAATTGAGAGAGATATTATTAATTTTTAGTATGTACCGTATTTTTCGCCGTATAAGACACACTTTTTCTTCCCCAAAATTGTTGGGGAAAAGTGGGTGCGTCTTATGCGGCGAAGGTACAGATTTTGGAATGCAGAGGTGCGCAGGGAAGCGGTATATACATTACCTGCTCCTGCCGCCGCGCTCCTGGCTCCAGTCCTGCTTCGCGATCCTCTTCTGCCATCCACCGATGTTGCAGCCGCCGAACATCGCTGGCCGGTGAGTCCTAATTAGCCGCACGGTGATTACGCAATCAGTACACGTGCGCTGGGGTCATGCATGCGTGACCCCGGCGCATGTGTGCTGATTGCGTAATCACCGCGCGGCTAATTAGGACTCACCGGCCAGCGATGTTCGGCGGCTGCAACAGCGGTAGATGGGAGAAGAGGATCCCGAAGCAGGACTGGAGCCAGGAGCGCGGCGGCAGGAGCAGCAGGCATCGGTGGATGGCAGAAGAGGATCGCGAAGCAGGACTGGAGCCAGGAGCGCGGCGGCAGGAGCAGCAGGCATTGGTGGATGGCAGAAGAGGATCGCGAAGCAGGACTGGAGCCAGGAGCGCGGCGGCAGGAGCAGGTAACGTATATACTGTATTTACGCTGCTGGCACAGGGGGATATGGACAGGGGGGACATGGCCGGCACAGCGGGACACGGACGGCACAGGGGGACACTGACAGGGGGAAATGGCTGGCAGGAGGACAGTAACAGGGGGACATGGCTGGCACAGGGACACAGACAGGGGGGCATGGCTGGCACAGGGACACAGACAGGGGGGCATGGCTGGCACAGGGACACAGACAGGGGGGCATGGCTGGCACAGGGACACAGACAGGGGGGCATGGCTGGCACAGGGACACAGACAGGGGGGCATGGCTGGCACAGGGACACAGACAGGGGGACATGGCTGCCACAGGGACACAGACAGGGGGACATGGCTGCCACAGGGACACTGACAGGGGGACATGGCTGCCACAGGGACACTGACAGGGGGACATGGCTGCCACAGGGACACTGACAGGGGGACATGGCTGCCACAGGGACACAGACAGGGGGACATGGCTGGCACAGGGACACTGACAGGGGGGCATGGCTGCCACAGGGATACTGACAGGGGGACATGGCTGGCACAGGGACACTGACAGGGGGGCATGGCTGCCACAGGGATACTGACAGGGGGACATGGCTGGCACAGGGACACTGACAGGGGGACATGGCTGGCACAGGGGGACACTGACAGGGGGACATGCCTGGCACAGGGACACTGACAGGGGGATTGGCTTGCACAGGGAGAGACTGACAGGGGGACATGGCTGTCACAGGGGGACATGACTGGCAGAGAAGGGCATGGTTGGCACAAGAGGACATGACAGGCACAGAGGGAAACAGCAGGCACAGGGGGACACAGGAACAGCCAATCCCTACACTGACCACATAGGGGAACACAGGCTGGCAACATGGGAATAGGCAATCATTACACTGTCCCCTTATGTGGTCAGTGTAATAGTATGTAGAGTAACTGGGAGGTGAAAAGTCCATAAGACGCCCCTGCATCATAGACGCACCAAGGTTTAGTTTTTTCTTTTTTTCCTGATTTTTGCCTTCTAAATCTGGGTGCGTCTTATATGCCGGAGCGTCTTATACGGCGAAAAATACGGTATATAGTGCCGACATCTTCTTCAGCACTGTACAGAGTATATTGTCTTGCTACTTAACTGTCCCTTAAAGGGGCTCACAATCTAAGCCCTAGTATAGTCATATGTCTATGTATGTACCGTGTAGTGTATGTATCGTAGTCTAGGGCCAATTTAGGGGAAAGCCAATTACCCAGAGTGCCCGGAGGAAACCCACACAGACACAGGGAGAACATGCAAACTCTGTGCAGATAGTACCCTGGCTGGGATTCGAACTGGGGACCCAGTGCTGCAAGGATATGGAGGCTGACATATTTATTTTCTTTTGAACAATGCAAATTGCCTGGCTATCCTGCTAACCCTCTGCCGTTCCAATACTTTTAGCTATAGACCCTGAACAAGCAGGCAGGTCAATGTTTCTGACTAAAGTGGGACTAGATTGGCTGCATGCTTTACTGCAAGCCTGAACAGAAAATTAAAAGTAAAAATAATCATACACAGGTCATACTTACCTCCCACATAGTCTACTCATCAATCTCTCTTTCCTCTCCGGTGTCCTGTTTATCCCCTGTGATCAGTGGAATTCTCCATCCTCCATTTTAAAAATGGCCATTACCCCCTAGCAGCTTGCTGGTCAGCACACTGTTGAACTGTAATATCGCCCACTTGGGCAATAGAGAAACATGGACATTACCGTGCTCATCAGTTGTCCTTTCAGTGATACCTGACAAAAACTGAAATATAACTGACAAAAACAGATATATTTCAGTTCTGACAAAATCTTGGCAGAACTGGAAGGGATCATTGTAAGAAGAAAATGGTGAGCTTCTGAGAGGAACTGATGGTGAGGTAAGTATGTGATATTCATTTGCAGGTACATCATGTGTTTATTTTACTTAATATTACTCGCTTTAGGTTCCATTTAACAGGCGTGTAATTCAGACACTATTGCAGCCAAAGAAATCAATAGGACTGCCAGACAACTGGTATTGTTTAAAAGTAAAGAAATATGGCAGCCTACATATACGTATAACTTTAAAGTTATACAATGACAAGCAGCAATTATATATTTTTCATTACACATGTTCATTTTTCAATAATTAAATGATGTGTATAGTGATTTGTTTCCATGTTATGTTAGTCATTTATGCAAATCATTAATACAAAATAAAAAATCTTATAAATCAGTGTTTTGTTTTTTTAGCATCCACTCGTCTGATTGTACAGGTTTGTACATTTCAGTGGTTGTGAAAATGGTCAGGTTACGTTTCTCTGAAATCGAGCACCCAGGCCCAAATATACCCCTGGCACCGCCATAGCTGATAATAACATTGTGGGTGTTGGCGGCTCTCAAATTAACAGGCTCGCTTTGCGCCATTTTTACGTGAATCCGTGTGAACGTACCCTAAGGATATGAGAGGTATAATAGTTTATAAATTTTACAGAGCCACATCAATCCAACATGCAGACAGCCTGTTCAGACTTTTTGGTCCTCACCAGAAAGTCTGTAGCAGGCTGTCTGCATGTTGGGTTGATGTGGTTTTGTTAAATTGTTAAATGTATAAGCAATAGGTTTGCTATACACCAGCTGCTCTGCATGTGAGTCAGGCTTCAGGAGCATAAAGAGATAATTTAAATATTCAGGAGTGATGTATCATGGGAAACCACAGTTGCTCACTTAAAGCTGAATTATTGCAATTACCTTCTATTTTAATCACTTCAGCCTTCAGTGTCTTTTTCATCTTATGCATGCAAGCAATTTTCACCTCCTATTCATTTGTCAATAACTTTATCACTGCTTTTCACAATGAAATGATCTATATCTTGTTTTTTCTGCCACCAATTAGGCGTTCATCAGGTGGTACATTTTGCTAAGAATTATTTTTTTTCTAAATGCATTTTAACAGAAATATTAAGAAAAAAAAAAGGAAAAAAAATCATTATTTCTCACTTTTCAGCCATTATAGCTTTAAAATAATACATGCTACCATAATTAAAACCCACATATTTTATTTGCCCATTCTTCCCAGTTATTACACCATTTACCGTATTTGTCGCCGTATAAGACGCACTTTTTCTCCCCCAAAAATGGGGAGAAAAAGTCCCTGCGTCTTATACGGCAAAGGCAGGGAATTCCCAACTTCCGAACGCCCACCGATATGAAGCGCCGACCCGCTGCCATGTTGGGAATTCCCTGCCTTTTTGTCCGCTTCCCCCTTGCGTCTCCTGGTCCCCCCCTGTGCAATAATGTATAGCGGGAGGCCTCCGCGCTACCCCCCGCTAGCCTCCTCTCCCCCCCTCATCTTTCCTGGCCCCCCCTGTGCAGTAATGTATAGCGGCAGCTTACCTTCCAAGCGCCCGCGGTGGATGCAGACATCGGTCTCCACGCTACTTCTCGCTCTTGTGTCCGGCTTGTACTGACATCATCAGTACAAGCCGGACACAAGAGTGAGAAGTAGCGTGGAGACCGATGTCTGCATCCACCGCGGGCGCTTGGAAGGTAAGCTGCCGCTATACAAGCTGGGCACACATGGGGCAGACACGCTGGGCACACATGGGGCAGACACGCTGGACACACATGGGGCAGACACGCTGGACACACATGGGGCAGACACGCTGGACACACATGGGGCAGACACGCTGGGCACACATGGGGCAGACACGCTGGGCACACATGGGGCAGACACGCTGGGCACACATGGGGCAGACATGCTGGACACACATGGGGCAGACATGGGTTACACAGGAGCACACATCAGGACACATGAGGATACACGAGGACACCATTTGGGCTAGAACATGTACAAGACGCTCCTGGAACATGGACGCACCAGGTTTAGTATATATATATTTTTTTGCCCTCTAAACCTGGGAGCGTCTTATATTCCGGAGCGTCTTATATGGCGCGAAATATGGTAAATTATGTCCTTATCACAATGTAGGGCGCCAATATTTTATCTGGAAATAAAAGTGCATTTTTTCAGTTTTGCGTCCATCACTATTTACAAGCTTATAATTTAAAAAATAACAGTAATATACCCTCTTGACATGCATATTAAAAAAGTTCAGCCTCTTAGGTAACTATTTATTTTTGTGTGTTAATTGCAATTTTTTTTATTTAATCAAAAATTGCATTTGGGTATTTTTTGGAGAGTGTGGGAGGTAAACACTTAACTTTAAATGTAATTGTGTTTCTGTTTATTAAAAAAAAAAGTATGTAGATGTAGTTTTACTATTTGGCCACAAGATGGCCTCAGTAATTTTTTTTATACGTCCTGCAAGCATAACATGTACGCTTACAGGAAGTGCAGAGGGGACGTAGTATTTAGAATGATCGTGGCTTCTCATAGAAGCCATTGGTCTTTCTAATGGGGACTTAGACCAATGAATGGGAAATGCTAATGGGCGGCGGCATGGGAGCAAGTAGGAGCGCACGTGATCAGCCACGGGAGAGTGCAGCAGCGTGGCAGCAGCCTTTTGGATATAGCAGCTACATCCAAAAGGCTTAAATGGTTAAGAAGGCAAATTATACTTAGTGTTGCTTTTAAGTAAGAGGACTTTTTGGTCTCTTTTAGCCCCCCTATACCTTCCTAGTGATTCTGGGTCACAATGTGCACTCTGGGTATACTGTGATAATAAGTAGTGGGATTAAATTTGCCAGCAAGTCATGCGATCTGGCATCTGTAACTTGATCATTACAGCAATATCCTCACCATATAGTCATAGATTGTGTGACTATACCATCATTTTCCTATGCGGAAGAAGTGGGCACATCTATATTTTATGCTTCTATTAAAATTGATGTGTAGTCAGTATAAAAGTCATTTGGGAAACAGAAATAGTTTCTGTAATACGTACGCTTGGTATAATTGCCATTTCTGTCTCTTTTTTCCATGTATACTTATTTATGTACACATGTATTTATGGCTCCTCTTGAGCTGAGCTGTTTGTTATCATTTATACATCACGCTTTGCTAAGGAGGTCTCCTTCATGCTGCAGAAACAATATAAATGGACTGAGCTAGTGTAAAGAGATGGCAGCTGTGGTGACTCACCACTACATGCCTCATAATATGATAATGTGTCTGCTCGGGAATGTCATTTCACATGCCTAGCATCTGCTGTATGGCACGCGAAGAATCATTGCCCTCATTGATAACCTGCTGAACTCTCCATATAGGGAAATGGAAATCTGCTTGTCCGGCATTCTGAACACGTCCATCAGCATATTCTGTCCCAGCATGCAGTCAAATGCTCCTGTCATACAAATGTGCATTAGGCTTTATGAGATTGGCGCTTTTAACAAATCTCTGTCTTAATCTCGTTAACATTTTGCTTTGGCGCACACAAGGAAGCAAAGGAAAACGGGAAGGTTAATCGTAGGAAACCAAAAAACAATATAAGGAATAAACAACTGTGTTCCCAAGAAAGTTGGTAACTTGTTTAGTATGTGAATTAAAACAGAAAGTCATGCAATGTTTATACCATGTATCTGTCTGAAAATAGTACACAGAGCACATGTCAAATGAGGTGAGCAATATACATCAAAATATAGGCAAAAGTGACTTGGACAGTTGAGCAATGATAAACAGAAAAAAGTAGACATCTCAAAGCTAATTAGGTTAATTGGCAACAGGTCCATAATGTGATTGCATATATAATCAGATAGGCTGGGTATTTCAGAAGTAAATATGGGGAGTGTACTATACCACATGACTGTGTGAAACACTGCATAGGTAAACAGTTCAACAAAATAAGAATAACAGTCTATAATCTAAAACTTTCATCATCTACAGTACAAAATATCATTAAATGATTAATCTTTTAAACCATGGTCAAACCTAGCTATGCCTGCCTTTAACCCTACTCTCACGTAGCAATAGCTGCTGCAAGGAATGCAGGTGCAGAGGGGCCTCTGGCCTGGTGGGGCCACCCAGGGCAGTTTTCAGTGGCAGGAGGGGGGTGCAGCACAGTATAGGGGGCAGTGTGCACACAGTGGTGGGGAGGGGGGGAACTCCCCCTTCTCTCACCTCGGGCCACCCCTTCAACACTTCCGGCTCTCCCCTCAAGAAATTATGGCAGTGGGCGGGGACAGTGGGCAGGTAACTCATCTCTGACTTCCGCATTCCAGGCAGCGATGGTGCCTACGTCTTCTATGTCTCCAACGCCGCTGCCTCTACTTCCTGTCAGTGGTGTTTGAGAATTACAAGACGCAGGCATGCAGAGGGGTGGGGGGCATACAAAGTTTTGTAGGGGCGCCAGTGATTTCTAGTTACACCCCTGCTCGTGAACTATGAGACTAATACAAAACATTCTGCACGCCAACTGACAGTATATTGGATGCCAAAATATAATAGTACTTCAGTCTCAAACGCTGAGTACAGTCAGATATTACCTGTAGCACCCCATTAACTACAATTAAAGTTCACCATTCTCTAAACTGATTCAAGTAAAAAAGAAAACTATTTGGCTTCAACAGGTCAGTGCACACTGTCATACCATTTTACATTGCTATACTAAATAACTAAAAGTGTTTGTTTAAGTCAGCGTCAATAATACATTGATCCTGTGACTACATTAGATTAAAGTAAACAGAATGTCGAAGAAGACATTTCATTATTTTATTAAGACAGCCCCTTAGAGCTTTTACTCAAAAGGAAATTTGTAGAACGTAATTTATTCCCAGCAGATCATAATCTTGCTTATTGTAATGCTTTTTTAAAACTAGTGTTATAATTATGAAAGTCCAATAATGTGCGATTGTAGATTGTAATATGTAATTACCTACAGCCCAGCAGGACATCACCATTTCTGCATGATAAACTTCCAGAATACTTCCATGTTTAAATAAAAAAATGTCATATTTTTGATGTAGTGTCTGGAAGAATAAGTAATTGCTCATTAAGACAACTTCCCGACTATGAATGACACTGTCTTGACATCTGCTTTTTCATTTTTCTACCCACCATCTCTGTGTGTGTTCATTTATAAACAGACACCACAGCAGCAGTATGAAACCAGATTATAGATACTTTTAAAAGTGTGAAAAGAGGAAAAATAATTTTAATTGAACTCTCTAAAAAGTTATATATTTTTACTAAAAGTTGGTCAAGTAAGGGCATGCTAGCAGATGGTTACAGTCTGAGGATTGTGAACTATTTCAGATACTTCCTGAGTTTGAAAACAATTTGCAGACTTTACCAGTCAGTAGACTACTAATCTCTGCCAGAATAAAAGTTATTAAGTAGTTTGGCACAAAGAAAAAACCTTTCAAAATGCAAAGTTCAAGAGATACATGTGTAGTGTTTTTCTCCTATAGGACTCAAAGCACAAAGGCTTGTCTCAGATTAGTACATAGTTTCTGGATGGTTTAATGGTTACGGGCTCTGCCTCTGACACAGGAGACCAGGGTTTTAATCTTGGCTCTGCCTGTTCAGTAAGCCAGCACCTATTCAGTGGGAGACCTTAGGCAAGTTTTCCTAACACTGCTACTGCCTATAGAGTGTATCCTAGTGGCTGCAGCTCTGGCGCTTTGAGTCCTTCAGGAGAAAAGCGCGATATAAATGTTATTTGTCTTTGTCTAGTTTCGGTTTGTGATGAGTTGCAGGGAAAAAAGTTATGTGATCATAAATGCCAGACTAAACAGGTGCCTTTTCAGTTTAGATTTTCAGGGTAAAAGCTGTCTTGCATGGGTGTAGCAAGGCGTTTCAAAGGGTAGGGGCAGCATCAGGGGTGCAGCTAAGGTTTTTGTGGCCCCAAGCGGACTGCAGGCCGAGGCCCACAACCTGCGGCATGTGGGTGGAGCCAGGGTGTGGCCATGACATGTGGGTGGAGCCAACTGCATGATGCTTACATGTCAATATGGACCAGAAAAACAAAACAAACATTTCAATGTAGAAAGCGGTAGACTTTACCCCCCCCCCCCCCCCTAAAAAATAAAAAAAAATACATAAACAACAAATACATAAGTAGGACATTAGACTATGGTAGGGATTAGATGGTGAGCTCCTCTGAGAGCAGTCAGTGACATGGCTATGTACTTTGTAAAGTGCTGCACAAGAGGTCACGGCGGTAGTAATGCACTAGCACAGAACGCTGTGATATGCAGGAGCAAACACGGCCAAGCATGCACAACAGAGCACACAGCCAGCCCGGTACACCAGCCCCAAGCCTGATCGCAGCCAACAGTATAGGTGCCAAGGTACGCAGGGCCGGCCTTTGCTATGAGCGAGCTGTGCGGTCGCTCAGGGCGCCATGCTATCAAGGGCGCATGCGCCCTGTCGCCCCTTGCCGCCCGCTGTCTCCCTCTCCGTCTATATTTAGAGCAGGACTACAAGAAAATGGCCACCGATGTCCACAAATGCAGACAAACGGTGGCCATTTTCTTGTATCCTGCTCTAACTACAGATGGAGCGGAGGCGGGGAGAGAAGAGTGACGTCGGCGCTGGAGCTGGATGTCAGGTGAGTCAGTCTCAGCCCGGCCCGCTGCCACATAAAGGGGGGGGGGGGGTTTGCCTGGGGCAAACTACCTACACCGGTGGCAAACTACCTACACTGGGAGCAAACTACCTACACTGGGGGAAAACTACCTACACTGGGGGCATACTGGGGGCAAACTACCTACACTGGTGGCAAACTACCTACACTGGGGGCAAACTACCTACACTGGGGGCAAACTGCCTACACTGGGGGCAAACTACCTACACTGGGGGCATACTACCTACACTGGGGGCAAACTACCTACACTGGGAGCATACTGGGGCATACTACCTACACTGGGGGCATACTGGGGTAAACTACCTACACTGGGGGCATACTGGGGTAAACTACCTACACTGGGGGCATACTACCTACACTGGGGGCATACTACCTACACTGGGGGCAACCATGCTACTACACTGGGGGAAACTGTACTAGCTACACTGAGGGCAGCAATGCTACCTATATGGGGCAACTATACTACCTACACTGGGGGCAACTATGCTACCTATATAGGGACAACTATGCTACTTATGGGGGGCAACAAAATCCGGTTTCGCTCAGGGCGCTGTGAAACCTAAGGCCGGCCCTGAAGGTACGTCAGTGCGGCGCCACTGCAAAGAAATGGGCATGGTCATGACATCATGTGAGCGGGGCTAACATAGGTAACGCATAACAGTGAGGCGGCAGGCCAGAGTTTCCTCCCACAACAGTTAGGCAAAGTTACTCTAATGCTGGGTACACACTGAGATTTTCTGGTCGATTTACTGTCAGATGGATTATTTCCAACATGTTCGATTTGCTTTCCGATCGTTTTCCGAGCATTTTCCGATCGATTTCATATTAAAGTGCACGGAAATCGATCGGAAAATGCTCGGAAAACAATCGAAAAGCAAATCGGACATGTTGGAAATAATCCATCTGACAGTAAATCGACCAGAAAATCTCATAGTGTGTACCCAGCATAAGGCTCCCTGCACACTGCAAATCCGATTTGCGATTCCAATTTTCCCTGAATGCTAGCAACAGAATAACGCAGAAAAAACAGCATGCAGTAACGATTAAAAATCGGAATCACATGCAGTGTGCAGGGAGCCTAAGAGTAATTAGACATGCCACAAACTATAAGGAAGCAGTGTTTCTGCCATGATGTGGTAAGAAAGAAGATTTGCATCATGGATGCGCAAATGAGAAATCAGCAGAAACTGCTATTTATTAGCGTACCATTTAGTAATCATGAGATGACAAAAGAATGTCAAATGCTGCAACAATGATCCCAAAGCAGCAAATGTAGCCAACTATGACCATCAAGTAATAAATGCAGCAACCATTACCTCTGACATATAAACTGCAACAACCGTTACCTCCGACACATCAAATGCAAGAACCATTACCTCTGACACATGATATGCAACAACCAGGGCTGTGGAGTCGGTACAAAAATCTTCCGATTCAGACTCCTCAGTTTATGAAACCACGACTCCCGACTCCAACTCTGACTCCGGGTACCCAAAATGGCTCTGACTCCTCGACTCTGACTCCTTAGTCTAATACTTAACAGGGCTGTGGATTTTGTACAAAAATCATCCGACTCCTGACTCCGACTCCTCAGTTTATGAAATCAACGACTCCAACTCCAGGTGCCCAAAATTGCCCAGACTCCGACTCCATAGCCCTGGCAACAACCCCTACTTCTCACACATGATATGCAAAAACCTTACTTCCGACACATAATAAGCAACAACTATTACCTCCAATACATGAAATGCAAGAACCATTACATCTGAAACATGATATCCAACAACCCCAACTTCCGACAAATGAATGCAGCAAATGATTTCCCTAACACATGGAATACAGCAAACTTTACTTTTGACATATGAAATGCATCAAATCGGAAATTAGGAAAATATTACCTCCCACACGTTAAAATTCAGTAAGCATTATCCACCCACACATGAAAAATACACATATAAAAATGCAGCAAATGTTACCTTAGACATAATTTAATTAAATGTTCTGGCCCACTGGGTGCTGGCAGGATGGAGCTGCTGAGTAGGGTGGGATAGTGAAACTGGATGCGGCTGAGAGGGCGACACTGGGCGGAAGGAGGGTGACATTGCCTGGAAGGGGAGGAGGATGACACTAGTTGGGGAGGAGGATGACACTAGGTGGGGAGGAGGATAACACTGGGTGGGGAGAGGGTAACACTGGGTGGGGAGAGGGTGACACTGACTGGGTTGGGAGGTGGGTGATACTAATGGGGTGTGGAGGAGGGTGACAGACACTAAGTGGGGAGGAGTGTAATAGGTAGGTGTCCCAGTAAAGGTAGCTAGGCGTAAATAGGCGCCCCCGTAGGTAGCTAGGCGTAGGTAGGTGCCCCTATAGGTAGCTAGGCGTAGGTAGGTGCCCCATAGGTAGCTAGGCGTAGGTAGGTGCCCCCTGTAGGTAGCTAGGCATAGGTAGGTGCCCCCATAGGTAGCTAGGTGCCCCTATAGGTAGCTAGGTGTAGCTAGGTGCCCCTATAGGTAGCTAGGCATAGGTAGGTTCCCCCATAGGTAGGTAGGTGCCCCATAGGTAGGTGCTCCATAGGCAGCTAGGCGTAGGTAGGTGCCCCATAGGTAGCTAGGCGTCGGTAGGTGCCCCCTGTAGGTAGCTAGGCGTAGGGAGGTGCCCCATAGGTAGCTAGGTGTAGGTAGGTTCCCCCATAGGTAGGTAGGTGCCCCATAGGTAGCTAGTCATAGGTAGGTGCCCCCTGTAGGTAGCTAGGCGTAGGTAGGTGCTCCATAGGTAGGTAGGTAGGAGTCCCAGTATAGGTAGCTAGGTGCTACTATAGGTAGCTAGGCGTAGGTAGGTGCCCCATAGGTAGCTAGGCATAGGTAGGTGCCCCATAGGTAGCTAGGTGTGGGTAGGTGCCCCATAGGTAGCTAGGCATAGCTAGGTGCCCCTATAGGTAGCTAGGCGTAGGTAGGTGCCCCCATAGGCAGCTAGGCGTAGGTAGGTGCCCCATAGGTAGCTAGGCATCAGTAGGTGCCCCCTGTAGGTAGCTAGGCATAGGTAGGTGCCCCCATAGGTAGCTAGGTGTAGCTAGGTGCCCCCATAGGTATCTAGGTGTAGCTAGGTGCCCCTATAGGTAGCTAGGTATAGGTAGGTTCCCCTATAGGTAGGTAGGTGCCCCATAGGTAGGTGCTCCATAGGCAGCTAGGTATAGGTAGGTGCCCCATAGGTAGCTAGGCGTCGGTAGGTGCCCCCTGTAGGTAGCTAGGCGTAGGGAGGTGCCCCATAGGTAGCTAGGCGTAGGTAGGTTCCCCCATAGGTAGGTAGGTGCCCCATAGGTAGCTAGGCATAGGTAGGTGCCCCCTGTAGGTAGCTAGGTGTAGGTAGGTGCTCCATAGGTAGGTAGGAGTCCCAGTATAGGTAGCTAGGTGCCACTATAGGTAGCTAGGTGTAGGTAGGTGCCCCATAGGTAGCTAGGCGTAGGTAGGTGCCCCATAGGTAGATAGGTGTAGGTAGGTGCCCCATAGGTAGCTAGGTGTAGGTAGGTGCCCCATAGATAGCTAGGCATAGCTAGGTGCCCCCATAGGTAGATAGCTAGGCATAAGTAGGTGCCCCCATAGATAGCGAGCGGGCAGGGAGCAGGGGTAGAAGGCAGACAGGCGGCAAGGAGATTGGTGGCTTTGCCGGGAGTCATGCACCATTTGTACTTCCGGTTCCTGCAGTCCATGTGGAACGCAGAACCGGAAGTATGCGGCGCATACACCCGGCTTCAGGGAGGGTGGGCAGAGCAGTGGGCGGGGGCGGAACTAAAGCGGCCAAGCAGCTGCTCTATTGGTGGGTGGGCAGGGACAGAGCCTTCCCCTCGCCGGAGTCTGCCCGCCCCCTGAGCCCGTACCAAGAAGCCGCTGCGGCAGGACGGTGACGGTGTGACGTCATAACGACGTCACGGAGACTCCGAGGCCCCTAAAAACATGAGGCCCCAAGCAGCCGCTTGGTCTGCTTGGTGCCTGGCGGCGCCCCTGGGCAGCATGACAGAAGGCTCTGGCTCCAAAGGTTTTGAATTGGACTCTGGGGGTGGTTACGTTATTAGATCTTGCTAATCTGAGGTTGTGGAAGGTGTGCAAAAAGTCCTTCAGGTATCCGAGGCCTAGGTCGTGTAAAGATTTGAATGTTATGCTAAATTTAAAGACGATTCTCCAAAGTTTTGGTGTTATGTGGCAATGGTGGAGTTTGCTGGTAACAGCCCTGTAGCAGCATTCTGTCCTAGCTGCAGGCAGTGTAGGTCTTTCTTTGGAAGGCATTGCAATAAACACATACACAACCAATTGTAAAGACAATTACTGCATATAACTTTATGAATAAATACACAATTTTTAATAATAAATTATTCAATCAATGTTGGCCCATTACAAAATCTTACCTCACCTTGATTTGCATTCTGTAATATGTTGGAGAAGATTCTAGCATCTTTACTTCTTGCAAGACAAATCACTATAGAATGTTTTTGTCCACCTCTGTGAAGTGAGCAGGAACATCACATGATCTCCCAGAGTGCTCTGGGCAATAGGCTGTATTACTTACCAATAAGCAGCAATTTATGGGTATCAGAACTCAGAAGCATTTCCGACTCTGAAATCAGGATTATTATGGTAAAAACTGGTATGCTGAATAATGTATATACTTCTATATGTTCTTACAGTTCCTCTTCAAAGTATACCTATCCCTAGACTGTAGTAAGTAAATTAATTATGGGTTACTTTCAGATGCAAAGTGAACCTTTTTCACTTCACTTAGAAGTTGCATTCCAGATTTTTGCTTTGCATTGGAGCACAAGGTAACCTAAGAGTCCCTCTATCTATACTGTATGCCGATTGTCAGGTTTTACTCTCAAGAGAGATACAATACTCATATTTTCACTGCAAAGCAAAACTCAGCATTACAAGCTTAGGCTGAAGTGAAATTGATTTCATAGATAGTTATCTTATCTTACTGTGCTTCATTTGGCATAAATGCTCAGATCCAGCAATGGAATATACCTGTCACTAGTTTAAACCAAAGATAATTTTACTGATTTTTTAACATTATTTATTTTATTTATTTATTTGTTGTATTTATAAAGCGCCAACATATTACTCAGCGCTGGACATTAATTTAGGTTACAGACAATATTTAGGGGTGACATACAGCAATATGACAATACAGGAATACAAGAAAACCAGATCACGCAGCACAGTATGAGTACAAGGTAATGCTTAGTCAGTCACTGGATGGGAGCATGGAGTTAGGCAAGTTAGGTTCACTCAAATGCATAGCATGGGTGCACCGTAATAGAGGTGCATGATCAGGTAGGACACAAAAGGAGTGAGGACGTCAATGGTGTAGTAGAGGCGCCTCACGTTATATCAGCTGGTATTCTTTAAACAAGGATACACACTGCAGCCACTGTAGAGGTAAATCCCCAGCCTCCAAAGCAATAGATATGTCAAAAAAGCAGCAGCGCTGTATGATACACCCTTAGATGAAGTAGTTCCACCTCCAGAGATCCCAATGATGGATTCTTCTTCTCCTAAAGGTGCAGCTCAGTGCACAAAGAAAGGAGATATGGATTCTCTCAGTGGAATGATAAAATCACAAATTTTTATTGGAATATATGGATAAAAACAAATACGTTATGACTCACATCTAGAGGGTCCTACTCCAGTAGGAACCCTCTTGGCAACAACCGCTTCCCACTCCGTGTGGTACTCCAAATAACAGCGATCAGTGTAGTATTGCCCGCTCTCGTCCCGACTAGTTTCGGCCTTCCGCCGTCATCAGGGGATACGAGAGCGGGCGGGCAAACCACAAATATATATACCTAAGTAGCCATAATTACCTCTCTCTAGGTCAGCATAGTTGCGAGTGGCATCCGCCGCCCGTAGTGGGCACTTCCGATTACCGCGGATAGTACTTCCGGTTCAGGCAAGTGAACCCGACCGTCACTGGAGCGCATATGCGCTCCACCATCATACAGAGCCGAACGCCAGAATCCAATCGTCACCTGAACGCGCTTAGCGTCCTAACACGCCTGCGTTCCATCACAGTGAGCGGCCAAAGAAGCCGCGCATTCCGACTCCACACGTATATCCACTTGCATATAGATATGTCCTTCTATATGCACCATTGCATATAGAAGGACATATCTATATGCAAGTGGATATACGTGTGCGCGTTCAGGTGACGATTGGATTCTGGCGTTCGGCTCTGTATGATGGTGGAGCGCATATGCGCTCCAGTGACGGTCGGGTTCACTTGCCTGAACCGGAAGTACTATCCGCGGTAATCGGAAATGCCCACTACGGGCGGCGGATGCCACTCGCAACTATGCTGACCTAGAGAGAGGTAATTATGGCTACTTAGGTATATATATTTGTGGTTTGCCCGCCCGCTCTCGTATCCCCTGATGACGGCGGAAGTCCGAAACTAGTCGGGACGAGAGCGGGCAATACTACACTGATCGCTGTTATTTGGAGTACCACACGGAGTGGGAAGCGGTTGTTGCCAAGAGGGTTCCTACTGGAGTAGGACCCTCTAGATGTGAGTCATAACGTATTTGTTTTTATCCATATATTCCAATAAAAATTTGTGATTTTATCATTCCACTGAGAGAATCCATATCTCCTCTCTTTGTGCACTGAGCTGCACCTTTAGGAGAAGAAGAATCCATCATTGGGATCTCTGGAGGTGGAACTACTTCATCTAAGGGTGTATCATACAGCGCTGCTGCTTTTTTGACACAAAAGGAGTGAGGACCCTGCCCAAAGGCTTACAATCTAGAGGGAGAGGTAGGGACACGAGAGGTAGGGGACCAGAGTTCGGCATTATCAAACAATATATAATCCACTTTGCTCAAAACTCTTTGGATTACAAATTAGTGTTCACCTAACCACAGTCTTATAAAGTAAGTCTTATAAATTTGTATAATCCTTCCTTGAATGCCACCAATGTTGTGTATTACTCAAAAACAGAGAGCTATGGGCCATAGGGCAGTATGTCAGTTCTCCCAGTGCTAGCTGCCGCCTGCACCCAAACTGGCTAATTTTGTGAGTAGTGTGTGAACAGGTCACTGCCTCTGCATCTGTACAACTATGCCACTGCCATGCATTTACCAACACCCTACAGGCAGTAAATCACACAGAAAATGTGTACAGGTATAAAGCAGCCGTCTTCCACCACCTTAGCACTCTAAGCCCTCACCAGATTAGGAATCCACGGGCTCTCCCTCTCTACTGACCTTGGCAGAGTATGGTAAAACAGTAATCCTTAGTCCTTTAAAACTCAAGGAGATGCTAAAAGTGTAAAACCCGAGTTTTATGTAATGCATAAAAGAATGCTGCACTCACATTTGAATAGATAAAAATGCACATTTAAAAATCTAATCAGCCGCATCACACTTTCTCTTCTCACTGTCAGCTTTAGTCCACCTCCAAGGCTCTTCAGGGACTCATTTTTGGGTCACTAAAGATAACTTAGCCGTGATGTTTTTGGTAAATACACGCTGTTTACCTTATGCCTTGAGGGGGCAGATGCCCCGATCAGTGAGTAGTGGAGTAAAGGATGTTGTAAGCCATACTGTATGTGTACTAGTTCAATCTTGTTCTTTTCAGTCGCAAATCTCTTTCATTCTCTAACTACAATAAGAAGTAAAAATGCCCTACAAAACTGTACATGTAATTTACAGAGCATCAGGTTATATCAGGTATAGAGAATTCTGCTAATTTGATTAAAGGGAGTTTTGTTTCTTTTTGTATTTCTTATTATTTGTACTCCTCTAGATCAGTGTTTCTCAATATTATTACAGTATGCTGCCTTTTATTAAGCATGGTGTTTTTATACAAGATTTTCTCATTTCTTTTAAATACAAACCCAACTCATTGTAATAGACTGACTATGACAAGTATTCCTTGAACTCAACCAAAAGTAACATTGGGTTATGCGTACCATGTGTTAAGAACCTAGACTCTAGACCAGTGGTTCTTAACCTTCTTGGAAATACAGAACTTAGTAAATTTTATATGTGCATTCACAAAAAACAAAAATGAATACATAGCTCAATAAATATTTAGTAGATGGAACGGACCCACACACATCTGTGAGATTGACTCACTGAACCCTTGGGGTTCAATCAAACACTGAGCCCCCCCTCCCCTTATGTGTATCTCTGCTGTTCTTATTTTATCAAAAAAACATGTACCTGTTATGCTGGATGTTTTATACCATACATGAGCTTGGTTTGTTTTTTGTACTTGTGCTGCTGAATGTCTGATAGTTCTGTGAGTGAATTATTTATGTGTCTAGAGTCACCGCCATTGCCTGCTTTGTACTCTGTACAAAACTGAGCATTGGGAGGCGTTAGTGCTAAATAAGTACATATATTATTATTATCAGTAGTAGTAGTATTATTGTTAAAGAGACGCTGAAGCAAAAAAAAACCCTCATGATATAATGAATTGGTTGTTTAATACGGATAATTAATAGAACATTAGTAGCAAAGAAAATAGTGTCATATTTTTATTTTCATATACCTAGCTTTTTTTTTATAACATTGCATCATACTCTAATAATTGCAGTTTCCACAATACACTCAGCACTTTAAAGAGACTCTGTAACAAATTTTTCAGCCTTAGTTCTTCTATCCTATAAATTCCTATGCCTGTTCTAATCTGCACTGGCTTACTGCAGTCTTTCCTAACTGCACTGTCTCTGTAATAAATCAATGTATCTTTCCTCTGTCCTGTTTGTCGGGCTAAAGCTTGATTGTGTGGAATGTGCAGGGCTGCTTGTGATTGGTAGAAGCGATACACACCCTCTGCAGGCCCCCTGCATACTCTGAATGACTCACACTCTATGCTTAGCTGAGCCTATTAGAAGCTGGTTAGTTTGTTTGTAAACACTGCCTAAAACTGTTAATTACAAGCCAGGATTGCAGCAGAGAGTGGCAGAAACAGCACAGAGGGGCCCAGGAGAAAATAATGAATAGAATGGTATGCTTTTTATTGTAAGAATATTAGATACAGATTCTCTTTAAAGTGGATCCGAGATGAACTTTTACTCATTGCATAATTGTGTACCTTTCCTATTGTTTATAGGGCATTCCTCAAGCCAAATACTTTTTTGTTTTTGTTTTAATACTCTAATTCATTATAAACTAAATAAACCACGCCCACAGGTTTTCAGAGAGCCTTGGCAGTAGTAAGGGCTCATGGGAGCTCAGTCTGGGCAGGAGGAGGTGTTACTAGCCATTGATTTCAGAGGCAGAGGGGAGGAGGGAGGGGGGGGGATTAGGTTTTTTTTCACAGGCTTAGGGCCCTTTCACATGAGAGGCTAGTTTCGGCGTTTTACAGCCAAGACCATAGTTGGCGTTTTCCAAGGTTACCTTTCACACCTAAAGCAGCTTTTTTGGGAGTTGCGTTTTGAAGCTCCCCGGAGCTTTTTCAGGGCTGTGTACAGCCGAAGTTGGCTGTTGGCGTTTCAATGATAGTCAATGGAAAACGCCAACTTCAGCGTTTTCAAAGCGTTTTCAAAGCGTTTTACAGTTGACTTGTTCACTTATTTTTATAGAAAAAAAAAAGGACGTTTTCATATGAGCTATAGAACGCTTTGAAAACGCTATGTATTGGCGTTAAGCAAAAGTCTGAGTTTCAGCCTTTTCTACCGTGGCCTCTAGTGTGAAAGAGCCCTTAGTGATCAAGATACAGATAAGCCTGCCTCTGTGTAATGTTTACAAACAACATGGCTGCTGTCATTGTATCACAGGAAGAAATAATCATTTTCTATTAATCTGTTTGCAGCTAGATTTGCTGTGTAAACTATCTAAACTTAAGATAAGATATATAGACAAGTTACTTGTTATAGTTAGTTTTTCATCTCAGATCCGCTTTAAATGATTTCACAGAACTTTTCTCTGCAGAAAAACCATAAACAAAGAAGAATCAATGAGAGACAGGTGAGATAAGAAGATAGTGCTGTCCATGACTTAACAAAGTTGCAGAGCTCAAAGAAGCTCATTTGCATAGATAACAACTGGAGTTTCTTAACTCTTCCTGTACTGGAAACAATATGAGACTCATCTCTGTGCTAATAATGTTTTATTTCTTAACTGTACTACACATACAAATCATTATATCATAAGTTTATTTTTACTTCAGATTCCCTTTAAAAGATTTATTCTACATGTGTGTGCATGTGTCTAAGTCCTTCATGGCACAGTGCCTCATCACTTCTGCCAGTAATTGTTCGAGTCAGTAGTGAGACTGGAAGCAAAAATAATGGTTGTCTAACAAACCACATAGTAGACTGAATGGTGCACGTGGCTAAATCGCTTCAGCTTGGTATAGCAGTTAATAAACATGTCTTACATATGCTAACTATCTTCGCATGGTACAAGCAGCAGCCTTTACAAAGAAAACTAGCAGTGTAAGAGCGTACCTATCACTGTCTAAGTCTACCTTCACAGTGGTGTGTTGTGGTGCGGTATAACAGCTAATATGACTCGCCACACGGCAATGTACCACCTGTAGTGATATTCTCAGCGCAGCAAATGCATAGCGGTATAAAAGCGTGCGGCCTCGTAACACACTGCATGTTGTGTGTTACCACAAAAAAGTGCACATTAATAAAAGTGAAGCATACTTTCTATTGACTGTATGCTTCACTGTATCTGATGCAACATCCAGGTAACGTGTGGTGCTGTTTTCCTGTTCTGTTGCACTTTAACAGGGAACAAAATGCAACAGCCACTGTTCACGTAACCTTACAGTAACATTTTACCAGCAATGACCATGTGAAATGTTGGTATAAAGAACAACACACCGGCTGTTCCTATTTAGAAATGATTTCCACATAAACAGACTATTGTTATCACAAGTGCCATTCATCCCGAAATAGTACGCAGCTTCAATCTTAAGACAACACACAGAAATATTACCTAATTAGTTGACTGAAGTATCAAATGTCAGGGGCCGTAGTCTCAGTATCTGTAATATTATCCTAATACAGCTATAACAGCTCTGGCTAATGTCAGGAAGGAACAAGTTAAGGAAGCTCATAATCAAGATTCAAAGTACACTGCCAATTTGCAATTGTACAAGCGAAATACGTCATTAAATATTCCCAGCAAGCCCAAAGTTTGTAATTAAGTAGGAGAATGAAGCCTAACCAGGCTGGGGAATATTTGTGAAGTGTGATCAAACAGGCAACAGGTAAATGAAAAACAAGAGTAAATGTTAGGGAGAAAGGTAGTTCCAACTGATTACACAAACACTTCAACTCCCAGGTGGTCATCAGAGCCACCACTGAGTAAAGAACTGAAAACCTCACTCCCAAGCAGAATATTATACTCCAGTACGGCTGCTCACATTACACTCCATTTAGATTTTATCTACTAGAATGAAAGAAGCAGTCCCTGTATTGTGTAACATACTATGGCACCTTACTTGATTCACATTTTCTCCTAGGTTTTCTCACAGGGTATAAGCCACCAGCAAGCTAGCACATTATTTTGACAGTACTTTTTCATCTACTTTTTGGTACTTTTTCAATTGCAGAGTAATGACATTTAAAGGACGTCTGAGGTAAAAAAATCTATTTTTACTCACCTGGAGCTTCTCCCAGCCCCTCGCAGCCATCTCAGTCCTTCTCCGTAGCCCCGGTCCTCCTCTGTGTCCCCACTGTGTGGCAGCAATGATGGTGACCCAGCAGTGGGACGGCTCTTCATGCGCTTTCACAGGCACTTGTGGCCTGGCAGTATGAGCCAGACGATGGGGACATGCGGCAGGTGCAGAAGAGCCAATCCCGCCGGCAGGTCGTGATCTTTATGCCCGGCCAGCGGGGACACCAAGGAGGACCGGTGCTGCGGCGAGGGACTGAGATGGCTGCGAGGGGCTGGAAGAAGCTGAGGTGAGTAAAAAATAGATTACATCTTTCACCTCAGAAGTCCTTTAAGGTGTGTTCTAAAATCAGTCTCTGAGTAATGAAGCACACAGTCTACATTTACATTATTGGTTGTGCCTTTTCTCTCTTTTTTTGCGCAGTGGTAGTACTAGTGGCCTTTACTTTGTAACTGGCAATTAGAATTGAAACTGGTACTGCTGAGAATCTGCTGGTACAGAAGTGGTTAAATCTGTCTGTCACCTGATCAGGATAATCACATGCTTCTCCCTAAGTTCTCATAGACCTGAGCATTACTGTTGATAAGTCATTACATAATGTACACGTAAGTCTAGAAATCTCACTCAGCTGTCATTCCAATCAAACCTCTTACAATAATAATGATCATCCAAATTTAAGAAGCCAAAAATAATTGTTCTATTTAAAAGATTTTTAGTACCATACAAATTATATGACGTTTGGCACAGGGACAGTTGAAAAGGATAAAAAAGCAAACACATTCTGCATTTATTTTCTTTGCTTTAACTATAAAATATTTTTTCCTAAATTACATCTTTCTTTGTGGGTGGTTATTAGATGAAAGAGATACAATCAAATAATAATAGAGAAGAGAATGTCAGTAATTGTAATTTTTGATTTGCTGATTGCATTACATTACATTTGAGCTCAGCAGGAATATGAAAGCTGTTTTATGACTCACCCTGGCCAAAAAAGAAAAATGCAGAGAAATGAGAAATTCAGTTGGTCTAGAGATGTATAATTGTAATGTACAATAACAGCATAAGAAATTGTCATCATTTTAACACCAAACAGAAGGGTGTTTCTCACATTATTCCATTCTTAGAAAATCATTTTACATTCCTATATGTAAAATACCCTTAGGGGAACAGCATCCATCAGTATGGCTGGCCATATAAGACCTTACTAGTGACTGGTGGAGAGATCTCAGCCTGTCCTCAATCATTTTCAGATCACTGCACTGAAGCTTTCAACCTGTCTGACGGAGAAATGGTGCATGCATGCGAAAAGTACTAAAGTACATTTGTGACTAGAGTTAAAGTGCACCCGAGGTGAAAATAAAACAATGAGATAAACAATTGTATTTATCCTCTTACTCCTAAAAATAACATTTTAGGTAACCCATGGTTTTATTTTATATTTAAATATTTACAAAGTAGATTCAAAGTTTTGTTCCCTCTTAGAAAAAGGTCAATAGTTCATGTATTGTATCTCCCTCTGCTCTCAGAAGTTGTTTTATGCCAGCAAAACTTTTATGGCTGTAATTTGTTTATCATTGAGGTTTACTATATCAGGCACCAAAATAAAACAAGTAAATGAGCCTGGTTATTAATATATTTTGCACTGTACATACGCGTGTTTATCTCATCATGTCACATGTCTCCTCCGGTACACTTTAAGGCTTGAAGTACACCTTGCATTAGAGAATCATGGACGCTACCATTTTACCTGCTTCCAAAAAATGTCAGTGGCTGTAATGCTAATTGCTGAGCCTCTGTTTACTGCATTTTAGTTATTCTCCTGAAGCAACCATGCAGTTCAGTCCAATATGAAAGTCTGTACCCCTTGTCTATAGAGATGGTCACTAATAATTTTAACTTGCATACAAATTTAAAAGCAGTCCAAGATGGCATTCTCCAAAACTTTTTAAAACAAGATGTACTCTAAGGGTCCTTTCACACTGTGAAAGGACCTTTGGCATCTCAACGCAATGGTGTAGAAAAGAAAAGAAAAGTCCTGCGATGTGTCTATTATGTGTGGTTTTGGAGGTAATGCTGCCATATTACATGTGGTTTTAAAGATAAAATTATCATGTTACAATGTAGGATTGGGGGTAACCCTGCCATATTACATGTGGTTCTGGTGGTAATGCTGCCATATCACGTGTGGTTCTGGTAGTAATGCTGCATTACATGTGGTTCTGGTGGTAATGCTGCTATATTACATGTGGTAATGTTGCCAAATTACATGTAGTTTTGGAGGTAATGCTGCCATATTACATGTAGTTTTGGGGGTAATGCTGCCATATTACATGTAGTTTGGGGGTTATGCTGCCATATTACATGTAGTTTTGGGGGTAATTCTGCCATATTATATGTGGTTCTCGAGGTAATGATACCATATTACGTGTGGTTTGCATGCATGTGCCCTGACTTGCACGTGCATAGTATGAATCCGCTCATCTTTGGAAGTACTCAGGGATGAAAGTACTGCTGAAGACTGCCCGAGTTGATATGAAGATATATTTGTCCAAGTTGGTCAAAGAACTTCACCAGAGCCCTGGAATGAGGTGAGAGAGAGAGGACCAAAAGGATGTATGGGAGCCAGAGCCTTTGCTGTCCATAGGTAAGTATTTTTTTTCTTTTCGCTTCAGGCTACTTTTAAGTGAGTTAGGAGACAATCAGACAACATTCCATCTTCTTTGCAGTGCATAATGACATATGTGACAAAGTTGATCCTCGTCTCCACTATGCAATGATTATTTGCATAACATGGCACATAATGTTGTCTATTTACGTAATAGAAAGTTGTTTTACTAGTTAAACTACTGTTTCTAGTGTAGCAAAGGTCATTTGGGGGCTGTGAGAGCTACTATAAGAGAGGAAGGACTAAGGCCCGGTTCACACTTGCGGTTTTGCAAAAACCGCACCGGATGTCCGGACCGCACCGGAGCCGGATCGGACCTGAACCGTACGGTTCCTGTCCGGATCCGGTCCGGTTGCATACGGTTTCCGTGCGGTATGAACACGGTTGCGGTCCGGATCCGGATTCTAAAAGAGATAACAACCTGTATAAAAACAAAAAAAAATGTTGGGGTCTGGGAGGTCAGCAGAAGGGGGACCTGTGGAATCAGGCCCTCCGCTGTTTAGCACTCACCTCCACCTCCAACATGCTGCCAACATCTCCAGCTCGTGCTGCTCCACTCCAAAATGGTTGCCCATGTGTCCCCGATACAATATCGCCGCAACAATCCTCATAGGAAGTGGGGTAGAACATCCGGATTTTTTGCCAGTGTGTTGTGCGCTCTCCGGTTCTCATTGGTTTCCATTGGCCGGATGGTGCAGTCCGGCTCCGCCCCGGATACGGCTGCCGGAGGAGCCGGACCAAAAAATAGCGCATGTTGGAACGGACACCGGAGTCCGGATCCGGTCCGGCTCCGGTCCGGACGAAACGGACACATGTGAACCCTGGCATAGACTTACATTGCTATGCCGTGCGTCCGTTTCGTCCGGCCAGCATGCGGTGCGGCTCCGGCACGGCTATTCCGGATAGCCACCGCTAATGTGAACCGGGCCTAAGGGCTTAACTGGAAGACATACATGCTAGGGAGAAGTTATTAGAATCTGCTGTACTGAATCGTATTACCCGGATATAAATCAGCACAGAGGGAAAAAATCAGTAAGATGTCAGCAGCTGAAAAGAGTTTAATTGCTTCTGTAGGTCCAAAAGTATCTTTAATAGGTACACTAGAGGATGCGATACCCGGCACCCGACAATGGGGGACGGATGGTAATTCCTGCAGCTTGAAAAAATAGTGTTTTCACCACTTCTTCACTTTAACACCCCTTTTTATAGGTCTGTGCCATCAGCGTTGGGGCATGCATCCGGTAAATATTGCGGAAAACATACCTAATCATATTCGTGCATAGATAGACCAGGCACTGCCACTTTAACCGCTTTAATGTTTGTGCTCAGACCAAATCTGTAGACAACATTCAGATTTACATACAGTCTGTACAAGATACATCAAACCTGCATCAGTAGACGGTGGTGGAGTGAGTGAGAGGCCGGTGACCAGGGGTGGACGGGGCGGCACAAGTATCTTTAATACAATTTTAAAAAATGACTTCTGTACAAACAGTGGAGTAAGCAGTAAAGTGGAATGTGGCAGAAAAAGCAGCAGCCACCCAATAGAGATTCAGCAAACTTCTGATAACTCACACCTCCAGTACTGTAATCCAAATATACCACAGTTGTGACAAAGAGCTTTCAAATTCCCATTTAGGCTGTTAAACAGTTATTAGACTGCTGGGCTCTCTTTCGTCCCAGCCTCCTTCCAGCACTGAAGAAGGGGTGTTGCATGCCAGGCTAATAGAGCAATGTGCCATAATCTCTTAAACAGCTTAAACAATTTATCCACAACCCCCCCCCCCCCCCCCCCCCTTTGAAACTACATATCACTGCTAAACCACAACTGTATGCCAGTTGGCTGTCAGAATGTGAAATGCAATTGAACAAATTATTGTAGAACAACTGCAGACACCCAAACACTGTTATTTTCAGCACTTAGTTTCAGCAAACAGACAATGAAAACTTCAGTCTTCCTGGTGACACCACTTTAGGTAATCAAACTTAATGATGGAAGACTTCAGTTCACCCAGGCAATCTCACTGTGAAAGTTGGCAGCCCCAGTTCCCTATTGCAACACACTTATGGCAATCCAAAATATACAACAAGGGCTGGTTGTTTCAATAGAGGGTCTATCAAGAATTTTGAGATCTGTGGACTTGATTTCTGCTTGATCTTCAGACCCAAATAAAGATAAGACTTCAGTTTCCCCTAGTCAGATAACACTTATTATGATATAATAAATTGGTTGTGTAGTACGGATAACTACTAGAACATTAGTAGCAAAGAAAATAGTCTCATTTTTTTATTTTCAGTTATATAGTGTTTTTATAAGATTGCATCATTCTCTAATATTTGCAGTTTACACACTACTCAGCATTGTAAATGATTGTACAGAGCAGGCCAGTGAAATTTTGACCTGTCCTCAAAAAAGAAAATTGTGATGATTTGCTCAGCTGCCTGTGCAGGCAGGCAGTTTTTTGACCATTGTTTTGATTTGCATGCTGCAGGACTCTAGAAAGAAGAGCTTCTGTCAGTTTTGCAGCTTGTGCTTGCAGAGGAATTTGCATACGTTGTCATGGCCACATTCATTGGAGGCGTGTACTATAAGTACTATGTCTTTCCCACAATGCTTCGCTGTTCATAAGGATTTCGTCCTATGTAACACTCCTAGGGGGGGGGTTTGACCTTGCTCTCTGTTTGAACATCAGCTTAGAGTAATTCCTGAATCTGCTCTAGGCAGATTTCCCTAGTGCAGTTAGGATTGTATTATCTGTATTGCCTGTTCTGTCTTGTCTTGCCTGTTGCCATTGTCCTGTCCCTATGGTGGTCGACAGGAAATGGTTCTGATCTCTGTTCTTGGAGTATAGCTGGTGCAGCGGTTGCTACCAGCTATCTCTTCTGTTCTGTCTCCTGGGATCGCGCTAGCTACTTTTCGCTAGCGCTGGGGATCCTTCTGTTCTGTCTCCTGGGATCGCGCTAGTCACTTTTCGCTAGCGCTGGGGATCCTTCTGTTCTGTCTTCTGGGATCGCGCTAGCCACTTTTCGCTAGCGCTGGGGATCCTTCTGTTCTGCTACTCTGTACTTGGATCGCGCTAGCCACTTTTCGCTAGTGCTGTGGATCCTATCTCTCGCTTGTCCCTGTTTTTGTGTGTCTGTCTTGTCTGCTACGCTTGCTGGAGGCTCGGTGAGGTAACCGTTAAGCAAGCGCTCGCGTCCTCTGTTTCATGTTTGTCTGTTAATGGTTAGTTAGGCGTGCTTGTCTCTATTGTGCTTATCACGTGGAGACCGCGCATAACCGCGTGTACTGTTGCGAATGAGTGCGGTGTTCGCGGTTAGCTAGCGTTTGTTATTTTCCGTATCTCCTCATTGTATTATTTGCTGTGCCTTTGCTAACCTCGTATTCTGTCCTGATCTGCCTTGTGTCTCGTCTGGCGATCGCACTTCTCGCGATCGCGTTCCTATTTCATATCTGCTGTTGTGTGTGTGCGGTCGCGGGGTGGCGACTGGATTGGCGCACACACATACAACCTGTCCCTTTGCTCGTTCTCATTCGCAATCACCTCTCTTGCGATTGCGTTCTGCGCTTCGTACAATTCCTGTCTGGCATTTGTGGAGGTATAGAGGATTGGTTCCTCTGCACTCCCCAGCGCCATCTGCCGACAGGAATTTCCCTCTACAGGTGCGTAGCACCTTCTGATGGGTGCCTGCAATTACACGCTTGTGGAGGATTTCCGCCGTGTCAGCGCACGCGTTGTGCGCTGATCACGGAGAAAGTTCCACAATCGTTACAAAAATACAGTGATTGAAAGTTGAGATGACAAGCTTCAGAAGACAGAGCTCTCTGCAACTTTGAAAGTCTTGGAGCTCAATGGCTCTTTTGCATAGATAGCAACTGGAGTTTCTTAACTCTTCCTGTACTGGAAACAATATTAGATTTATGTCTCTGCTCCTAATGTTTTATTTATTAGCTGTACTACACATACAAATCATTATATCATATTTTTTTTTTTGCTTCTGTGTCTCTTTAAATAGGTTTCACCTTTAGATAGACTTGTAAGCAGTTAGCTGTCAAGCCACAGCAGTCAATGAAAGGCGGTGATGATTGGTGCCTCCCACCAGTCATCCAAGAGCCAGAGTACCTCTAAAGAGGCCTCCACCCCAGTGGGCTGCTGGCTTGGCATTTCAGACCACACAGCAAAGAGAGGAGAAGCAGCCAAGATGCTTCAACATGCAAACAGTATTGTATAAAATATCACTTTCTAGTGCACAGGTGTAAAAATCAAGGCCCGTGGGCTGAATGCAGCATATACTGGGAAAGATAATGCAGAGACCCAAGATTTCACTTCCCATGACAAGGCCTCAAACTCAAAAATTTTAAACCTGAAATCAAAAGCTAAAGTCTGGTACACACACTGGATGGCTTACCTGGTCTGATCCTCCCCGTTACATCGCAAAGAGACCATGAGCGCAAGATCATCTTAGCCCAGTACAGGTTGAGAGCATTGCTCTCCTCCTTTATCCACCTGCTCCGTTGTGTGTAATGCATTATACTTCCTCCTTGCTCAATAGCAACAGAATGCACCTCTATATCAGAAAAAGAGGAGAGAAGAAAGTGCCTCTATGGTGCAATACCTTTGATTCAGCTTGCAAATTGCAAAAGAAATGTACGTACGAGATTTCAAAAATGTTCAAGCGTATCTCACATGCCCAATGTTCTACTCTTTGGACATCAAGCATGGCCAGATGGTAAACCTGACTTAACACTGGTGTGTCAAATAGCGTCATCATTATCACCCGATACAGAGCTTGCCTGGACTCTAGACCTAGTACCACGTACCCTTGTCGATGTCCCGCACTGGCCATGATCAACATCCAAGAAGTGTTTGCAAATTTGTATACAGTCCATATATAGTCCACCCTTGGTGGAGGGGTGTATCCCCATTTCTTCCTATCTACAGAGAGCGACTTCTTAAACCTGAGTTGGATCAGGTTATAATTCTTCCCACCTGCTCGGTCAGTGGTTGCCTGTGCGGTAACCCGTGTTTGTGAGTATAACTACTAATATTCTCATTTTGATCTACACGATTGACTTAAATACTACACTATATTGGGGCTCTCGGGTCTTTCTTTGTTTTAAACATCCAAGGAGTGGAACATTGGGCATGTAAGATACACTTGCAAATTTTTGCGATCTTGTACGTGAATTTCTTTTGCAATTTGCAAACTGAATTAAAGGTATTGAAACCAGGCTGTCAGTAAACAACATCCTGGGCCCTCTACAATCTTGCTTTAAGAAACACCACAGCTGTGAAACAGCCCGCATCCAAGTCTGCAACGATCTGCTCATGGCAAGGGACAGAGGGGAATGCTCCATCCTAATCCTGTTGGATCTCTCAGCGGTTTTTTATACAATTGACCATGAAATCCTGCTTAACAGACTGCAGGAGTACTGTGGCATCAGTGGATCAGTCCTCCAGTGGTTCAGATCATTCCTGACTGACAGAACACAGAGAGTATCCCTAGGACCTATAATGTCCAAACCTGCACCTCTACAATTCGGAGTGCCACAAGGATCAATCCTATCCCCTCTGCTGTTTGTAATCTACATGTTGCCACTCGGTACACTTATCCAATGACATGGCCTGACGTACCACTGCTACGCCGATGACACACAGCTATACCTGTCCTTCAAACCTGGTGGAACAGACCCTACTCCAAAAATAAACTCTTGCTTAGCTGAGCTACAGGCATGGATGAATGATAACTGGTTGAAACTGAATGCTGACAAAACTGAGGTCCTTTTTGTACAAAGCCAGCGCTCGCCATCAAAACAGCTCTATCCTAAAGCAACACCAATCAGGATTGGGAATTCAGACATAAACAGCTCCAACCTTGTGCGCAGCCTTGGCGTACTAATCGATGGGGAATTGAGTTTCAGAAACCATATTTCTTCTGTAGTTAAATATTCCTACTTTCATCTGAAGAACATTGCAAAGATTAAACATCTGATTCCCCCAGAGGATCTTCCAACTCTATTTCAGGCCTTCATCACATCACGGCTGGACTACTGCAATGCCCTTTATGCTGGCCTCCCCAAAAAGGACCTGCGTCACCTGCAATTAGTGCAGAATGCTGCTGCCAGATTGCTAACAAACCAGCCTCGCCACTGTCACATTACACCGATCCTTCTCTCATTGCACTGGCTACCAGTAGAATGGAGAATACTCTTCAAGATTGGACTGCTGACATTCAAATTCCTGCACATTCTGGGCCCTGGATACATGAAGGACTTGCTGAAGCTGCACCACACCTCTCACAACCTCAGATCAGCAAGTTCTATAAACTTGGTCACTCCCAGAGTGCACCTCAAAAAATCTGGAGATAGAGCCTTCTGTCATGCTGCCCCTACTCTTTGGCACTCCCGGCCACACCCAGTAAAGACAGCACCATCCCTGGAGCTATTCAAATCCAGACTGAAAAGCCACCTGTTTAGCCTGGCATTTCCGGACGTATAAAATTCTTCCGCTGTACCACGATGGTCTGAGCCATGCTTATGCGCTTTGAGTCCTACGGGAGAAAAGCGCTTTACAAATGTTATTTGTTGTTGTTATTGCACAATAGAGGCACTCTCTCCTCTTTTTCCTGTCAAATCCCACCACTGAGAGAGCTGCTCTGGATGCTACCTTTCCTCTTTTCATTGTCTGTCTGTGGAATTAGAGAACTTATACACTTTGGACATAATATTCTTTAGTCCTGGTTGTAACACAAAGCGTGCATATATTTGTTTAGAATGTATCTCTAGCCTGAAGGCTAACATGGCGCCTTTACATCACTCAACCACAAAGTGTCAGCCAAAGATTGGAGTACTGATCCCTGCATGCAACAGTAATTGTGAGTTGAGGGAGTTGTAAAACATTAAACAGACGGGTTGAAAAGTCTTACTGACCCTCATCATATCTGTATATACCATTACATAATGAGACACATTTTTACACCGGTTCATTTTAAGGATAGCACAGAATATAGAGTGAGAATTGAAGACCGCCTTTCTGCTGATTGTTCCCCTGGCAAGTACAAAGCTTACATTGAATAGAAATTGCTCATTCAGGGAAAAGGAAGAATCAATGACCAGAAATTATTGTAACAAGGTCATTGGACATTTTAGCACCGAAAGCATAAAGCGCAGGTCACATAAAATAAAATGAGCAATGCTTGGCCAGACTAAGACCTGAGTGTCAGACTTGTAATTGTACAGCTCAGGAAAGATATCTGAGATACACTATAGTATAACCACGGAACATAATGAGTTTTCTGCTAATAGTTCTGACAAAATACAGCCAGGCCTAACAGCTGCTACATACCGTATATTAATGTCAAAATGAGTAGCTCCAAATCTTCTCTGTTACAATTTCTAGGTATTCCATTCTGCTACAGCACTGGAGGCTTTATACCTAATAGTTTCATCTGTAGTTTTTTTTTTGTCAGTGATTTTGCTGTGGCATATTATGTGATGTGGAATTACTAGCTGTCTGCTGATCCGTATCTTATGGATATTGTGAACGGATCCTAAAAAAACCTAAAGGATCCGTCAACTGTACTTTGTGGTAAAATGAACAAGTTTTCTGCTATAGTTGGAACAGAGATTTAGGACACTTAATACATTAAAATGCGCTAGTACACTTTTTTTTTTCCTCCATAGCAGTGCATTATAAAAAAGCTTTCAAATAAAGCGTGTATTATGGGAACTGAGCCATAGGAAAACATGGACATTACTTTGAAAATCAGTTGTCCTTTCAGTTAAAACTGAGAGCAACGGATTAAGTGTACAAGGACCCTAAAGCCCTATCTACACAATACAATTTTTTGTGCGATTCAAAAAACAATGGCAAATTGAATCGAATCGAATCCCGATCGGACATGTCGGACTGAATCGAATCGAATCAATGAATTGAATCGCACAAAAAATTGTTTTGTGTGGATGGGGCTTAATGGTGCCCATACACGGTGCAATACAATTTCCAGTTTATTCAACCAAAACGATCAAATTGGAAGAATGTCAAAAATAATCTTTTTTTCCAATCAAGAAAAATGAACGATTATCCTTTTTTTAAAATAAAAATCCAATCGGACATGTTGGAAAAATCTTAATATTCGATTGAATGTAATAATCAAACGAAATTATCTAATCGAAAAAAATGAAAGGAAAACATTGTACTACGTATGGGCACCATAAGACAGTTTACACTGCGTCTGTTGCTTTCAGTTATAACTGAAAGGACAACGATGTGCAAGTTAATGTCCATGTTTCCCAATGGCCTCTTTCACACTGTACGCTGAAAAACTGACTTTTTTTCACATTGCACTGCTATGGAACAACTGATCAGTTAAAACGCATCAGTATTTCAGCATTCAGTGTGAAAGAGCCCTATAAGGAGCCTTTTTGTAAAATTAATGGTCTGCAGATTACAAGAAAAGTGTTGTTATTTCTGCCAAAACAATGTTACTTCCAGACGCTGTGCATATTATTGACATATTTATAAAAGTAGCAATCAGCTTAAATGATCACAGCTTTCTTCCAGGATTGCCATTTACTGCGATTGTCATTGTTGCTTTTAATAATTGACAAAATTAATCATCACATTTTCAAAGGGAGAAACAGATGATTATTACCTTACAGACTGGCCAGGCCCATTCATCACTTTGACAGAGGAGAATGCCAGAGGCTTCAGCTAAGTGCAAGGGTGGTTTTTAAATATCCTGTTTATCAGGTTGTGGGTAACTGACACTCTTGTGGTGATCCACTGCTTCATTATAAGTGAATGGCTCACTTTGTTTTGGCAAACAATTTGCTCATCATATAAAATCAGTAGCTCTGTAATGCAGCTGCAACCCACAAGCAATCCGTCTGGCGGATCAACTCACCCCCAGCGACGGTCGATGTTCATGCCGCTTCCCCACCAGCCGCATGGCGTCATGCACACGCCACTCCATTGTCCCTCCGTCTCTCCACATAGTAACATATTGAGTCATCAGCTACATGGCTGGCACATGTCTGTGCAGCCCAGGCAGGGGATCGGGTCCCAATTCTCAAAGGGCGATATACATCAAAGGCAGTGGCAGACAAAGCCAACAGTGGGTCCTGGTGCAGAATAAATGAAGGGGTCCCCATGCAAGTGGCCATGATCAGAACAGATCATGGTTGGATCCAAATAATGTTGGTAACGTACACGTACATGAACCTAGGTTACATTCTGTAGGCACTGTATTAACCTAGCACACATTTGATACTTGTGTATGACTGGTCAACAAGCAATTATCACTGTTCCTCATGCGTTACAGGGAGAAATACATAGAAGGGATGCTACATGGGCCCTTGGAGGACATGGGGCCCCTGTGCGGCTGCACCACCTGCACAGGCCTATGTCCGCCTCTGGTCAAAGGTGTGTATGCACATTAACACTAATCTCCCTCCCAAAGCATTCCCCTATCTGTACACCTAAAGGTAGACATGCATCTAGTGATTTGGCTGTACTATTGACTATTCAATTCGATTATTTTATAGAAACGAGAGTAAATTGAGTGTGTTCCAGAGTTCTCAATCAATGAAAAGTGGCTTAGTCGATCGAGCAGGATGCAAAATATCGGTCAATTACATAGGAATCAGCTACTGTTCACATGTCACTCGATCAACTCTGAATCAATGTTTGCATTCTGAGCATGGAGACACAACATGAGCATGGAGACACAACATGAGCATGGAGACACAATGGTCAAAACGAATTTGAAGGTGAATCACATAAGATATTGTTTCTAGTGTGTAGGTTACTAGTCAATCGACTTCCGATCAACTATAATGCAGTCAATTCCTTAAAGGGAAGGTTCAGGGACGCCTTGAAAAAAAATAAAAATCCATATCCACTTACCTGGGGCTTCCTCCAGCCCGTGGCAGGCAGGAGGTGCCCTCGCCGCCGCTCCAGAGGCTCCCGGTTGTCTTCGGTGGCCGACCCGACCTGGCCAGGCCGGCTGCCAGGTCGGGCTCTTCTGCGCTCCAAGGACGGGCTCTTCTGTGTCCCACGCGGGCGCGCTGACGTCATCGGACGTCCTCCGGGCTGTACTGCGCAGTACTGGGCTGTACTACGGCCTGGCCAGGTCGGGTCGGCCACCGAAGACGACCGGGAGCCTCTGGAGCGGCGGCTAGGGTACCTCCTGCCTGCCACGGGCTGGAGGAAGCCCCAGGTAAGTGGATATGGATTTTTATTTTTTTCAAGGCGTCCCTGAACCTTCCCTTTAATAAAGTCAATTGCTTTGTCGCCTGAATCAGAATCACTTGATTTATGACTACCTTAACACTAACCGCCCTCCGAAAGCAAACTCCTATTAGCCTAACACTAACCCCTTCCAAAACGCCTAACCTTCACCTCCTCTCCCTGACTGACTATTATCGCTATCCTCCTCTCCCTACCCTATCACCTAATATTAACTTACCTAACATTACCTTTCCTTCTATATCATAGCCAAGCCCTGGTGTCTATATCCGGAGCTCAGCTATTAGTAGTAAAGCTCAAGCGCTGCATAGGTGACAACCAGTGCTGCATAACCGATATCTGGAGCTCAGCTATATTGTAGCCAAGCTCTGAGGCAACATAAGTGGCTATTTCTAGCATCTGAATTTTGCACCCATATTAACTGCTTTGATAAACAGGCCCCCTAATACTAGCCACCAACTTTAGATGATGGTTGGTTGCAAATCATTTGTATGAGCTTCACTCATTTTCTGGCACCAATACTATTCAGACCACTGGGGATCCAATGTGCTGCATTATGCAATTCTTTTAGTATTATATTCCCTCACACCCTCTCCCTCTCTCCACGGGGCACAACATCCATGCTTGGCCAAACCATGCTGCCTGACTGTTCATACACTTCTCTTTAATTTCTGCATCATCCTTTGTATGTGTGGCTGTGGCTGAACTGTCTGTACAAACATTTAAACAGGTCTAAGGAGTAATGTCTTGTATGTGCACTGCATACATTACTATGGATGAGAAGTGTCTTGCTCTTCCATGTTATCCTTCCATAGCAATGAATAGTTATGCCTGATTGACTAGAGCATGCACATTCATTCATAGCACAGATTCTCCTGTGAACACAAGATCAGTGAAATGGCGATGAGCCAATAGATTCATATCTATGAATAACATTGTAAGAGATCAGGGCGGAGTCACAGATGCATACTGTGTCGAGTTACTTTTCGAATAAGGTTTCACTCGATTCTATGTTAATGCATTCTAAAACACCAAGCAATTAATCCTAGTCAGTTTATGGACTGGAAGGAGCCTTAAAGCGGGATTATCACCATAAAAATTTAAACAGCAACTGGTCTGAGTGTATCAAGTGATAAAGATGCTAATCCTGCATTCAAAACTTTTTCTGCTGTTATGGTTTGGAGTTACAACATACCTAAGGAGCACTGGCCTTTTAATTGCCATTGCCAAACAGTTGCATGGTGGGTGGTTTTTTATCTACAATGTATTCCCCCTCTTCCCTTTATTTCCTCTTTCTAATGACATAAGACAGTGCACTTCCTAGTATAGACCTCAGTGGGAGTGTCTGAAGATTCTGGGAGGAGGGCGGGTAACGAATACACAATTAGCAAGAGGAGAAAAACAGAGTGAGGGCTGGTGCACACCGAGCGGCTTTTTGGGCGTTTTCAGATCCGCTTGCGGCTGCGGATCTGCTTGGTCAATGTATTTCAATGGGGTGGTGCACACCAGAGCGGCAGGCGTTTTGCAGAAACGAAAAATGCCTGGGTGAGGCATTTTTTGGATTTCGGATGCGTTTCTGCCTCAATGTTAAGTATAGGAAAAACGCAAACCGCTCTGAAAAACGCCTGTTCAGAGCGGTTTTGCAGGCGTTTTTGTTACAGAAGCTGTTCAGTAACAGCTTTACTGTAACAATATATGAAATCTACTATACTGAAAACCGCAGCAGCAATCCGCAAAACGCTAGCAAAACGCCATAGAAAAATAAAAAAAAGCGTTTAAAAATCTGCTAGCATTTTGCGGATCTGCTAGCGGTTTTTGGTGTGCACCAGCCCTCAGGGAGGAAATGATGTCAGGATTAGCTTCATTCAAAGGTAACTAAGATGGAAACTATCTAGAATAGGATTCTCTGCTTTTCCTTTATAAAATTCACAGGAATCATAACATGGACAGTGCAATACATCTGTTATGTAAGTAGAAGTAGTATTTATCTACTTATATATATGTATTTTATTTCTAGGTTAGCATGGGTGTCACTTCTCTAATGCACACTTTGCACAAAGGAAAGTGAAGCCCTGGTTGCACAACAGAAATATTTTCAATTAAGAGTGTGCACTTAATACACATATGTCCCATCTCATAAGAGAAGTCCCTGTCTTGATGAGCAGGGACACAAGTGTTTTTTTTAACCTGCCCTCAGTGTTGCACATTATAACATAATATTGGGCATGCTCATGTGCTCCAGTTTGGGCCCTGTACGTATAGATGACAGCTAACTACTAATGTTTGAAAATTCCGACATATTGGATGCTCTTTGCTGCAGACTTTTGTCATTCAATATTCTGTTTAACAGACACCGGGCACACATTTTCATGAATGGCTGCAAGATTACTTTGATAAGATCATTTGTGCCAAACAACTTTTATAGCAATATCATAAAGGGAACCTAAAGCAAGGATTAAATATTTATTTCCTTTTAAAGGGATACTGTAGGGGGTCGGGGGAAAATGAGCTGAACTTACCCGGGGCTTCTAATGGTCCCCCGCAGACATTCTGTGTTGGCGCAGCCACTCCCCAATGCTCCGGCCCCGCCTCCGGTTCACTTCTGGAATTTCTGACTTTAAAGTCAAAAAACCACTGCGCCTGCACGCCCGTGTCCTCGCTCCCGCTGATGTCACCAGGAGTGTACTGCGCAGACACAGACCATACTGGGCCTGCGCTGTGCGCTCTTGATGACATCAGCGGGATCGAGGACACGGCAACGCAGGCGCAGTGGTTTTCTGACTTTAAAGTCAGAAATTCCAGAAGTGAACCGGAGGCGGGGCCGGAGCATCGGTGAGCGGCTGCGCGGGCACAGGATGTCTGCGGGGGACCATTAGAAGCCCCAGGTAAGTTCAGCTCATTTTCCCCCGACCCCCCTACAGTATCCCTTTAAGCAATGCCAGTTGCCTGGCTGTCCTGCTGATTTCTTCAATTCACTGCAATAGTGTCTGAATCACACACCTGAAACAAGCATGTGACTAGTCCAGTCAGACTTGAGTCAGAACACCTGATCTGCATGCTTGTTCAGAGTCTATGGCTACAAGTATTAAAGACAGAGGATTAGCAGGACAGCAAGGTGATATGCATTGTTTGAAAGGAAATAAATATGGCAGTCTCCAGGACCACTATCGCAAAAAAAAAAGAAGAAAAAACATTTAAAATACATATATCTAAGAAGTACAATTCTCCCAGATAAAATGCTCCATAAATGATGCTTCTCCTATGTTGCTTTCACTTACAGTAGGTAGTACAAATCTGACAGATCTAACAGATTTGGACTAATCCATATGCTCACTAGGAATTTTGCAGTATTTCCTTTTTTCTTTACAAAAGGACTCAATAGAAATGATCTCTATAATGATGCTGGCCGGCCTGGCCTCCCTACTCACTTGCACACTATTTTGGCAGTTGGACTGAGCAACAGTAAGTGCTTTTGAAAATAAAGAAAACCATGAGAATCCCCCATGAAGAGATGGACTATTTCAAAACCTGTCAGGTCTTTCACATTTTTACTGTCTTTTGTAAGTGACAGCGAGATAAGAAAAAAGTAATTTATATTACACTTTATTCTGAAACAAATGCACATTTTATACATATGCATACACCTGGATTTTAAATATTATAATTTTCCATGATAGTCCTCCCTTTCCCTTAACCTCCTTGCCGGTTTTCCCGACCTGAGCTCGGGGTAGAAAAAACAAGCAGGGCTCTTTCACATCACAGGGTGCGTTGAGAAAAGCTGAAAGTCTCCTTTTTGCTGTTTGCGTTTTACTACTTTTTGTTGTGCGTTTTGCTGCGTTTTCAACGCAAGTGAATGCATTTTAGTGCGTTTTCAATGCGTTAACGCAAGTATGAAAACGCAGCGTTTTTTTTTTTTTTACTATTTTGAATAGTGTGAAATGCAAATTAAAGAGAAATGATTGGTTGTTTGAATATCATTCAGTGTATGGTGCCTAGAAACACTAGCCTGGCAGTGATTGGTTTAAAAAATAAACAAATCTTGGTTTGTTTTTTTAACTTTAACAAATGCATTTTCTGGTGACATGATTGGTTAATTATTTTGAATGCCAGTGATTGGTTGTAGAGAAGTGTATATAAAGCAGAGTTACTTGCCTAGTCATTTGTGGGTTTGTAGTAGAGGAGTAATCAGTTCTTTCAGCTGTGTTAGTTTGTACTTTCTGATAATGTATGCTGAAGTTGGTTTAGCTTTAATCCTTATAATTGCTATTATGCAATTAAGAAGAAAAGCTCAAAGGAGGAGGTACTGGGTGCATCCATTGTTGATGGAGCGACAACAGAAGGGTGCTTTCAGAGTGCTGTATGCTGACCTCAGGAGCCATCCAGAAAAATTTTTCAACTATACCAGGATGACAATACCCAGGTAAGCCTAATGTCATAAAATGTAATGTGCCTGTGTGCGTGTGCGTGTGTGTGTGTGTGTGTGTGTGTGTGTAGTGTGTTAAAAAGGTTTATATAATTTTTGTAATTTCATTTTATATTACAGTTTTGATGCACTTCTGGATATGTGCCACAGTGACCTATTAAAGCAGACTACTACATTCCGGAACCCAATATCACCGGTTGAGAGATTAGTCATCACATTGCGGTGAGTATGTAATGTGTTATTGTATGTTAAAGTGAACCTAAAGTCTGGCCCAAAAAAATGAGATGAACTCACACGGGGCTTCCCTCAGCCCCCTGCAGCCGATTGTTGTCCTCGCAGCCCCGCTCCTATGGTCCAGGACCCGCCAGGAGGCCGCAATAGCAGCATATGCGGCGATATACAGGCTGGGAACGCGAACACTCACTCGCTTTCCAATTTCTGTCTGCTGGTGACGGCCAAACCGGAAGTGTTCGCCGGCGGGTCCATGGCCATCGGAGCGGGGCTGCGAGGGCAACGATCGGCTGGGGGGGGGGCTGAGGGAAGCCCCGGGTGAGTTCATCTCTTTTTTTTTGGCCAGACCTTAGGTTCACTTTAAGCAAGTGTTCATTTCCATACATGTACATGGTATTGTTTTTTTTTTTGCTTCAAACCATTGAACTGTGTGTGTGTGTGTATTAGTAGTGCTCCAGTGTTTTGTACTATGGATAGCACAGCTGTGGTCGGCAGTGCTCTACATAGTACATAACCCTTGTGGGTGTGTTGTATTTTTGATTTTGGTTACTTACCTTCAACCCATACAACCGTTATGTACTATGTATAGCACCTAACTGTGGTTAGCAGTGCTCTACATAGTACATGACATTTGTGGGTGTGTTGTATTTTTGATTGTTTTTTTACTTACCTTCAACCCATAGAACCGTGTGTTAGGAGTGCTCCAGTGTTATGTACTGTGGATAGCACAGCTGTGGTCGGCAGTGCTCTACATAGTACATAACCCTTGTGGGTGTGTTGTATTTTTGATTTTGGTTACTTACCTTCAACCCATACAACCGTTATGTACTATGTATAGCACCTAACTGTGGTTAGCAGTGCTCTACATAGTACATGACATTTGTGGGTGTGTTGTATTTTTGATTGTTTTTTTACTTACCTTCAACCCATAGAACCGTGTGTTAGGAGTGCTCCAGTGTTATGTACTGTGGATAGCACAGCTGTGGTCGGCAGTGCTCTACATAGTACATAACCCTTGTGGGTGTGTTGTATTTTTGATTTTGGTTACTTACCTTCAACCCATACAACCGTTATGTACTATGTATAGCACCTAACTGTGGTTAGCAGTGCTCTACATAGTACATGACATTTGTGGGTGTGTTGTATTTTTGATTGTTTTTTTACTTACCTTCAACCCATAGAACCGTGTGTTAGGAGTGCTCCAGTGTTATGTACTGTGGATAGCACAGCTGTGGTCGGCAGTGCTCTACATAGTACATAACCCTTGTGGGTGTGTTGTATTTTTGATTTTGGTTACTTACCTTCAACCCATACAACCGTTATGTACTATGTATAGCACATAACTGTGGTTAGCAGTGCTCTACATAGTACATGACAGTAAACTTTAGTATTGGTAACATTTGTTTTTGGGCAATTGGAGTTGATTTGTATTTTAATTTCATTTTTAGATTCTTGGCAACTGGCAACAGCTACACCTCTTTGCACTATCAATTTAGATTGGGGATTTCAACTATTCAAGGCATTGTGAATTCCACCTGTCGTATAATTTGGGCAGTCTTACAACCAAGGCACTTGAAATTCCCGTCTAGTCAAAAGTGGCAAGAAATTGCCGATAACTTCTGGCTTAAACACGGCTTCCCAAATTGCATTGGGGCAATCGATGGGAAGCATGTCCGGTTGATTTGCCCCCCTTGCAGTGGTAGTAAGTACCATAATTACAAAAAATACTTTTCGATAACACTGCTTGCTGTCGTAGATGCAGACTACCGCTTTACATATATAGATGTTGGAAACTACGGCAGCAGCAATGATGCAAGCATATTTGAAAGATGTAAACTGGGTGTACGTCTGAATGACGGAAAGTTGGACCTTCCGCCAGCGAGACCTTGGCCCGGAAGAACCGAACCGAAGCCTTTCACTTTTGTTGCTGACGAAGGATTTGGGTTGAGTGTGAATGTCATGCGGCCATATTCTCAAAAAAAAATGAACTTGCACAAGACTGCTTTCAATAACAGACTGACCCATGCACGTCGTGTTGTCGAGTGCACTTTTGGTATACTCTCCAATAAATGGCGTGTATTTCACACCAGCATGCAGTTACATCCTGAGAACGCTGTGCATGTTGTCAAAGCTGCATGTGTGCTGCACAACTACTTGCGGGACATGGAAGGTGGGATTGTGCCTGAGATTATTGAACATCCGTTGGTACAAATTGCAGGACCAATCCCCAGAGGATCATCTTCAGCACTGAACTTGAGGGATGAGCTGTTATTCTATTTCATCAATGATGACCCACGTAGTTGGCAGTACAAGGACTAAAAACTGACAAGTTCAGGAAACGTTTACATGGGTTTTTTTGCAATAAAAAAATAAATTTCTGGTTATTATATGAAATAAAAGAAGTTACATTTATTTTTCTGTACTTTTCCTCCTTACTTACTACCAACAACATGTATGAAAAAGTTGTACATATGTGTGATATTGTATTTTTATGCTGCGCACACACGTTGATTTTCCCCGCTACATTCGCGTGAACAAATGAGTCAATTGGATTATTTCAAGCATGCTCGATTTTATTTCTAACGGTCCTGCCGTCGATTTTGCATGATAAGTATACAAAAGCAACGTCAGGAATGATAGAAATCCAATTAAGCATGTTTTAAATAATCGACTTATCCATTCGATAATGCGAATCGAGTGGGGAAATCGAAACGTGTGTACACAGCATTATGCTGGGTACACACTAGGAGATTTTCTGGTCTATTCACTGTCATATCGATTATTTTCAACATGTCCAATTTGCTTTGCGATCTTTTTCTGAGCATTTTCCGATAGATTTCCGTGCACTGTAATAGGAAATCGATCCGAAAATGCTCGGAAAACGATCGAAAAGGAAATCTAACATGTTGTTCTCCAATTTGTAAGTAAACAATTGGATATAAAAAAACAATACACTTGGGTAAACATAACCTTTCTTTATTTGCTTGTTAAAATTTGCAAATTTTTTTTTTTATTTAGAGAAATAAACACTGAAATAGTGTCTGCAACAGTGCAAAAGTGTACAGTAACGTACTGTAAGGTATCGAACATTATTAAAATGCAAACATCAACTGCAAAAAACAGCACAATAACAAAAATAACACCACAATGTCAAATTAGCATAACGCCAAAAAATTTTGGGAGAAAGTGCTACATATACACATTTTTCAGTATTCAAGGTAGGCATTTTTATTGAGTACCCTCTACCTTTTAAATGAAAAGAGCAATAAAAGCATACCAATACCACAAATTAACATAAATATAGCTATAGTGTGTGTTGGGGGGGGGGGGGTCTCTTAAATTACATAGCGACACATCCTCCTGCTCCTTCCTTTGCTGTTTGTGTCATATTCATGTCGGCGTTCCAGCAACTTGATTGGACCTTGACCCGGACAAAATACACCCTGCGTGCGAAGTACGTCCTTCCCTCTTCACTTCTGGCAGGCAAATAGTGATCGGCTCCGGGGCACGCTGACCCCTCTGACTAATCCGTGATTCGTGTCCGCTCCAGTTCATCAAGCCTCACATGACAATCAATTGACGTTTGGTGTAATGGAGCGCACACAAAGCGCAGATAAGGCACCGTGCTTCTGAGACAATCGCTACATGCCATCCAAAAGTGAAGAGGGAAGGACATACTACGCACACAGGCCGTGGAGGTACAAGCAAGTTACCGGTACATCTGCAAGAATATGAAGCAAATGGCGGACGGTGAAGGGGTTGCTATGTAGTTTTAAACCACAACACACTGCAGCTATGTTTATTATCAACCGACATGTGTGATTCTAACATTGCTGTATCCAAATGCACTGAAAAACAAAAAAAAAACCACTACAGGTTTGAAAGACCAGGTAAGGTGTTATCATGACCTGTCTAAAATATCTTTGCTACGGCAAGGCCCAGTTCACATTTGCAGTTTTTAAATAGTAAGTGTTTTCAACAAATGGATCTATTCACAAAAAACCATTGTTAGAGACAGGGGCGCCGCGAGGCATAAAGCGAACCAAGCGGTCGCTTGGGGCCTCACAATCTTAGGGGCCTCGGCGGCTCCGTGACGTCGGCGTGACGTCACTTTTTCCCCGCAGCCCCGCCGGGCTGGCAGAGCAGAGCAGGGCTACAGGAAGATGGCCGCCGCCGAAGCCCTGCTCTGGAGACTATGTCTCCAGTACAGGGCTTCGGGTGGCCATCTTCCCGACCCGTAGCCCTGCATGAATCAGCGCGGGAGATTGGAGGAGGAAGCCAGGGAGGGAGCTCCGTGGGAACTGCGCGCCTGAGAAGCCGGCCGGGAGAGGAGACCAGGGAGAGAAGACTTCTGCCAGTGCCAGCCTGCCAGGTGAGTAAATTCTTTTCTTTTTGCAGCCGCAGCCCTAATTGCGAATTTGCGATTGATTTCTGCTGAACTGTGCCCTAATTGCATTTGATATCTGCTGAAAATGTGGCCCTAATTGCGATTGATTTCTGCTGAACTGTGCCCTAATTGCGTTTGATATCTGCTGAAAATGTGGCCCTAATTGCGATTGATTTCTGCTGAACTGTGCCCTAAATGCGTTTGATATCTGCTGAAAATGTGGCCCTAATTGCGATTGATTTCTGCTGAACTGTGCCCTAAATGCGTTTGATATCTGCTGAAAATGTGGCCCTAATTGCGATTGATTTCTGCTGAACTGTGCCCTAAATGCGTTTGATATCTGCTGAAAATGTGGCCCTAATTGCGATTGATTTCTGCTGAACTGTGCCCTAAATGCGTTTGATATCTGCTGAAAATGTGGCCCTAATTGCGATTGATTTCTGCTGAACTGTGCCCTAAATGCGTTTGATATCTGCTGAAAATGTGGCCCTAATTGCGATTGATTTCTGCTGAACTGTGCCCTAAATGCGTTTGATATCTGCTGAAAATGTGGCCCTAATTGCGATTGATTTCTGCTGAACTGTGCCCTAAATGCGTTTGATATCTGCTGAAAATGTGGCCCTAATTGCGATTGATTTCTGCTGAACTGTGCCCTAAATGCGTTTGATATCTGCTGAAAATGTGGCCCTAATTGCGATTGATTTCTGCTGAACTGTGCCCTAATTGCGTTTGATATCTGCTGAAAATGTGGCCCTAATTGCGATTGATTTCTGCTGAACTGTGCCCTAAATGCGTTTGATATCTGCTGAAAATGTGGCCCTAATTGCGATTGATTTCTGCTGAACTGTGCCCTAAATGCGTTTGATTTCTGCTGAAAATGTGCCCTAATTGCGTTTGATTTCGGCTGAAAATGTGCCCTAATTGCGTTTGATTTCTGCTGAAAATGTGCCCTAATTGCGTTTGATTTCTGCTGAAATGTGGCCCAAATTGCGTTTTTATTTTCTGGTGTCTGGGGTAACTGTTGCTGCATTTATTATTTAATGGTCATAGTTGGCTATATTTGCTGTGCTACGGTTAAGCTTCGCCCATACAATGTCATGGCCGCGCCAATCTTTCGGCGCGCTACGCGCGCCTCAATCACCCCAACATCCATTTTTTCCCCGCAAACAGCCCCGCCCCAATCCGCCCTCCTGCTCCACCCACATGTCATGGCCACGCCCACTTATGCGGGATAGCCACACCCATTTTTCGCCGCGGCGCGCTTGGCGCGCCGCAGGATAGGGCCTCTTGCTACAGTCCGCTTGGGGCCACAAAAACCTTAGCTGCACCCCTGGTTAGAGATATGTTCTAGTCCCCCAAATCCTGAAACTGCTACAGTCCCTATTTTTCACATACCATGCGCTTTGTTCTCTCTGTGTAAGACGAGGAAGCATCTTCCGTTGCCTGTTGTACAATTAACGATATGAATTTGTCTACTGAAAACGGATGCAATCATTGAATGATCTGCTCAGTTTTCAGTATGTGAACAGGCCACATACCATCCGGATCAAGTTAATCCAAAACCACATTCACTGACATAAAACGCAAATGTGAACTGGATCTTACTGCCTACATAGAGTTTTGAACAGTTTGGGGGACTGTGAAGCCACCTAACTTCAGAAGCATACCGCTTGGGTAGAGAACGGGAGACATTAGTCTCTGCCACATGTAACAAAAAAAAGTGGAATGTTGGATACACACGTTGTGGTTTCCCGTGCGAATCGCAGTATCTATTCCATCGATTCGATTATTTCGAACATATTCAAGCGTGTTTCGATAGATAAAGTCGTCGATTAAGCATACTTCATATGTAAAATCGACGGCTGTATCCATCGAAACACGGTCGAACATGTTGGAATTAATCGAATCAACGGAATAGATACTGCGATTCGCACGGCACAGCGCAACGTGTGTATCCAGGATAACGCTCACATAAATGCAGGACAGTGCTGGTCTTTTTTACCTCAACGTACTAAATATATCTTTCCATATGTGTAAAAACACAAAACCTCAGCATACATAACTGTACAGTGACACACCAAAAAATAGGGATGGACGATGTACATAACAGCAATATAGGTGATCTAGTGTAAAGGGAAACAGGTGAAGTAAAGAAAAGCTCTTGTATATATATTGTGCTTCCACTTGCCTCATACACGCGGATGGCTCACACGCCACCAACCACCACTGCCTGCATCTACGAGAACCGGCTATCGTCACAAACGTCATTGGAGGCAGAGTAGGCTTGGTAAGTGTGCCCTCTATTTCTTCAGCCGCTGCTGTTGAGATACGTAAATAGCTCACTTCTCTTACACTACAGTGCCTCAGACTGATGGAAGAGCAGTGAACCGGTTCTCGTACATGCGGGCACTGGTGGATGGTGGCATGGAAGTGATCCGGGTGTATGTGGCTGGAGGAAGGTCAACGTATGAACAAAAGTTTTTCACAACTACAGCTCTCCGGATACACAAACACTAGATGTATGTATAAGTTCCAAGAACAAATTATCATGTTATCGGGGTGTACATGAAAAGTAGGTATTTATCAATAAGTTGAAATTGGTGCACATACCACTAACAACTTTTTTAACATATTCTAACTCTCCACTGTAGGTAAAATGAACAAAAGTTAGTCAACCCCTAAAACATTTGAAATTTTAAAGATCAGTGAAATAATAGCCTTCTGAGGCACTACTGTCACCCGCATTGCTGTCTTGTTGTTGAAAACCCTGTTGGGCCTGGGTGTAATCAGTTGGGGGGGTTGTGTTTCTTTGAACACTTCGATTTGGTAAATTTTGTGGACTTGGGCAGCCAGACCTTAGCTCTTGCAGAAATGAAGGCATATTAGTATCAGACTCATATGTTTGGGGACGTTCAATAATATCAGGGAAAGAATATGAACTGCTCATGTACTGAAAATTTGAATCCCCACTTTGACTATCACTACGTCGGGGTGGAAAGGATTGAGGACGCACTGTACCACTTTGTGGTTGTTTTTTAAGCTGGGTCTGCTGTGGGTTGTTATCTGAAGACTGTAGATGATATTGCTGATAGGTACGTTGTACCTCAGCATGTGTAGGCACATTTGGATGAGCTGGTTTCAAAGAATACTTTTGTAAATACTGAGCATGCATAGACTGACCAACATTGCCACTATGTGGCACTGCATGTTGTATAGGAGTACTTGAACGTACTACAGGTTGCTCACGATAAATAATAGTAGGAGGAGGTAAACAGGCAGTAGAGGGAACTTCAGCAACATGATGAACACCACCAGAGGCAGAAGGGATGTGTGCATAAATTGCATCTAACAATGCATGTCTTACACCAAACATATTCGAAGCGGGCACTCTTTCAAGTAGAGGTATCAAACTTTGTGCTAAAGATTGTGCTTCCGACATGGGCTGTTCCTTGCCCTTAATTACAGTCATGCATGTTTTCAGCGACGTCATGAGATCTTCCTCTTTGCTTTTTTTGGTCATTTTTTTACCCCTGCTGTCTGTAGTTTTTCTGGATGTTTTCCTACCAGCACTATCCGAGGTGCCTTCAGTGTCCTCTATAAGTTCCTGTGTTAAATCAACTTCAGTATCCAATTCTTCGGTACGCCTACTTTTCTCCGATGTATCCATAGATAGGATGGAATCATCATCAGAAGAGAATGTAATGTTATCCTGTGTGCTATAAATAAAAGAAAATAAAACATTTAAGGATTGTTTAATAAAAACTGGGGAACAAAAAAAAAATTGGTATACACTTACAGCCTCATTTCCAGACAAGGCCTGAGGAAAGCCATAATTGCTGTGTGTTTATACGGTTGTCGTTTGGAACGACCGGAGCCACTACGCTGCTCTTTTCGCTCAAGTTTGACCTCTTTTGCAAAATTATCGCGCACATGTCGCCACTTATTCTTCATCTCTGCAACTGCAAAAAAAAATAATAGATATATATATATAAATATAAAATGTAGGTGTTCAACAACATTATGATCATTCAATGATAATTCAATTTGTTAAGAGTTATCAGACATTTTCTAGTAAAATAGGCACTGCAAGCTCCCAGCATGTCCCTCGCCGCAGCTCTCCCCGCAGCCGTTAACCGCAGCTCCGACCTGCTCCCCGGCAATGACGTCAGGGATACCTCTGGATTGCCCTGTATTGTGCCTGCGCAAATGGCGCTGTCAATGACATCACGTGGGTCGGACCTGGCTGTGCAGGTGCATTACTTCAGTGCCTGTGCAGTCTGTGTCGGAGATGCGGTAACGGCTGCGGGGACATCTGCGGCAAGGGACATGCAGGGAGCTTGGGGTTGAAGGAAGCCCAAGTAAGTAGTGCCGATTTTAATACAAAATGTCTGATAACTTATTTGAGTGTACTTTTAAAATGCTACACTACAAATGCCCCACCATCATTCTGCTAACACTAAAGCTAGCCATACACCAGTAGATTTGCCATCACAAACGGATAGATCCCTCTGATTGAATCAGATTGAAGATGGAACATATTTTACTGAACACAAGATTGTGAATCGATTTCAGCATGAAACCAATCACAATCTGTGGTAGTTGTGGTACTGCTGCTGCTGCCAAACACCCCCCCCCCCCCCACCCACAAACACACACTACCTGCTTTCGGCCAATACAAGATCCCCCCGACCTTCGCTGTGTAGGGACGTCATCGGGTCTGCACTGAGCAAGCGCAAACCTGTTCAGATGACATCACTACACCACGTGACCCCCGCTGTGGAGTGCAGATGATCCCGAGAAAAGTGGGGAAAGATTGGGGAACATTACTGGGAACCAACTGCAACATATGGAGCATCACAGTTCCATTTCACATGTGGGCATGCAGTATATGGTCAGTGTACAAATCTGCATAATCACTTTCAATTACATCTATCTTTAATCTACCTGACACGCCCAAACAGAACATACAAATCTACTGATAAAAAAAGACATTACAGACTGTAGTAACAGTGACAAACCTGTGTCCTCCTTCTGTTCCTCTGACCAAAGTGGCCAATCTTCAACGAACAGCTCCATGCTGATTACTCTCCAGATTTTGTTCTTTTTATTGGTCTTTTTATAGTCCTCGTTGGCCTTGTCATACAGTGCAGGATGCTCCTGCACCTTTACAATAAGGTCCTCGATGTCTATGTTGATTTTGGGGCCCATTTCTTTTTCTGCTGCGACACAGCTCCTGCTCACGTCCATCCACGCTCCTATCTGGCCCTAGAAAGGAAGTGACAAAGCGGAAGTTGCCTCTTTGCCTTCTGGGACTGATTTTCTGCGTTGAAAACGGATTAAAAACGCACATAGTGTGCGTTTTACATTGACTAACATTGCAACGCATAAAGCTAGCGTCGGCCAAAAAACTGCGCCTGGGTGCAGTGCAACGCAACGCACAAAAACGCTGCGTTATATGTGAAAGCTAAAATGAAAGTCTATGGACTTTCATTTTACCTTGGTTAACGCAAACTTTATCCCTTGCGTTGAAACGCAGAAAATCTGCCCTAATGTGAAAGAGCCTTTAGCGGTGATCCCGAGCTCAGGTCGGGGTATGCATTGCAGAGCCTTACTTGTGGTTGTGGAGTCCCGCGCGCGATCTCGCTGCACAGCGGGACTCCAGCCTCTCTCCCCGGCAGTGTGGGGTCTTTCCCTGGCCGCCGGGATCCCCCATGTCCCCGCTATTCTTCCGGGGACCCGGCAGCCAGTTGGAGCAGCGCAGCCGTGGTGGTGGCAGCAGAGCGGTGGTGGCAGCGTGACGTCATCGGGGGCGGGGCTAATATTGAAAACGAACTTCTCTATATTAGAGAAATTCGTTTATATGTATATTAGCGCCATCTTGTGGACAAAGAGAAAACTGCAGCACAGGAGCCCAGGAAGGTACAATTTTTTTTTATTTTGCTGCAGATCTCACTGCCAGAATGATTTTTTTCAGGTTTTAGGGTCTGAAAGAGTGAAAAAAAAATTGCACCGCTTTTAGACCCTAAAATCTGGAAAGAATCAGACCGCCAAGGAGGTTAATAAAGAAACAAAGATTCTTTGCATGTGTATAAGGCTGCATATATAGCGAGAGGGTGTCTACAAAAATTTGAGAAAACATGGAAGCCATAGACTAGTACTAAAGATACTTCTTAAAGTATAGGAGGTTAAGGTATTGTAATAGAATGCAGTTTGATATAAAGAACTGATGATATAATTACATGTAAGAAACACATTTTGATTATCATATGTAATCTGCTATTTCAGCGTTTTTCAAGCGCTGTTCCACGACACACTAGTGTGCCGCGGGATGTTGCCTGGTGTGCCGCAGGACTGTCCTCTCATCTCCCGGCTGCTGTGTGTGATGCGACAGGAAGCAGGGCTCGGTTCCCATAGTAACGGCGATACACATCGCCTCTACAGGAAGCCGATGCCCTGCTTCCTGTCGCATCACACACACAGCAGCCGGGAGATACGCTGCTGGAAAGTACACGTGCCGGAGAGGGGAGAGGGGCCGCTGCTATGGTAATAACAGCGGCGGGGACGGGCGGGGGGCACCACCTACCTATACTGGCCACTATACTAGACACTATACTAGCTATACTGGGGCACTATACTGGCTATACTGGGGCACTATACTGGCTGTACTGGGGCACTATACTGGCTGTACTGGGGCACTATACTGGCTATACTGGGCACTATACTAGCTATACTGAGCACTATACTGGCTATACTGGGGAACTATACTGGGTCACTGTACTGGCTATACTGGGCACTATACTAGCTATACTGGGCACTACCTACCTATACTGAGCACTATTCTAGCTATACTGGGCACTATTCTAGCCATACTGGGCACTATACTAGCTATACTGGGCACTATACACCTATACTGGGCACTATTCTAGCCATACTGGGGCACTATACTAGCTATACTGGGCACTATACTAGCTATACTGAGGACTATTCTAGCCATACTGGGCACTATTCTAGCCATACTGGGCACTATTCTAGCCATATTGGGCACTATACTAGCTATACTGAGCACTATACTGGCTATACTGGTGCACTATACTAGCTATACTCGGCACTATACTGGAGCACTATACTGGCTATACTGGGGAACTATACTGACTATACTGGGCACTATACTAGCTATACTGCGCACTACCTACCTATACTGAGCCCTATTCTAGCTATACTGGGGCACTATACTAGCTATACTGGGGCACTATACTGGGGTAACTATACTAGCCATACTGGAGCAACTTAACTCCCTATACTGGGGCAACTATGCTAGCTATGCAGCCGCACCCCAGACCCCCCCCCCCCCCCATAGCCTGCTGCGCACGGCACTGTCCACTAGGTTGCGCAAACACCCCCCCCCCCACCATTCCCTGGAGAAAAATGTGGTCAGAAAGTGTTCCCCGGGCCAGAAAAGGTTGGGAACCACTGCGCTATTTGAACAATGGTCTTCTTTTGTCTAATTGGATGGTGGTGGTGGTGGTGGTGGGGGGGGGGGGTTGGGTCGGTACTAAAAAGAGATGTATTGTTTAGGGTGTATGCCTATAACGGTCGAGTGACCGTGACATCACAAATGACACTACTAACTGCCCTAAGATGCAGGGGTAGTAGAAAGTCGGGGTTCCCTGGGAGAGTAAACAGAATAAAGTAAGGTACGGGAGTCAGGCCGTAAGCACTTGCACCTTTAATGTAGCAACAATGATACAGAGAGATAGTTAGATTTCACGTCAGGTCATACACAGGTAATCAAATACAGGTTTGTAGGATAAGGCAAACGGATTGTCTAAGTTCAAGCCAGGTCATACACAGGTAATCAGATACAGGTTTGTGGGATAAGGCAGACGGATTGTCTAAGTTCAAGCCAGGTCATAAACAGGTAATCAGATACAGGTTTGTGGGATAAGGCAGACAGATTGTCTAAGTTCAAGCCAGGTAATACACAGGTAATCAAATACAGGTAACAGTATTGAACAGTAACTTTGCTAGGAGCAATCTAACTGACAGCCTAGTAGCTGCGATACACACGCTATAACAGCCGTGCAGCCGCGTACCGGAAGTGTTTATATACCCACTGGCCGCGTCACTTCCGGTACGCCTGCCTCCTGGTTGCATAGGGAGGACGCGTGCTCTGACGCATCTGTCCCGTGCACGGTCTGTTATAATGTAACGGTTGAGTGACCATGACGTCACAAATGACACTACTAACTGCTCTAGGATGCAGGGGTAGTAGAAAGTCGGGGTTCCCCGGGAGAGTAAACAGAATAAAGTAAGGTACGGCACTAAGGCCGTAAGCACTTGCACCTTTAGTGTAGCAACAATGATACAGAGAGATAGTTAGATTTCACGCCAGGTCATACACAGGTTTGTAGGATAAAAGGTCCGTACACACGCCGGACTGGAGGCAACGACGGGTCCGTCGTTGCCTCCCGCTGGGTGGGCATGCCAACGACAGTCCGGCGTGTGTACGCACTGTCGGCGGACTGATACGGCTGTTTCTGAGCGATCCGCCGGGCGGATCACTCAGAAACAGCCGTATCAGTCCGCCGACAGTGCGTACACACGCCGGACTGTCGTTGGCACGCCCACCCAGCGGGAGGCAACGACGGACCCGTCGTTGCCTCCAGTCCGGTGTGTGTACGGACCTTAAGGCAGACGGATTGTCTAAGTTCAAGCCAGGTCATACACAGGTAATCAGATACAGGTTTGTGGGATAAGGCAGACGGATTGTCTAAGTTCAAGCCAGGTTATACACAGGTAATCACATACAGGTAACAGTATTGAACAGTAACTTTGCTATGAGCAATCTAACTGACAGCCTAGTAGCTGCGATACACACGCTATAACAGGCCTGCAGCCGCGTACTGGAAGTGTTTATATACCCACTAGCCGCGTCACTTCTGGTACGCCTGCCGCCTGGTCGCATAGGGAGGACGCATGCTCTGACGCATCCGTCCCGTGCGCCCCTTGGAACACACACGCCTGCTCAGTGCTGTTGGAGGAGAGGTCGTGGGACGCAAGCCGGCAGCGCCCGGATCGTCGCAGGCGCGCGGACCAGGTAATATCATTACAATGCCATGTGTATGTTTTTTTATGTACTTCTTTGTTCTTTTATACACTCACCTGCCAATGAGTCAATCTTTGATTAAAGTTGTTTTATTTAAAATAAAAACCACAATAAAAAAATAATTTTTAATAATAAATAAACACAGGCCAATACCAACTGAAATGGGAACTCTCTGAGATCTCTGTGTACATTTAACACTTGTTCTACCCATCTGCATTTCTAGGATTGTTGCTGAGAACAGGAAGAGGAAGCAGTGTAAATTCTTTGTTTTGTTCCATTTCTTTTATTGCACTGTATCACTTGCAACTGGCACAGCCATTGTAAGAAAACAATATGTAATTAAAGTGCTTATCTAGTGATATAGATCGATCGGCTTCTGTTTTCTAGAACTTAGCAAATAAAGCGTGCATGTCTTTAGCTGCTTTACAAAAGGACAATGGCAGTAAACAAAGAAGCTACTATAAATAAGATGATAAAATGCTGTCTTGCCTAATAGATAGCTGCTGCACAACATAAGCCCTTGTATCAAGAACAAGGGTGAGATTATGTTTTGCTGATTTCGGGCTGATTCATATGAGCACTTTGGCACTTGTTTCCCATTGAGAAACCTTCAGTTTACCAGCAGGAAAATGAATGCCCTAGCAATCAATGGGACCTCTGGAATCAGTTCACTCAGGTGTTTGGTAGCAGCATTTGTACTGCCTACTAGATGCCATTAAGGGGGTCTGCCCAGTGTTTGGTAGGTGGTTTTCCAACATTCACTGTTAGTTCTAGCAATTGCCTCGTGTTATTGTCCACCGGGTAAACACTGGACAAGGGAAGCAGGAAAAAGGGGCTAGTGGACGAAAAGGGTGCAGCAATAGACCCTAATGCAATTATCGTTAATGCGGCGAAAAAAGCAGAATAGGGGTGCCCGATAAATATCATTAACAACATTACAACATTAAAGTTTTTGAAGTAAGTTATCATTTTAGAAGCTTGCAACGTTTTATAGTTTTTGTCATGTTATTTTGTTTGTATGTACAGATTTTACGTTATAAAATGTATCATCATTTCTATGTGTAAAAGGGTGTTTCTGCAGGGGGAGTGGTTAGGGTTAGGCAACACGGGGGGGAGGGGTTAGGGTTAGGCACCACCAGAGGGTGGTTAGGGTTAAGCACCACTAGGGGAGTGGTTAGATTTAGGTACCACCAAGGGAGGGTTCTGTGTAAGAGTAGGGTTGGGTTCAGCTGTATTGTAATTAAGTAATGATTTTTCACATTAGTACATTTTCGTTATCAGCTCCCATTTGTTTTAAAAACAGTATTTATCGTTGACAAATTTTGTTAACTATGTTTATCGTTATTGAGATTTTGTTATCCACCGCTGCCATTTCATTATCCATCATTATCCAGACGGACTCTTTTCACCTGGCACCCTTTTTTCATGAACGCCTGGACAAGACATAGTTACAGTGCAGTACATAGTGGCAGAACACCAATGATATAATTGCCCATCATTTGCATTTGTATACGCAAGACCTTGAATTCTTTCACAGCTCGACATATTAGAATTTTGATATGTTTTCAAGTAGTTAAAGAGTAACCAGTAAGCTCATGGTGAACCAGAACTCCTAGGCGTGTGTAAGGGGCTACAAATTGTCACTGTGTCCATCCACTGGTGCTTCAATGAGTTAAAGGACAACTGTAGTGAGAAGAATATGTAGGCTGCCATTTTTATTTCCTTTTAAGCAATACCAGTTGCCTGGCATCCCTGCTAATCTATTTGGCTGCAGTAGTGTCTGAATAACACCAGAAACAAGCATGCATCTAATCTAGTCAGATCTGACAATAATGTCAGAAACACCTGATCTGCTCCATGCTTGTTCAGGGTTAATGGCTAAAAGTACAAGAGGCAGAGGATCAGCAGGATTGCCAGGCAACTAGTATTGCTGCTTAAAAGGAAATAAATATGGCAGCCTCCATGTCTCTTTTCTTTAGTTGTCCTTAATTTCCCTTAGCACCAACAAGAGAAACTCCCTTAAAGGACCACTATTGTGACAAATTGTAAGATTTAAAATACATGTGTACACATACTTATAAGAAGTACATTTCTTCCTGATTAAAATTTGCTACATATCCTTTTTCTTCTATGACAGTAAAGGACAGTAAGCAGTAAGTCAAAATATGACAAAACGGACACGTTTAGGAATAGTCCATCACTTCACCTACTTAAAAAAAGAAAAATAATAAAATTCAAAGTTCATCACTAGCTGCTATTATTGGGGATACATGACTTCAAAATAATTGTAACTAATATATTAGCAAGAACCTATACCACAACTAAGGGCGGAACTACAAAGCACCCCCCCACCAGCAAAACTTATGGTGCACCCCAATATTCACACCCTTTCCCTTGCCAACCCCTAGTTGCCCTCACAACCTGGGGCCCATCTTGCAAGGGTCATAGAACAACAGACATTGTAACCTTCACACCCATAACAAGTAGCCAGAAAAACACCTGACCTGAGGGAAGGACACCTTTATTGGAGGGAGTGGAGTAGTAGTTGGGGCGGCTTCCTTACAGCTCTGGGCCCCCCTGCACTCGCAGAGACTGCTCCCCTTAAGTTACGCCGCTGACCACAGCAGGCAGAATAACAAATACATTGCTAGACATCTGTGTTATTCAGTTTTTGTTTGATTTTCAGTAAAGCATCTTTCTTTGTGTATATGTTGCTGTGTTACAGATACTACAAATGTGCTCCAGAAAAGCGCTACATTAAAAATCTATAATCGGTGGTGAATGGCAACCACCATGCCTGTGATTGAGACTGAGCGCTGTGTAAAGTAGTACAAGATCTAAAAGCGTGATTTTTCCCTTAATTATGGAATAAAGCCGGGAGCCAATTTCACAACATTATTTTTTCCCTTTATTTTTTTTAGTTCCAGTGAAGTATGCTACATGTTTGTCACTTCTCAAAGGCAGATGTAATTTTCTATTATTATGTTATATAGCAGAATGCATTCACACTTAAGAAGCAATGATTTCTCCTGTCAAGTTAATAATATCTATTCAGTGTATTATAATCATTATGATAAGTCTATGGCGAACCTGTGTGTAGTGTAAAAGTGTATATATAATTAGCAGGCCTTTCAAATGCACATAGAAAGACACAGCAAAGTAGAACACATGATCCAGCCAACAGTTGGTAAATCTTCTACATTGAAAAACATTCCTACTGTGGAAACCAGTTTTCTTAAAGGGCCACTAAAGCCAGGAATAAAAAAATCAGTTTTACTTGCCTTAGGTGCAACTTCTCTCCTCCAATAAACTTTGCCTGACTGCACCCGCATCACCTAATCCCATGCACGCCTCCAGGACTTCTCAAGAACTGCTCCAACACTATGGAACTGCCTATCTCCCCCCATTAGGGTCCCCCCCCTTCAACATCTTCAAGAAGGCCCTCAAAACTCACCTTTTTACTCTGGTCCACTCCCCCTCACTAGTGCTTTAAACACGCAGCTGAACTGGTCCCATACCTTTTGTGTCCCCACCTCTCCCTCTAGATTGTAAGCCTTCGGGCAGGGTCCTCCTACTTATGTCTCTTACCTGTTTACGCATTTCCATTACTGTACACCCATCCTATGGATCTGAGTGAACTCTTGAGTGAACTCGACTTGCCTAATCTCCATGCTCCCATCCAGTGACTGACTAAGCATTACCTTGTGCTCATAGTGTGCTGCATGATCTGGTTTTCAAGTATTCCTGTATTGTCTTATCTCTGTATGTCACCCCTAAATATTGTCTATAACCTTAACTAATGTACATCACTGCATAATATGTTGGTGCTTTATAAATACAATAAATAAAATAAACTACGTGCAGCGGAATGGTAGTGTTTGTAAGCCCACGTCTGACATTGTCAGCATGCGGTAGTGTTGCCCTGCAGCAAATAACTGCAACATGTCTCGTCTGAGCTGCGATCAGATGTAACCCAATGTGTGTGTGCGTGTAAGTGTGTGTTTGGGAGGGGAGGGCGGTTGTCGGCCTCTTCATCACCCAGACCAGGCCAGTTACCAGCAAGCACCTGGCTGATGCATGGAAGCAACTGAAAGGAGGTGAATTCACTGCATACAGCGGCTCATGTGAAAGAGGCCTTAATAAAAATAACTTAAAGACTGGCAGAAACTATAGCACATAGTGTAGGGCTCAGATGTGGTGGCTTTTACTGGATGCATTTTGTGCAATGAACAAAGTTAGTTTCCTTTGATGGTGCACTTATTGCTCGACTACAAAGTCTTTAAAGAGTAAGGTCACTTCTGCTGCTCAAGAACTACAGAAATGCATTGTTGACTTCATTAACATTCATGCCTCAATCCTGATATATCTTAGTCTGCTATATGATGAATGACATATAAATAGATACTATTTATAACTTTCTTTGATTCAGTTATCATGTGAATGAGCTTAAGATAAAGGAAAGCTTCTTGAAGTTCCTGTAACCGTGCATAACCTTCAGTAAAATTAGATCTGTTTTCTCCTCCTATTCTTTCTCCTCCTGTCTTCCTAAATCACCATATGGAATAGGAGAGATGAAGGCCCGATTAATGAAATGTTTATCATGTGTTTCCTATGTTAAGTAAATAGCACTTTTGCTGCAAGCAAACAAAAAAGTACTAAATCTAGGTTGCCATGTCGCCCACCAGTGATAAATTTCAAAAAGTAGTACCAACTAGCGTTGCTTGCAAAAGGGCAAAAAAATAATAATTTTTACAGCAAAAACGCTAAAAATAATTTTCAATGGCAATTTCGCTCGAAGGTCAAATTCAACATTATTTTCGTAAAAATGAATGCGAAAAGAATATCGGTATTTTCGCCCATCACTGGTACCAACCTTCAGTTTGTCACTTACAGATTATTATGTGAGACAAGGCGGTAGAAATATGTACTTTCCCAAGGAAACGTTAATGAATCAAATCTAAAGAGGGTTAGAAATTATTGTCTAAAATCAATGCATGCTTGTCACAGTCAAAATTATAAATTACGGGGTCCTAGCATAGTTTTCATTGGGCGTGTCCCCTGGCTCTATAAACCACTGAAGAACTGCAGCCTCCCTCCATTCCCCCATGGATATAAGTGGACAAAGGTAAATGTATTTATTTATTGTATTTATAAAGTGCCAACATATTACGCAGCTCTGGACAATACTTAAGGTTACAGACAATATTTAGGGGTGACATCATACAGCAATAAGAAAATACAGGAATACATGCAAACTAGATCACGCAGCACAGTATGAGTACAAGGTAATGCTTAGTCAGTCACTGGATAGGATGGGAGCGTTGGAGATTAGGCAAGTCGATTTCACTTAAAGTGGACCCAAATTAAAAATACAAGATTTCAGAAATAAAATCTATTTTCTAAATTATAATAATAAATAGCAGCCTTTTTTCAGCTGCATGATGACAAATATAAAATATTTTACATTTATTGGAGTAATTCCTCCCTTCCTTTCATATTACCGGGACAGAATCCGGCAAACTGGTGGAGTAGGTGGTGTCCAGCAAAAGAGGAATTGCTAATGGCAGCCACCTGTATAAACCTAGTAATGAAAAGAGAAGGGTGAAAAGCATGTACTGAAATGCTCACAGGCTTGAAGGAGTGTTTATTTATCTTTGTATGTGTCAGAGTGGTGCAACTAAATATTTTGAAAAAAACAAAACTGTTTGCTTTGGGTCCCCTTTAAGAGTTCAATCAGATCGGGATGGTTATACAGAAATGAAGGTGAACAGGTAGGAGACATAAGAAGGAGGACCCTACCCGAAGGCTTTCAATCTAGAGGGAGAGGTAGGGACACAAAATGTAGGAGGTCAGCTGCTGGTTTAGGGGAGGTAGGCCAGAGTGAAAAGGTGAGTTTTGAGGGCCTTCTAAATACTTTAGTTCACGCAGCTTATTCACACACACACACACACACACACACACGCACACACACACGCACGCACACACACACACGCACGCACGCACGCACACACACACACACACACACACACCTGTTTAACTGTAATGTTTAGAAAGAATGTCAGATAATACTAACGCAGCTTCCCTCCAGGTTCTGCATCTGTGTTTACCTATTCATATGAAAATAAACACCACAATTTAGCAGCCAGTATGCTTGCCCTGTGCTTTGCAGCAGACATACTTGCTTGAATTGACAGAGTCCAGGTGATGAGTACTTGTGCAGTTACTGCACTTTAAGTTTCCCAACTGAACCATTTAAACAGTTGGCTACTAGGGATGGTTGGAAATGCTAATTTCCAAATCTGGAGAGTCTTTTTTGGGGGTCTGTTTTTGCATTCTCTGATTGGCCAAATGTTTCTGAGTTGACTCTGCATCCGACTTCTGTGATTGGGCTAAAATTACTTTTTAATTGTAGTTGCAGTAATGTGGTATTTCTGCAGAAATCTAATTTCCGTTTCCCGATTTCCGAGGAGTCTTTTTTGGGGGTAATTTTTTTCATTGTCTGATTAGCCAAATACTTTCGAGTTGATTCTGCATTCTCTGACTGGTCCAATACTTCAGAGTTCTATGAAGTTGCTAAAATTACCTTGTTGCGGTAATGTGATTCCAAATCCGATTTTCTGACTTCTGATCAGAAATGCAGGAATTTTAATTCCATGAAATCTGGATGAATATCCCTCTGGGAGTCTGTAGCTGATTGACTTAGCAGTTTCACGAGCCTACACACTGCGCCCCTGTCAACATGTAAGCATTTTTATGTGAACCAAGGTCTCTTTGTGAGAGGAAGAGATGGTTAGTTGTTTTCAGCCCTTGATGTTTCTGGTACTGCCGATGTAGTTGCACATGCTGTACCTATACATATAGATGGCCCGAACTGTTCGCTGGCGAACCTTTCCGGTAGTTCGATTCGCCCCCATAGTGCATAATTAGGGTCAACTTTGACCCTCTTCATCACAGTCAGCAGGCACATTGTAGCCAATCAGGCTACACTCCCTCCTGAAGCCCCACCCCCCTTATAAAAAGCAGGCAGCGTCATGCATTGGACTCACTCGTGTGCCTGCAGTAATTAGAGAAGGGAGAGCTGCTGCTGCAGAGAGCTATAGGGAAAGCTTAGTTAGGCTCTTGTAGGCTTGTTAGCTTGCTCCTTGCTGATTCTTATTGCTAAAAAAGCACCCCTCAACAGCTCTTTTTAGAGCTAATCTTGTTCTTGTGATCTATTTTTTTTTTGTGTGTGTGTGGCCCACTTGCATTATATAAAGTCCTGTCAGTCAGTCGCAGCTGGCCTTTGGCCCCTTAATTTCTACTGTGCCACTGCCAGGCCCAGCACATTTAGTGGCTACCTGTGTGTGTGACAGGCAGCTGCATATTTGTAATCCCTAACACTGCACCTGTTCACTGTTTAGTCCACCTACCTACCTACCTACCTACCTACGTGAGCGCACGCATTGTTAATACCACCAGTCATTGCATATGTTCACGGTATGTGTGTGTGTGTGAGACAGGTGCACATTTGTAATACCCAGCAGTACTGCATATACCTACCTGTTGTTCAGTGCACCCACCTACCTATGTGAGCACACGCAGTGTGATATTTAATACCGCCAGTCACTGTACCTGTTCACGGTACGTGTGTGAGACAGCTGCACATTTGTAATACCCCGCAGCACTGCATATACCTACCTACCTGTTGTTCAATGCACCCACCTACCCACGTGAGCCTTAGCCCTTCTGGATCTACCCTCCACGAACGCCTCGACTGTCAGAAAGGACCTTCAGCGCAGCTGGAGGCATTGTCACTGAGAAGAGAAGTCGCCTAAGTCAAAAAAGTGTTCAGTACCTCACCTTTATCAAAATGAATGAGGCATGGATCCCGGAGGGCTACTGCCCGCCCGAAGACTAAGTCAGTCCCTGCACACTGCATCTCTGCCTGTACACTGTGTGACTGCCTTCTCCGCCACCACCAACCAGGACTCCAGGCGGATTTCTGAATTTTTAAGGCCGCTGCTAGCAGCTGCCCCTATAATAATTTTTCTGGTGCGTGTACATGCCTACCTAATTTTTCTGGCTGCACTGGGGCAGCAACAACAAAACAAAAGGCATGTACATGTGTCAATTCCCCTTGGTGATCGTTACCTTGCCACGGTGAAGGGGCTTGCGTATCACAATGAAGCAATGACCGACGGCTATATGAGTGTCTCGGGGGTGGCACACTAAAGATAATAAGGTTGTTGCTTCATTGTGGACAGACCAAATTCGATCAGCTGGACAGTCACTGTTGTTCTGTCATTGAGCTACCTCAGCCCGGCGACTATATGGGCTTGAAAACCGCTATCGCCTGCACTGTCGCCATGGTGCGCACCAGTCCAGCATGCCAGTCTCAACACAAACAGCTGTTTGCGGTGCATTACACAGTGAGTTTGGTGTGTCAGTGTGAAGAAGTACTGTAATTACACTCCCTGATTGATGTATACACATGCAAGATGTTTTAAAGCACTTTAGGCCTCCAATTTAGCATGCGATGTGATTTCTGCCCTTAAAACGCGGCTTTGCGTCAAATCCAGATTTTTCCCCGGGACTTTTGGCGTCTATCCCACTCATCCATGCAAAAATTCAGATGTTAGACCCCTTGAAACATCTTTTCCATCACTTTTGTGGCCAGCATAAATGTTTCTAGCTTTCAAAGTTTGCCTCCCCATTGAAGTCTATTGCGGTTCACAAAAGTTTGCATGTTCGCGAACGTTTGCGGAGGTTCGCGAACGCGGTTCGTGAACCAAAAATCTGAGTTTCGGGCCATCTCTACCTATACATTTGGGAAGCTTTTCCTGCAGCCATTTACAAGCCTTGTGCTGCTTATTTATGAGCACTTACCATCCTACTTGTTTGTGACACCCTGTTCTTCATATAAATTAAAGAAGGATGATGGCTCAAAGCCACGGCTTACATTTGCCAATATCGAACCATTTAGCATTACCGTACTCATATGCTATAGTTTTCTATCCTGTGTACAGAATCTCATCAACTCTGACAGATATCCTGGGATTCCCAGTAGTCTTTAAAACTTCCAAGGTTTTTATGTTCTACACGATCAAAGACCTCATAACACACAGACTAGATTTTGGTACTGTATTTTTTTTGTTTCCTTAATTAAGTACAGGTAGTCCACAAAGGAGGTACAGGGGGCAGAGATGGCACAATGCTCTGACTTAAGAACAGATTCAGATTGAGAACAAACCTACAGTTCCTATCTCGTTCATTAACCGGGGGGACTACCTGTACTGCAGTGCAAAACACAATTTGGGAGCTTGGTCTATGCTTAGACTATGCATATTCCAGGCTCAAGGAAACAGCATGACCTAGTGTACCCATGTATACATCTTGGAAGTGGCAATTTTATGCAAGTGCTATTTTTTAGAATTTACTAGGAATTGTAATGGTTGGACTGCATATTTTATGTGCTCCGATTATTAAATGTGCAACAGGTATGACTGCTGTTTCTACTATTAGTTGTGTGTATAGTGCCACTGACACCTGCTTATCAGTTTTATGATTGCTGTTTCTTACACCATTAAAAATCCGAGTAACCTCATTTAAGTCTGGTTTTTTTTTTGCAGTTGATTGAGCATCACCCCCTCTTTAATACATTAGATATAATGGGGTATATTCACAAAAGTTTGTTGCACCCAACAAACAGTGCAGTGGAATTCAAACAACATTGTTCCTGATGCCAAAAATTACGCTATTTCCAACTAATTTAAAACATTATTAATAGGAAGTGATGGTGAGGCAGTGGGCAAACAAAACTGGAACCTGGAGATGGGCTTTAACATAACAAAGACCCTAAGGAGTAAGAAAGCACATGCATAAATTCTGTAGGATGTCTTAGCACACATTACACCTGCCTGATTGAGAACATGATCGCATGTCAGACTATATGCTTACATTTCATGCTTTCAGGGTCACAGTGAACCATGAATAGAGATGAGATGGCACAACTTCATGGTGAAATAATGTAGAATACAGCAGGAAGCAGAAATGTCTGGCTTTCCCATGTCATAATGGCCATGGACTAATTTGTCGGTACCCTTACAGGAACAAGAATTTAAAGATATTTCTTTTTAATTTTTGCACAATCCAGCCTATAGTTTTATCCGGTTTACTTTATTTGTATTACCCTATTTAGCTCTATTTTAATTATTTTCACCTGCATAAGATTCCTTACTCTCTGTATTCTCTTCTTGTATGCAGCTGTCCTTTTCCATGTATCCTGGTACTCGGAGGGGAGGTTGGTTGGCATAGGTAAGGAACCCTTGGAAACCAGACGTTATGTCACAGCTCTACAATACTCATTGAAGTACACTGCTAATGCCATAGGGCCAGGCTGACTATACTTATAAAAGGGTAGATTACACCAACCAAGCATTGCTAATTGCTGATTTGAATCCTCAGTACCATTTACCACCTGTCAGTATCCAAGGTCCTTTATATTTTATTTTGTATCTGTGATGCTTTATATATGATAGTATTCTGTACCTGTCATACATACAGTATATTCTTATAGAAGCATCAATGTGATTTACTTATAGTTATTTTTATGTTTTTTAACACCTGACATTCATCTCTCACTACATTATTTGCCTCTTGTGTTCAATATATTTTTTCATTGCTTAGATAAACATCGCACATTGAACTGCTATTTACGGTATATCATATACAGCATGTATATCTGCATGTCTGCCTAGTATACGTGTTTATGTGCTGCTGATACTGATTGGTACTGCTGATTTCTACTTCTAACGCTATGTTGCATATCAGACCCTTGTACTGTTATTACTGAGTGTGTATACTGTATATTCACCTATATTTACTGTAACTGTTTTGTTTCCTTTTGCTTAATATTCTGTAGATATCCTGAAATGGCCCATGCACATTTGTTGGTTCCCCTAGAAAGTCTTACAAAAAATAAATGTTTTTTTTATTTTTATTTTTTGTTATAGCTATTTTCTTAGTTAAAGTAAACCTATAAGAAAAAAAAATCAAAAGTGGGATACTTACCTCAGTAACGGCAACCCTCTGGATGATCCAGGGTCTTCTCCAATCCTCCTCCCCGAACTGCTGCTCACCAGGATCCTCTTTTTCTTCACCAGGGATGGGTCAGTGGGGTGAAGGAGGATGGGGAAAGTCTGTGAGCTATCACAGGGCCTTCCCTCTACTGAGGTAAGTTTCATTTTTACATTTTATTTCTCACAGGTACAGTTTAATTTTACTCATGTCGCCAGCCATGCAATCACCCATTCATCCTGTTTATGTACATAAATGTTTTATTCTGCTGTTTGGTATCTCTGACTGAGCATGGGCCAGAGAGATGCCTGAGGAGATCAGAAAGAAAATGACAAGCATGTAAAGGGCAAAGGGTTGAAAACTATCTCCAAGCAACCAGATGTTCCAACAGCAGTTGCAAATGTAATTATATAGATAAAGGTCTATAGCTCTGTAGCCAACCTTCATGCAAATGTGTTTGTAAGAGCAAAAACTGACCCAAGAATGGGCAGTCTTATAGTGAGAATGATAAACAAAGCCAAGAAAAACTTTCAAGAAGATACAAGCTACAATTAAAGGTCAAGGTCCATGACTGTCTGATTCCAACTTCCATCAGTTTTTGAGTGACATTGTGTTCAATTGAATCAAAACCCAGGAAGACTCCACTGCTGTGAGAAAAACATAAAAAAGCCAGACTGGGATTTCTAAAATGTGCACTGACAAGTCACAATGCTTCTGGGAGAATGCACTTTAGACAGAAGAGATAAACTAATGCTTTTAGGTCACAGCAGCTTGGTGTCCACAAATGAAAAAGTAAAGCTTTCAAAAATAAATAAATACGTACAATATACCTGTTGTGAAACAGGAAGGGGACTTGGTGATGTTTTGGGGCCACATTGCTTCATCTGTATCCATGTGCCTTGAGGACTTTAAAGAACTGGTCTTTTAGACTAATTGGAAGCATCAACATGAAAAACAGTACACTAGGGAGGTCAATCTTTTTTAAGCTTGCAATTCCGCCCAACCATGATACCTCAAGCTTTGCCCATCTAACTAGGTCTGTTCTAATTTCTTCTGTCAATGGTTGAAAATGTAAATGGTAAATATCAGGTGTATTACGGTGATCAGAATCCTAAGATATTTTATAGCGGTGGACTTGCATACAAATCGAAAGTTCTGCTGCACCAACATGAACCTTTTTCTTTCCAATGTCACATTCATAGCTTCAGACTTGGAGGAGTTTTTAAAATTTGACAGTTCGCCATATTTCTCAAATTCTCTGACTCAATTTAGAAGTGAGGTTACAGGTTCCTCCCTTCCTGGTACCGTTGGGCAGTGAGAAGGCATCCTACAGGGGCCCTTTGGCTTTTATCTGGGTGACTGGAGAAGAATAGAGTGCCACAACCCATCAATTTTATATGGTAAAATAAAACACCTAGATTGTCCTACCCAATTTTAATGAAACCTAAAGGGTTGTCACTACCATATCTTAAGACTTATTATCAAGCAATAGCTTTAAATAGACTGGTGGACTGGTCATTTAATGGATGAGGGAAAAAAAGCAGGGTATACCTAGAATGGACTCTGGCAGAAAATAATTTGGTTGGGGCTATCTGACTCCCAAGAGGGATGAGAGGTCTTGCAGGAAAGATACTGAGTTGGACTAAAGGTCCCCTTGGATTGTAAGATGTTACTAGGCCCAAATATCAATGGTTCCCGGGATCTCATCTCTTGCACTTCTAGAGGGTTTCCCCTTTCTTCACCCTAGTATTTGGAGTTTCTTTTTGGAACCTGAAAAATGGTCCTGTTATTAGGATGTTCCATCTTGTGAACGAGGGAGAGTTGAAGTCTTTGCAGACTCTTAGAAGTAACAATGGACAATTCCCTTTAGATTTCTGGTGATATACACAACTTTGTGATTTCTATAAACATTATAAACAACTAGCAAAATTCAGACTTGTTTGAATTTGAATTCATGTTTTACAAAGCATGCTCCACCTGTACATATAATTAATCTCTAGTTATTATCAGATGATTCTTTGGTATTCCTCTTGTAGTTTCCCATATTTCGTGTCTGCTTGGGAGGAGGATTTGGGGATACCATTAACAGGACCATAACATTTTTTTTAAATAAAAGATACAGTATAAAACTTCTATTAGCTCTAGATATAGAGAATTAAATTATATCATTATTTCCAGGTGGTATAGGACCCCAGTCAGGGTGGCCCAGATGTTCCCTCACATGGGCGGTAAATATTGGAAGGGTTGTGGTGGGTAAGGATCTCTAGACCACCTTTTCTGGGGATGTTCTAGAATAGTTGATTTCTGGGATCACAGATCATGTGCAGCTGTTGATTAGTAGGTTATCATCAGTGAATGTCCTCAAGAACCCATGGGCCAGTCTCTTTTATTTGATAAATATGCCTACCAATAAGTATAAAAATACTATTATCCTGCATTTATTAAATAAGATTAAAGGTTAAATTCCCCTGAAATTTAAGCAGAGTCACCCCCCTCCCCCCTTCCATAAAAGAGTGGCTAGCAAGAGTCAACCACATAAAGAAACAGTGTAGAGATGAGAACAAACTATCAGGGTGTATTCTTGGCGTACGTTAAAAAAGGGCGCCGGGAAAAAAGGGCGCAGGGTTTTAAAAGATAATTATGAATAACGTTTAAAAAAAAATTGTGTTATATTTCGTTTAAAAATAATGTTTTATAAAGTTATAAATCATTAAATAATGTGTATAAAATCGGCAATTTTAAAAACGTTAATCTTCCCTGTTTAAAAATTGAAATTTATAATAACGTTTTATAAAACATTAATAAGAATTTTACTAAAGCTATACCTAACTCTACTCTCACACAGAACCCTCCCTGTACCTATCCCTAACCCCTAGACCCCCCTGTTGGTGCCTAACCCTAAGACCCCCCTGTTGGTGCCTAAACCTAAGACCCCCCTGTTGGTGCCTAACCCTAAGACCCCCCTGTTGGTGCCTAAACCTAAGACCCCCCTGTTGGTGCCTAAACCTAAGACCCCCCTGTTGGTGCCTAAACCTAAGACCCCCTGTTGGTGCCTAAACCTAAGACCCCCCTGTTGGTGCCTAACCCTAAAACCCCCATGTTGGTGCCTAAACCTAAGACCCCCCTGTGATAAGCATTAATAACGTTTAAAAAAAATGTGGTGCGGTTTTTCGTTTAAAAATGTGAAAAAAAAAATGTAAGTACGGTTTTTCGTTTAAAAGTAATGTTTTAAAAAAATATTGTACTGTTTTTCGTTTAAAAATAATGTTTAAAAAATTATAAATCATTAAATAATGTGTAAGCATGAGAAACAGTTATAAAACATTAAAAGTCTCCGGGCGCCGCTTTTAAAACGTTATTTTTCTCCGGCGCCCTTTTTTCCTGTTGGGCGCCGATTAACCAGCTGAGCGGTCTGGACGAGCTCAGCTCGTCCAACACCGCCAGAGGCTGCCGCTCAGGCCCTGCTGGGCCGATTTTCACCAAATAAAAAGCAGCACACGCAGCCGGCACTTTGCCAGCCGCGTGTGCTGCCTGATCGCCGCTGCAGCGCGGCGATCCGCCGCGTGCAGCGGCGAAAGAGGGTCCCCCCAGCCGCCCGAGCCCAGCGTAGCCGGAACAAACAGTTCCGGCCAGCGCTAAGGGCTGGATCGGAGGAGGCTGGCGTCAGGACGTCGGCTGACGTCCATGACGTCACTCCGCTCGTCGCCATGGCGACGAGGTAAGCGGAACACGGAAGGCCGCTTATTGCGGCCTTCCGTGTTACTTCTGGCCGCCGGAGGCGATCGGAAGAACGCCTCCGGAGCGCCCTCTAGTGGGCTTTCATGCAGCCAACTTTCAGTTGGCTGCATGAAATAGTTTTTTTTTTATTTAAAAAAAACCCTCCCGCAGCCACCCTGGCAATTTAATCAGAACGCCAGGGTGGTTAAACGATATTTATTATGGGAGTGAATGGCGGCGCCCTTTTTGTCCACCTGCCTCATGCGCCCAAATTTCCTGCTTCCGTATTCTTGTAAGTGGACCAGAAGCATATTATTTTATGATTTATGTGTTGTCATGATGTTAATAGGTTGTGCAAATTTGTGTTGAATTTTGCATTGAATTATTGGAGAATTCTGGATTAGAGGACTTTCTTTTATAGACAGCTAGGGCAAATGTCTAATCAGGAAGCCTCCTAAGAGAGTGAATTACAACATTAAGCAGCAGTGGGTGGTCTGATGTCTAAAAATGCAAATCATTCAGGGTGTAAGGCTAACAGACCCTGTTTGAAGTTACACATAAGGCTACAGCCTTGTGACACATTATGGTGTTATGGAGTGGGAAGAGGGATGACAGTGCAGTGCGCAATGAAGCAACTTTGAGTGGAAGAAGATCAATGCACTTGGCCGAGAGGATCTGGCACTTCATATATTTTGGCGATGTACCGGTGCCATTGTACACATACTAGATTCTTGGCAAAGCCCACCCCAACCGGCCACCTCAGCCAAGAACCACCTAGCGTGTATACAAGGCTTACGGTTAAATGCTAATACTGTGAGAAAGATCTTGGAACATTGGTGAAATAAATTCTATTTATTTATTTCCTCTTTCTTTCTTTAGCTTAACATAAATAACAACAAGCTATCACGTAATCTTACATTAAAGTTTTAGTAAATCTTTTTGCTACAAATAAGCTCCCTCAAGGGAACACAAAATACAGCAAACCTTTTAAAAATGTCAGAAGTTAATTACAAAACGCCAATAGCTATGTGCTCTTCTCCAACAGAAGTACCTTTCTATTTTTTGGGGAAATTCAGTGTTCAAATAGAGAGCCAAACAGCTAAAATCTGCTGTGAAAATTGTGTACCTATAAATTCCCTGGGTGCCTGAATGTTTCAGAGCTTCTGGCAAAGAATATTGATTTATTTTTCTTTCAGGCAACCTTTTATTTTAATTATCTGAGAAAAATTATAAAACACAAGAACTCTGTTGCTTGCATTCATTCGAAAAGGGTGCCTGCAAAAAAAGGCCTGGATATAGCTGAGATACATAAATTCGGTTATAAATGGGTGCTGGATATAGCCGAGAAAAGTGCATTCGGTTATTAAAGGGTAGCGGATACAGCTGAGAAAAGTGAAAGGGTGCCAGATACAGTCAGAAAAAAAATTACTTTGTTTATAAAACGGATATGGCCAGGGGCGTAACTAGAAATCACTGGGCCCCCCTGTGAAACTTTGGATGGGGCCCCCTCCCCTCGCTTTCTGCACAGGTAAACTGAGAACCAATGTTATTCAGTCGGCTAGTGCACACCTGAATTGGTTTCCCCCAAACAGACAGCAGTGAAGCACTGCTCACATTTTCTCTATAAATTACATTAGCTTCCGTGATAAAACATGCTTGTTTTCACAGATACAGACACACGGTATGCAGAAAACATACAGAAAAACGTAAGACAAGTGTGCTCCCAGCCTCAGCTTATTACACTCACTCTGTCCACCTCTGATGGAGCAGAACTGGCTTTGCAGACTCCTTCAACATTACTACAGTACACAGCACATGGGGAGGGGTAGAGAGGCTGGGTGCAGGGCATAATACACAAGAGCCTGTTGCACACTGAATTGGGATTGTCTACAAATCTTTGTCTACAAAACTTTGTATGATTCCTTACCAGTGGCTGAGCAGATGCAGTCATTAAGGACAGGGAATATAAACTTCTCCTTCCACGGGCCCCCTGTGGCTACTGGGCCCCCCTGCAGCTGCATCCCTTACAAGGTCTATTGTTACGCCCCTGGATATGGCAGAGAAAAGTGATAAAGATCCTGGTGGTGCCTGACCCTAAGATCCAACCCTCTGGTGGCGCTTAGCCCTAACACCCCCAAAGGTGCCTAATCCTGACACGCCTGGTGGTGCCTAAACCTGAGACTCCTAAACTCAAGACCCCCTTGGTGGTACCTGACCCTAAGACCCCCTTGGTGGTGCCTAACTCCAAGACCCCCCCATTGATGCCTAACGCTCAGACCCCCCTGGTGGTACCTAACTATGATTACCCCTCCCCCTTGTGATGCCTAACCCTAACACACCCTCTCCTCTCAGTAGTGCCTAACCTTAATCCCCCATGGTGGTGCCTAACCTTCACCACATTTCATGTCAAAAATATATACGTTATTTTGAACTGGTATAACCAAATTTATTATCATTGTAGCTAACCAAATTTGTGACCTACTGATATAACGGATTTTTAGATGTCCTCCTTGTAACTGCATTTATATAGCTGGTCAAAAATGGTCTAGATCTCTCCACAGATGCATCAATGTCAGACTTGTGAGTATAATTTTGTACTGTATCACATCCACAGTCATGCATACTACACTATACGGGCTCCTGGCATTCATTTTTGTTTCCATTTCTGGAAGGCACATTGTGACCTCCAGAACCTCCAGAATCTTTGGCTTTGGCTTTGGCTTAAAAGACTGTGCTACATCTAATAAAAGTACTCATGTCTGCCTTGTGGAGTTATTGTTCAAAGGGTATTTACGTATTATACCTTCCACTGAATTTGGCTGCTTCTTGTTTGGAAGATATTTACTCACCTTTGGAAATCTATATACTGTTGGGAAGCCAAAAGTCTGGGCATTCATTTTCACTATTGCTCCGTGTCTGTGTGCTGCACTGTTCCTGAGTTAGGGGGTCTTGAAAAAGTGATGTCCACTCCTTTTAAAGTAATATTCCTGCTTTTAATGGAATCATTATTCCCTTGACCGCTTGCTTCACTCGCTACTCTGCAGGCTCGGTCCTCACTTCACTCGGACACCGTTTTATCCTAACTCTAAATTCACTTATATAGGGGACATTGCACACCAGGACCATCCACCGCCCGCTTCAGTCGCTGGACTGTAGGCTGGAAACTTGGGTTTCCAGGTTAGTGCTGCTGGCAGCACGGCACAGTGGACACCCCCTTTTCAAGACCCCCTAACATAGGAACTGTGCATTGCAAGGATGCGAGGCATAATGCAAATGAAAGCCAAAAGGATATGTGGATTTCCAAAGGGGGAGTAAATATCTTTCAAAAAGGGGGCAGTCAAAATTGGTAGACCTTATAATTTGTATAATATATAAGTACCGTTCAAAATAATGTGCCTACAACCGCAAATTCTGAATTTATGTTCCCTTTTCAGATGTCTCTGACACCCTGTTACATTATCAGCAGCACGTGCCCCGGTTCTAAATTGGAGTGCCTTAATCCTTCCGCAGGGTCTAAATAGTCCTACCTGGCAGTGTGCAATGGGTCCCGACATCACTGAGGAGCCCGATCTAGCTGCGAGAATCCTCCCTCAAGGACCCCCTCCCCCAAGCTTTTATCACTCTCCCCACTGAAGCAGCATCAGGCGGCAGGTGAGGGGGCACCATTTTCTCACCAGTCTGCTGTGCTTGAATACTTCCCTGGCGGTGCAGTGCTTTTCAACACAGGCAGATTTGGGCGCAGCCGGCGCCACCACAGACTGTAATAGGAATTACAGCTATAGCTGCGCTGAGTGAGTAACATCGACGCCGTCAGAAGACGGAGCTGAAGTTGCTTTTAAAACAATAATTCAGCCTCCAGCAATCGCTGGAAGCCGAATTATATCATTCCTCGCCATCCATGGCGGCCTTGAGGGGGAATAGTAATTAATGTGGACCGGACTTGTGCAGAAGCAGGATTAGCCATATACCGGCTGTATCCTGCGCCGAAGTCTACCGGCGCTGATTTCAAATGTATGCCTTCCCTGCCCAGTCCGACAATAAATCTGTGGTTCTGGCCAGGGAGAAAGAGCTGCAGGTGGTGCTGCTGAGCACAGATAAGTTGCTTCTGCTGCTGAGGAAGAGGAGCAGACTGTGATGTGGACTGAGATCTCTGCCGGCTTGCCGGTAAGTATGAGAGAAAGGAGGGTTGGGGGGTGGGTTGGGTCCGCCGCTGCTGCATGTTATTGCAGAGAGTGGGCTCTGGGAACCCAGGCACCACCATTTTTATTTTTAATAGATATGGCCTTTGCTATGCTTAGTAAGCTCTGCCTCCAGATACGATAAGCTTCGCCTGCAACCCGAGTAGCCCCACCCCAGCCACGAGTTGCTCCGTCCACAACCACATGTATCTCTGCCCTGGCCATGAGTAGCTCCGCCCCTGTCCATGAGAAGCTACCCCACCAGTATGCACAGTGACCAGTAGCTTCTCTTTCTCACATAGGCATCACAGTCACCTTTTCCTCCTCCAGCACCCCCAACTAGGGCAGGATTTGTGGGAAGTCCAGGTGCCTAGGGTGCTGGGATGGCTGGAGCGATTTTGCAGGTGTTGCAGGTGTATGGCTTGCTCACCTGCGCTGTCTATTTGCCACCATCTGCCCACCTGCTTGTATCCATTATCTTTAGGTTACGTGGCTGCTAAGTTCACATACATTTGATCCACTCATTGCCACCCGACTCTCTACATGCCACACCAATTTTGCCACAGTGCTCTACACACGCCACAGGTTTTCCCCGCCTGGCGCTCATGGATGCCCCGGATCTCCTAGGATCCTAACAACGCTGCTGATCATCATTTAGTGAATTTATACTTTCTCATTAAATTCTTGTTTCAGCCTCAGACAAAAAAGAAAGGTGGTGGTGTGTTGATACAAGTCACCGTACTTCCTTTCTCTATTTGTTCTTTCCCAGCCCAGACTTATGTACATATGTAGCTTTTCAATCAGTCAGTACTTGACTATGCCGAATTCCATACTCTATAACAATGGATCCAGTGAGAAAATTCTAGTTGTATAAATAACACAATAAATATTTTAAATTGCAGTCTCTTCGGTAGCAAAGTCTAGCTTACACTGAGCTAGACGCCTGGCAATTTACCTTCTCAAGGCAACATCAATGAGAGTGGAAGGAACAATCTTCTAGGCTATTCATTAATCCACTAAATGTTTTCCCTTTCTCCTTTTGTTAAAGCAAATAGAAAATGTATGTGGATTGCCTAAAGAGTGAGAGAGTATCGGCAAAATGAAATATCACCTGGGGAAAGAGACCCAGTGCAAGCAAATAGTATGTAAATGCTATATGCTCTTGCATGGAAAGATTAAAGTCGCTTGTAATGGACAAACAGTCAATGAGAAAGGATAACATTTATTGGGCAACCACTGAAAAATTGCAGCTCTATTTGTGATTAGTGTCTAGTCATACTATGGACTTTGGAAAGATTGCATTGTGTTTACTGGTAGTAAATAAATGAATAGTGGCGTATCCTCTCTACATTTTCTCCATGACATAGGTACATGAGTAATCTTAAATAGACTCAGCAAAGTATTGAATAAGTCTCTGGCTGGTCATTAACAAGACAGCACATTTTATTTTATTTTTTTTAAAAAAGCTTATTTATTCTAGTAGAAAATGGACTCAAGAAAGCTCGTTACTGTGCCAACTGATGCAACAGTTTTTCAGTTTATTTTTCAAAAATGATCCTGTACTGATAAAGATGTTGTTATTGTCCCAATGCAGTGGAATTCATTTTAATTACATTTGGAGAAGAAAAATGGAAAAGGAAATCTATACAGATCTGGGCAACTGAACAAAATAATTACTTAAGAAAAGCAAAAAATGTTAGGTTAATGAGGATCAGTTCTCCTAAGCGGATGAACCTTGTTAAGGATAACAAGTATAAGGTATCTAATAAGATATAAATTAATATAGAAAGAAGAGTCAATAGTAATCTTAATGCACCACTTATAAGAGTTGCCTGGAAAGAAAATCAAGCGTGTTTTAGCAGTGTTTGCTTAAACGTTAAATGACATTTCAAAAAATGATTTACCTTACAATTGAATTGAATAGGTTAGGGCGCGTTTGATCTATACCCACTGCCCTGCATTTTGACAGACCGGACAGCAGACTCAAAATGGACAGGTCAAAGACTACATTGATTTTCTATGGACTGGATCAAATGTCCCGACCATATTTTTCCATTGCAGAAAATTCATGCAGCAAAGTTGTCTTAGATATTGGGACACAATGGAATATAATATGGGGGATAGCATTTCATTTCCATTTTAATGAAAGCACAGATAGCGAAGTTATGAATTTCCTGTTCTCTTGGATGCCTTTCACAATGAGGGGAAAAACAGAGGTTGGATATCAAATAGCATTTTGTAAGATGCCCCCCAGGCAACATTTTAATATTGAAAACCTAATAATCAGGATCCAGGAACTCCAAAGAGTGAACACTGTTCACATATTCATTACTCAACCCTAACAGGAGTTTGTAATTAAAACAGTCATCTTCAATCATTTAAATAGACAGATTGCGCTGCAAACATCATCAATAGAGGGCCAAAACGGAAACCAATGGATTACAAAGTACATGTGGTAATGCTCTGGCATAGTGTGAAACCAGCCTTAAAGTGGGATAGCAAGAATAATCCAGTATATTTGCATTGTTATTAATTCTGACATCATCAGTAGATACCATGATAGGAGCAGCATAGGGCATACATAGCATGCATGCATGATCAGTAGAGCATTGCAATAATAACTATACTGCCGTCTCTACCTAGTCCCAGCCCTCGGGCACAGTGGTAGGGAGGTGTTTAGATGATACAGCAGAACCCAAGTGGAACGCTGCTAGTGTGCCTGCCTAGGCCACTGTTTTTATTATTATGATTGTTCAGGGGGAGCCAGCGCTGGACTGGCCTAGCTGAGGAGGGTGGGGGATGCCTCATTAGGATCCAGAAGCTTCCCCCTCCCAAGGGAAGTGTCTGTTTCTTTATTTGTTAAAAGTTACAGATTCCCTTTAAGTAGCTTTGCCTCGGGTCAGGTATCCTTTAGGATTTTTGAGCTTTTCCTGTGTACACTTGAGTCAAACAGTTCATTTTTGAATTACGCATTCTAATTGTAAACTTTATTTAAAGATCATTACATATTCATACAATTATTATAAGTAAATATTGCAAAAAGGAAAGTGAATGCAATAGTGCTTTAATTAGATGGTGGGGTTAGTAAGTGCAGCTCTGTTTTCTAAACAATAAGGAATTAACTTTTAATCCAGGATGGTAGGAATATTGCCAGGAGTCATAATGAGACTGCCATAAGAGCTACATTTGAATCACATCTCTCACCGCATATACAGATAGTCAAATGCTCCACCTCAAGCATCTAAGCATGACATAAATATCACACCAAGTGCCTTAGAATATATTTAGAACTTGTTTTCCAAAAGTTTTATTGTGGTGAAGATACATACAGGTGTGAAATCAATTACCAACGGTAATGCATTGGTAACACATTTTGCTATATCTCTTGTAACCACTTTATTTTCACTATAACTCGTAGTGCTATACTTGAGTAAGACATATTGAGTTATTGACATCAACATCATAGTAACCATAAAAGTTTACAATCAAGGTGAACCAGTAGCTTCGTGACCAGGTCCATAGCATAGGCCAAGATAAAACGAAAGAAAAAAAAAACATAAACTTATTAACCACATTAAAAGAAAAGGTTAATATTTGATATTTGATACACCAAATTATATTAATACCAGATGGTTATCTTACTCAATGCATCAAACACGAAGCACTATGTTACAAGCTTCTACTAAGGTGGTTTTACACCCCAAAAAAATTGGCCCTGGTATCCAACACCCACTCAGATAAGTGTTGGAGAAAGTGCTCCAAAAAAGGGTCATTATATCATATCAGGTGGAACTGTCCAAACATTAAAAACTTATGGCACCAAACCTTCTCATTTATATTTAGAATTTGGAACACTTGGTTCTCAACAGATCCTCCAGGTCTTCCAAACCCTGTCCTTTAGTACCACCAATAAGGGCCGGTCCACACTTGAGCAGATGCAGAATGGAAACGGTAAGCGCATCTGCGAGGCAGGTGCATTTTGTCTGTTCTGCAACCGCATGTAACAATTACACCCATCCGTTCTGTGTCCACAAGTCCGCTCCTGTGTTGATCACATCCAATCATATGCATCGATGCTCACCTGTCCCACTTTCACTGCTCAGTCCCTTTTAAACAGCCCAGAGGCCAGCAGAAGCATGGGGCACTCCATAGGCTTCAGCAGGCCAATTCTCCCTTGCTATGTAATAATGTTGAGAAACACTGTTTTAGAGGAAGTACAGAATAGGTGTCATTTTACCTTTTATTTTCATTTATTCCATGAAAATGTTGGCTGTATTTCACAAATTATTTAGAATGATTAGTTTTATACTATTTATATTTCACTTTGGTGTCTGAAATCCATCTTTAAAACTAATATTAAGAAGCAGTAGGTCCATTTGCGAGGTCAAGGTCAGACAATGTACATAGAAGAGCGCACATCTAACTTCAGGGAAAGTAAATTGCAACCCGTGAAACTGTCATCTTGTTGGGTAAGCATATTTGCGCGTTGCATGTTGAGATGGGATGTTCAGAAATATGCAGTAATTATGTGTAGCTGCATAAATAAGATGTGTCTGTCAAGGCTGCTATCTTCCAATCGTTTCATGGGTTTGTGTTTCTGATAGGTTATTTTTTTAATCTGTGTAGCTCTGCAGTACATGTGGATGCCAACACATCAGTATAATTATTAATAAACCAGAATAAAGAATTGTTTTCTGCAGTGTTAGCGTTAGAAAACTAGTAGAAGAATATTCTGAGTATATATGGAATCCTACCACCACTTAACATAAAATACATAAAAAAGATCTAACCCTAATATTGGATGTTAATATACCAATAATTATGTAATAATAATGTATACTAATCAAAGTCAATTGCATGTGGTGTCAGACACAATTTACTTTATTTTACTTTCTGTTTTCAAAGTTAACAACCCAATTAAAAAAAAAAATTGTAGCTGGAGTCCCAATCATGTAATCATATCTCATCCTCTATAACTTACAGCAGCATTTTAGGAGTGATATCAGAAGCAGGTTCGTTATCACAGAGCTTACCTTGTCATTGGACCCTTCAGAAACAAAGTCTTTGGTTTACTAACACATGATCCAGAATACCTGGACTAGACCTGGGTAAGATCAAATCATAGTAATGATTGCTCAGAGTTTTGTGAATTTGACATTGTGGGATTGCAATCAGAGCATTCACAGCAATATTTTTTTCATAAGCAAGAGAAAAGCAGTCTGCGGGGCCAAATTTACCATAAGGCACTGTAAGCACGTGCCTACAGGTAACACACAATTGCTCACTACTGGTTCAAGCAATTTCCTACCTCTATCTGGTCAGCAGGCGCCAGTCAGCCAATCAGGTGTACGATCATACACCCTTGGCCTGCCATACCAAATCTAGCAGGAATTGCATAAATTAGCATTCAGGTGGGAGGCTTCAGTTGGACGTAATCGTTGTTTACATCCTTTTACAGGGACCGCCGTGTGCAGCTTCCAGGATGCGGATGACAGGTGAGTGGTTTGGGAGAGGACTGTGTGGGAGATGCCTACACGCGGTGGTCCCCGTACAAAGATGTAATCAACGATTACGTCCAACCGAAGCCTCCCACCTGAATGCTAATTTATGCAATTCCTGCTAGATTTGGTATGGCAGGCAAAGGGTGTATGAACGTACACCTGATTGGCTGACTGGCGCCTGCTGACCAGATAAAGGTAGGAAATTGCTTAAACTGGTAATGAGCAATTGTGTGTGTTGCAGTTAGCATTCAGTTTAGAGGCAATGGGGGTGAAGTCCCTGGAAGTGAGAGATCCAGGGCTCGCCCGCATTTCCCTCTAGGTATCGCATGGTGGTTTAGGGACCCCCGGCCAGTGAGAGAGACTGGGGCCCCTGGCTGCGGTGCGGACCAGTGTTTATGACGTGCCTACAGGTGCCTGATGATGGAAAGGGGGCTTACTCCCCTCCACAAGCGCCTCCTTACCTATGTATGTGTCCTGATAAGAATGTAAATACTCTTGGCATTCCACTGAGGAGATCTCCCTTCAGTCAAGGGCACCTCTAGCTACTTAATGCTGAGGGTACCTCTGGCTCTGGCAACTTAATGCTAAAGGGCACCTGTAATTACCTATGAGGGGCAAAGGAAGTAAGGGAGAAGACAGTGGGGCAAGACAGCACACTCGCAGTGCAGTTTGACGGTTGTTTTGTTGGTTCATGGAGGGTGAAGTCTAGGGTGCCAGGACATCTGTGCCTAGAGGCTCCTGTGTTGTAAATCCGGGCCTGGCAGTCTGGGTTTATTAAACCGAAACAACAAACATATTGTGAAGAAATCAGATTAACCCTTCACACTACACTTTGTCTTAGTATCCAGCTGCCTCTGAATAAACACAGGAAATAATAATTAAAAAAAAACGAGGATGGCCTAAGCCAGGGGTGTCAAACTCAAGTACACAGTAGGTCAAAATTTAAAACTGGGACCAAGTTGTGGGCCCACCTCAATGTCATCTCCCTCCGTTATACAGTTCCCTGGTGTCTAATTGCCTTCTCCCTCCCCTGTACAGTTCTCTGGTGTCTAGTGGCCCTCCTCCCCTCTATAGTTCCCTGATGTCTTGTGATCACCACTTTCTCCCTCCCCTATTAATTTCCTACTGTCTAGTGGTCCTCCATTACAGGTTTCTGATGTATCGTGGATCTCCCTCCCTCCCGTATACAGTTCCCTGCTGTCTAGTGATCTTCTCTCCCCTATACAACACCCTGGTGTCTAGTGGTCCCCCTCTCTCCTCCATATGCTTAAAACATGGATTATTGGTATTAGCTAAAGAGCTAGCTCTATAAAAAAAAATGGTATCTGCATACAATAAAGGGACTGTCTAAACATGTCTGTTCAAAAACAGTGATTCTTAGTTATGTTAAAGCAGTAACCACACACGTTCACCAATGGTCAACAGTGTGACCCTATCTTCCTGGCAATAACTTGTGCACTGTACCATGCTCATAAGAGGCTACTAATTTCAGCTGGGGCCAGGGCCCTTGCTGCCATTAAGGTGAAGGAAGCAATTGTCCCAGAGCCTCTGACCACTGTCAGTCCACCTGCGTTGCTGGACCCCACCAAGGTGGTCTCCCTTGACAGCTCCCGAGTTCCCTGGGACTGTGCACGATGTGTGGCTGCATTGTAATAACTTACCTGTCCCAGCACAATGCTCTATCCATGCTCTGTCTTTTTCCCCGCTGCCTCCATGACCTGCTACCCCCAGGTTACCTTTCTCCAGGGCCCCTGTGCCACTTAAACCAGCCCTGGATGGGGCATATTAAAATGTTGGGTTAGCTTCAAGATTTGGTCTGGCTACTGCACCCGTCAAAATACAAAACTAAGGACAAATAGACTGCATTCACACCATTCAACAATGATATTACTGATAGAAGTCCTGGAAGAGGTTTGAACTTGTTGAATTCCAACAAGCAAATCAAATTAGCCCTTCACACTCCACTATACCACATTTTTTAGATAAGAGCTACTCTCCTCCAGGCAGAAACTTGTGAAGACAGCAAGACAAACAGCAAAGCAGAAACATTTGTAAACTTTGAGCTGTGAAACTTTGATATTCTGACTTCTTTGGTGATGTGGCATGTTGTTTGCTCTCAATTCTGTAAACAAAATGCTACAAATGAAAGATATGTGCATTGATGTGGCTTTTTGTCACATGAAAATGTTGGTGAAATATTTGCAAAAAGTACAGAAAAAATTGTTTCCCATCTATTACCACTATTGCAATAGAGCTGGCAGTGGAAGTGAATGGTACGTCGGCATTTTAGAGTCACCATGCTCAGAGTCAGTAAAGACATTGGGAAGCATGAGCACATGAGCATAGAAGCTTGTCAGAGGAGACTACGCCTTGAGCACTGGTGACCATGAAATGTAACCACTAAACTGTATTTTGAACAGTGTGGTTTATTTTTAGTTTATTGTTTCATTTACAAAAATTGGGACCATCTGAAGAAAGACACATGGAAACATTGGTTTGATCATCCCCCTTCCATGGACTTACACCCCACCAACCCTTATATGTCCCTCCCCCCTCTCCCTAGATTGTCTGGGCTCTCCTCCTCCCCTTGTGCTCTTCTCTACACCATATGGACTCAGTTACTTGTCTACTAAATGTTTGTCTAGTCTACATTGTTACACCAAGCTTTTGTGAATATTGTTGAATGCTATAATGTCCCTGTGTTACATTGTTTAATGTTGTAATAGTGTATCTCCCCTATCTATAGTACAGTGCTGCATAATACGTTAGCTTTTTATAAATTCAATTTATAATTCAGCAGTTTTTATTTGAATTAACCAAAAAACGAATTTACAACATAGATGCTGAACTTGTCAAAGTAATATACATATAGTCCATAACCTACAATAGTTTTAGACATTCTAGACAAAGCATTGCTTCTAAATGATATCATAAATAGCATGATTAACAAATTTAGTTTAGCGGATATGCATCAGCAATAAAGAACAAAAAGAACTAGGCCAAAACTATAGGCCTAAATAGTACATTAACATAGAAGGTATATGAAAAAAAAAAACTTAAGCAGCTAAAACTTTCGTTTAGAGCGCTGTGAAACCTAAGGACGGCCTTGTATAGCATCCAGTCACTACAGATACACAGACTGGCGATAAGGGTTCGCTATATGCCCAATTAGTGATGAAATATGGTGTGTATGGTATCATTTATAGGGACAAGCCATATAATATATTATATTGTTTAGGTCATGTGAAAATTAGGAAGTATAAAACATGAAAAAATGTGTAATTTTTGGGTCTTTGTATTGATAATGGTACATCAAAAGACTCACAATTGTTTTCTCAAAATTCAGTCAATATGCAGTCCCATACTATATGGTAAATGGTGCCAATATGGCTTTTGCATCTCCAGCAGAGCGGAGATTGATTGGGGTTGAAGGTCGCCAGCTTCCTTGGTAATAGATACCCGTTTAAAAGTATTTTAAAGAAGGTTTCCAAGTGCACTGTACAATGAGAGAACTAGGAAAGTTTTTCGCTAGCTTTGAGGACATGGTCAATCCCAATATTTGCTTGTAACAATCTATTCCAAAAATGGATATACTGTACCTATGGAGCAAGTTAGTATGTTACCATATTATTTTAGTTGACCAGCACAATATGCCCTTAGGTAAAAAGGATGGTGCTTTAAGAAAAGATGCGAAGAGTCTTGGTAATGCTGGTATGCTGATTTCTTTACATCTAAGAAAATTGCTAATTTGTAGCTTCATAAATTAAGTTTAACAATAATAATAATATAAAAGTACCTTGAGAGAATCTACTGAATGAGGTGCAAAGGCCCTTGAGAGTCTTAATTGTGTGAGGCAGCTGAATGCTTTTCTAAATGCTGCAATAATCTACATAATTTAGCTAACTTTACTCGTCAAGGTTATGCTGGAGAAAATAAATTGAAAATTATCGTCTTTCTGAGGAGCTTAGTGGTCCCTTCAAATGGGGTGCTTGTGGGAAATACTGTGCAGTGTCAGGGTCTAGATGTCAGATGTCAGGCATCCCTGAAGAAATAGCTTATAGGTAGTGTGAATCCATTCTCCAGGACAAAAGTGACAAATCAGCGGTGGACAGATAAAGGCAGGTATCATACATCTATGAGAAATGTACAAAAACATAATGGAAAAGTGGTTTTGAATTCTTATGAACTGATGACCAATCCAAAAAGTAGGTAAATGGGAATAGCAAAAGAAAGTTTGTTTAAATTATGACATCGGTCATGAATCCCATTGTTTGTTAAATGTTTAGGGCTCTTTTCCACTGGCATTTTGCATTGCATGCTGCATTTTGCGATCTGATTATGTAAGCTAAGGGATAGCAAAACGCAGGCTACAGTAAAGCTAATGGAAATTAGTGTGATTTGATTGCACTGCGATTTTCTCCTCAGTACCGTCATCATCTTGACACATTTTGTGTGCCAATGAGCTCCTACCGAGTATAGTAGTTCTATCGCATTAGTGGAGATTTGTTTGAAACACAATTGCAGTGCAATTTTGAATGTATGTGCCTATACATGCATGGATGAGTAATAAAATATATGTATGCTTTTACGTAACAAATGATCTTATGATTCAAATGACCTATTTTTTTTTTGGGGGGGGGGGGGGGGGGTTACGCTGTAGTTTTGGTATTGTTCTATATGATAGAGTGGGTTGTGGGGAGGTCTTTTATGACCATTTATTGTCTAACAATAAGATATGTATAGCTTTAAAGCAGTTATAGTATAAGGTGGTTTGGGGTCTTTTGAAATAAGTAACTGAATTAGATTTTTGAAATTACACATGCTGGGAGAGTAATTCTTCAGCTGTACAGGTTTCCTGACTCTTTTTATCTTTTTCTTCATAATGGATTCTGAACAGAAGTATCGTGATTTTGTGATGAAGGGGGCTGCAGGCTGTCTGGCATCCACAGAAGGCTACAGAATGTTTACGGAGATGACACAGTTGACAAGAGCAATGATGAATGAAGAAGTTTAAAGGAAGGAAAACAAGCACTGAAGACAAACCATCAACTGACCAACCCTCCATCAGGAACTCCATGATGGCATGTTGCTTCTGCTTAGAATCCAGTACTCACCTGTACCGAAGACAAAGATTCTGTAAAGCTTATACACAGGGAGAGTCACTCTTCCATCAAGTGCTAGTTCAACTACCTATATGCTTCTACTTACATTCCTCCTTGAACATCCCTCCTACAAATGACACTGTAAGTTAATATAAAATGTAAGCTTACTAATAGAGAAGGAGTAAAGAGGCAAAAATACTAGTCAAGTACTGAAGATAAATAGGATACATAATAGTGTGGAGAAAAATGAAGACAGGTACTTAGAAGGGTGTTTATGAGAAAAAAGACAGAGAAAACCAGTGCAAGCATGACTTTTCTCGCCAATAGTCTCCAGTTGGTGGTTGTGTTTTTTTGTTTTGTTTTTTTAGAAAGCAAGAGTATACTAAACTGCACTTTGTGATAATAGTTAAAAGTGTAACTGCGATGAGTGGGGGTAAATTAGTTTTATTTACCTGGGGTTTCTTCTAGCCCCCTGTAGTCTGGCAGCTCCTTGGTGTCTGTTCAGTGCCTTCTGTTCTCCCCCAGTCAGGCCCAGTAAAGTCCCCAAACTGAGCCCATCGTGACCTACTGTGCATGTGTGGCCCTGGCTGCGGTCCCATGGTGGGAGGGCTCTGCGCCTGCGTATTTACAAGCCTTAACTAACTGTGCAGGTGCAGAACAACCCAGAAACCAAGGAGGCACGCAGCCAGGGCTGTGCATGTGCAGTAGTCAGCAACTAGTCAGTTGACAGCAGGAAAACGGAGGGGACCGGACACACACCAAGAGGCGGTAAGTATAAATCCTCTTGCTCTCCTCTTTACTTTTTTCCTTTACTCTGACAAAGTGGACAGTGTAACAGAATACTTGTATTCTTTTATAAATCCTATCATTACAGTAAAGGAAGAAACATATACATACATATATGTGTGTGTTCATTTTACGTGTCATATTAACCTTAACCAAGTTTGCTGCTTTCCACCCTCAAGTAAATTAGCTGTAGTATATGTTTGCTGTATGTCAGTGTCCTTGTTAAAATAGTATGTCTAATAATGCTACATGATGTCAGATAATGCGAGAAGAGAGCAATATATGTACATAATTAAGCCCAACATGTGTTTTAAGGACAGAAGATGTGACAAGATTCTGGGGGCGGATAATAAAAGCAGAGCACACAGGTTTTATAATTGTATGTTTGCGGTTTAGTAGGAATAACTGTAATTAGGAAAGTATGTTGACAGCCCCGTCATTCTCAGGGGTTCACAGTTTAAGATAACTATGCATTATGTGTAGTTAAGAAAATAAGGGGCTCTGCCAAGTGCATCTGTGTTACATGGCATTGCTGGAATATAACTGAAAAATCAGGATCGATTTTTAACTAAGTGCAGGCCAAATTATTGGACCTTTACTCAAAGGGTATCAAAGGTGACGCTGGTAAAATAAGTCTAGAAAAATCCTAATTCGCTGGTGGTCATGTGGATTTCAGTAGCAAATGTAGTTAGGAGGATCAGCACACCACAAGCAACATCACCAGCAACAGAGTGTCAATATCTGCAGACTGCAGTCAAACCAGGAAACTGGTTTTGAGCCTTGCAAGATCCCCTTCCTCAAGGTATGCAGATACCATGGCTTCTATTCTATTCCTGAACTCGCTAGTGTTAAGCGCTACATTTGCTGCTGAAGTCCTGGTGACAGCCTATCACCAGGGTAAGCCCCCCCTAATTACTTCTGGAAGAACTGATGATGGTGTGCCAGATTCCAACTAACTGCTAAGTCATGCAGATCTTGCCACTATACTAGTTTGAGTCAAATGCCTGTAACAAGCATTCAGGGTTAGGCAGTGTGGAGTCACAACATGTGATCTACATACTTCTTCTGGGTCAGTGATACATAGTGTCCCAGCCATAAACTCACAATAACAGTCAGGCAGCTCACTTTTTTTTTGAATTAGATAAAACATATCAGCTTTAAAGTGGACCTGAACTCTTGCACAGGACACAAGGAAAACACAGATTAATCCACCCTTTATGCAAGTGCATAACTAGAGGGCTCAGGGCAGCAGTACCTGCGACTGCAGGGGGTCCAGAGCTGTGGGGGGAACCAACTACTAACCTCCCCTTCCTCCAATACAGGAGACTATACTTCAGATCAGGAGTTTTTGTGGGTATAATTTTCATGGGCCTGAAGATCATGATGACCATAGTTGCTTTATGACCCTTGCAAGATGGGTCCCAAGGCCATAAAGGACACCAAGTAGGGGCGCTTTTAGGCATAGGCAGTACAGCCCATTGCCTAGAGTGTCATTGGTCCTGGGGGTGCCATGTTGCTGGATTAAGCCCCACCTCCTTTGTGCATCCTTCTTTTCCCTTTTGTGCCCCCTACTGTCTCCCTATCCCTCCTTTTGCCCTCCTTTGTGCTTTTTTCTGTCCTCCATTGTGCCTCCTTCTGCCCCCTTTGTACCTCCTTCTGCCCCGTGTGCCTCTTTTTCTCCTGTGCCTCCTTTTGTCCCCCTTTGTGCCTCAATCTATCCCCCTTTGTGCCTCAATCTATCCCCCATTGTGCCTCCTTCTGTCACCTATTAGGCCTCCTTCTGCCCCACTGTGTGCCTCCTTCAGTCCCCCTGTGCCTCCTTCAGTTCTCTTTTGTGGCTCCTTCTGGCCCTCGTGTCTTCTTCTGTCCCCCTGTACCTCCTGCTGCCCTTCTGTGTACCTCCTTCTGTCCTCAGGTGCCTCCTCCTGTCCTCCTTTGTGTCTGTCTCCCCCATTGTGCCTTCTTTTGTCCCCCATTGTGCCTCCTTCTGTCCTCCTTTGTAACTTCTTCTGACCCTTGTGCCTCCTTCTGTCCCCCTGTGCCTTCCTATGTTCCTTCTGTCCGCCTTTGTGCCTCATGAAAGTGGAGCCCTGCCTATGTGTATTTTCTGGTAAACCGCTGCCAACATTACATGTATTTTTTGGTGGTATGCTGCCCGCATTGCGTATTTTCTGATGAAACGCTACCACATTTAAGTGTATTTTTCTGGGGAAATGCTGCCACTATAAGTGTAGTTTCTGGTGAAACGTTGCCGCATTATGATTATTTTCTGGTGAAACATTGCTGTATTAAGATTATTTTCAGGTGAAACGCTGCTGCATTATGATTATTTTCTGATGAAACGCTGCTGCATTATGTGATTATTTTCCGGTGAAACGCTTCCACAATATATTTATTTTCTGGTGAAACACTGCCGCATTACGATTATTTTCTGGTGAAACGCCTGCTGCATTACGACTATTTTCTGGTGAAACACTGTTGCATTATGATTATTTTTATGGGCAGGAGGGGTGGCGCCACAGGTTTTCTCACCAGGAGTAACAAAATGGCTAGAGATTCCCCTGACCATGGGCATAGCAATCACCCCTTCGACCCCTGCCATCATAGGGGGGCCCAGAGACTTTGGGGGCATCTCCTCCTCCCTCTCCCCAACTGCAAGTGCAGTCAATTAGCAAAAACAAACCTCCCTGTTTGCTCACAAAAACCCGTCCTTGCTACCTCTTCCCGCCATACAGAGTAGCTAGTAGCGGGAGCATGTGTAATTTTTTTCTGCATCCAGGTGCTATTTCACAGCAGAACACTCCCTGCTGCCATTCGCCGGCTACTAATCACATGATTCTCATGGAGTTCAGGGGCAAAGGTGCCCCATGCACCTTGGCCCCCGAACTTCATGAGAATCATGTGATTAGTAGCCGGCCGATGGCCGGCATGACAGATCTGCACATGCGCAGAAAGCTTGCGCATGCACAGACTTGTCACGCCAGCCACCGTGATGACGCGAATCAGCCAGCGTGATGACGCATTGCGTCATTAACCAGGAAGAGCTGGCCCGAGTGTCGCCAGGTGACGCCGGTAACGGGGGCCAGTGGAGGCTGCAGGAGAGGAGCCAGGAGGACGCCGCGGGACCTCGTCGCCCACAGTGAGCTGGAAGAAGCCCCAGGTAAGTGTATTCTTTTAAATTTGGGCACGCCTCAGAGTCCCTGTAATTCCCCCTCATCTGTGACTAATCACAAATTTAATTTGCTGTGCCTCAGCTGTGTCAACACAGAAATCTCAACATTCCTCAGCAGAGCAGCTAATTTGTAAACACAGGATATTAACCCTATGTCTGCTTCCATGAATTCAGGAAGTAGACACACTGCAGCTTTATTGCAGAATTTCTATAAGCTGCAACAAATAAATGTTTTTCTGTAAAGGGTATTATGCTGTTGCGTATCTTTTAGAGCAAAGAGGAAGTACTGAGTTCAGATCTGCTTTAAACCTGTCCTATACAAGGCGAGCAAAATAAGACAACTCAGAGGAATTTTTTGCTTTCTATAATAATGCTACTATTGCAAAAATTCAGTATAACTTTTATTCTTGCATTTCTCATAAAGTCTGAGAAACATAGGATTTAAGACAAGAGCTTAAGCTGTGTTAATTTATATAGTGCATAATTCCTGGATGAGGAGCCACTCTGCAGTCTGGGATGTTGCTGGCACATACTGAATTTTGTGTAAAGAAAAAAATAATTCTTAATTTACAGGAAGTGTAGTGTGACATATTTCCCATATCAAACACCTTCATAGAAACAAGGTTTCAAGTGTTCTGTTTTTCAAACTCTCCCTTAGCATATAATGTGGTTGCCACCCATCACACATACAGAGCCTGAAGGCCCAACAGCAAGAGCTTTGCTAACGAAGAAATGCAAATAAACCTAGAGGAAGCACATATGGAAGCTGAGAGAAAGTACAAATTACCAAGCAACAAGCTTGTATGGTGGCAGAAGGGATGTAAAAAGAAGCTTTACTGGGTATAGGTATAGCATGTCTGGAAATGACTGAGAGAAGAAGCAAAATCCTTAAAGCAAACCGGAAGTGAATTTTGTAATCAAAATGGAGCACAGGGTTATGCACTCATGACATCCACATACCCCTGTGTCTCCTTGGACCTGTTCTCAAACTCCTCTGGTAGTCCTATTTCCCTTTTGTAACGTCTGACAAACGACTTGTCGGATTCTTGAAACAGGAAGGGGTCATTAGCTGCAAAGGGATGTCCAAAACACACCCATTTCAGCATTTAACATGCCCCATTCCCACCTACAGCAGCCGCACTACCAACCAGTGTACTTTCACACCAATATTAGTAAGTGCACGAGAGGACAAACTGAGCATGAACAGAACTCAGGTCCTCTTGAGCACGGCACCTGGATAATGTGCATGAATAATGTACATGAGCGAAAACCCGGAAGTAGTTCCAGGATTGTGGCCATCTTGGCAGAAAAAAAATATGCGCTCCCAAGATTCCATGCAATGGACTTTAAAGAGAACATTCCAGCCCAGGCAGAAAGACAACCTCTTTAAAAGGAATCTTAAGGGCCCGTTCACACTTAAAATCGCAGAACGCCGGCGATTACCGGGAGTGATTTTCCCGCGATTAGCGCGGAAAAATCACTGGATACTGCGGCAGTTTTGGAGTGATCGCGGAACGCTCGTCGCCAGCAAACCGCTGCATGCAGAGAACACTGCCACGCGCTACATTGTGTAGCGGTTCTTGCAGAACCGCTAGCGGTTTGCCGTGAGCGGGAATCGCTCGATTCCCGCTCAAGTGAGAACGGGCCCTAACTGAGAGGGATATGGATGTTTCCTTTTAAACAATACCAGTTGCTTGTCAGTCCTGCTGATCTCTTTGACTGAATCACACACCTGAAACAAGCATGCAGCTAATCCAGTCTGACTTCAGTCAGAGCACCTGATCTGCATGCTTGTTGAAGGACTGTGGCTAAAAGTATTATGGCCCATACTCACGGGCGGCAAAAGTGACCTGTCGCCAGCACACGTGAGCGTGTGGGCGACAGGCCGGCAACAGCTCCTCGCCAGGTCCCTCCACATACACACGCAGAAGAGGGACCAGCGGCGCGACGGAAGCTGTCGCCGACGTTCCTCCTCCCCCCGCCGGAAGCTCTGCATACCTCAATGGAGGTTGCTGTCGCTAGTCCGCGTACTCACGCGGACTAGCGACAGCTGCGGCAGAGTTGCGGCGGCGACTGTCGCCAGGCGATTGAATATTTCAATCGCCTGACGACATCAGTGACAGGCGACAGTTCGGGGTGCGCTCCCGTTCAATGGCCCATACTCACGGGCGGCAATTGTAGCCCGTGAGTATGGGCCATTAGAGACACACGATCAGCAGGAGAGTCAGGCAACTGGTATTATTTTAAAATGAAAAATCCACATCCTTCTCAGTTTAGGTTCACTTTAAGAAGGAAGGTATCCAGACCTTAATTTAGAAGTCACTTGATCAAGCTGTTTACACAACTTTCTACTCCAAAAATACTAAAATGTTCATGCAGCAGCAGAACTCGAACACGCTAAAAATGCCATGAATGAATTACAGGCAAGAACACTTATGTTTCTTTTAAACAATGTGTACAGAGAATGACTTCTTGATGAAAGTGGACTACTTCGAACTGGAGGCTAGTGGTCCCTCCCTGATTGTCTCAATAATGTGTAACTATTTCATCTAGTTAAGTATTAGGGACAGCTATTAACAAACGGTAATATTTGATCTGAGCAGAATCATCTTTATTTGTGAACATTTGATTTAATTAAATGTACAGAGGTGTAACTAATTACTGGGAAGCAGCTCCTGCTGCTGCAGCGCCAGTTTAAGGGGCATGGGGGCCCCAGGGCAAAGATGACCTGGGGGCCGCTTACCCCCCCAGCAAAGTCAGCTCCCGGGGGCCTAAGCTGGCTCCTGCACTCACCCCCCTTACCCTGTGGTCTTCCCATGTACTTTCCACTTCCAGTATGCTGCTCCATCTGTGTCCTGAGCCCTGGTGAGCAGGAGGCACAATGCAGAAACTGGAACACTGTGGGGGTTGCTGGGTTGGTGGAACAAGCTTTAGGTAGCATCAAACCATTGGGAGACTCTGGGAAAAGTTGTACCAGGTTCTGTAATGCCAGTATTGTTTGGCCATGCCACACCCAATTAAATATTTACAAAGTTATAGAACACAAATATTTCACAAAATACTTATTTGATAATGAAGAATCTTGTTTACATCATTCTCAAGACAACTTGTGCCCTGGCTATTTCAGGAGTAAAACTTCACAACCAAGAACGGAAAGAAAGGCTGAAACAAGCAACAGCTGAGATAAAGTGACAACGTTTGATGTCATTAATCTTATAGACAAGCATGGTATACTTTCATGGCTGATTTCTCAGCTGTCATCAGTTCCAGACCCCTGACTCCAGTGTCAAATGACCCAAAGTATTCTTTCATGTTTATTCGCACAGCTCTTATTACTTGAAAAATATTCAACTGACAAAGCTTCTCGAGAGTTCCACACCACGCTTGCACAAATGCCACTGGGAACAAGTGCAAAATTCTGGACAGATAAAAAAGCACATCTTCATTTTACCCGTATTGAACGGGCAATAAAATCACCAAACCAATATTTTAGAACCTGGCAACATTACTCTGTTCAGTGCCTACCTCATCACAAAGAATGAGTGCTCTTCAGGTCTTATTGTCGGAACTTTCCTGGGTGAAGATGAAGGCCCATATGCAATTCACTTTTATTTTTGAGTTTTCTCCTTGGAGATAATTTTCATTGTCCCTTTAAAGGAATCATCAGGCGAATTAAACAAAAAAAAGCTTTACTCACCTGGGGCTTTCTCCAGCCCCTAGCAGCCGACTGTCCCACGCTGTCACCTCCACTCCCTGCCGCTGTCCCAGTCTCCGTTCTCGGTCCGGAAGCTGACCCCGAGGTCGTCCGCACTGCGCATGTGCGAACCACGGCTGTCAATCAAGCCCACATTGTACGGGGCTTACTGCGCAGGCGCAGAACTACACAACGTGGTCTTGATTGACAGCAGCGGTTCGCACATGCGCAGTGCGGACGACCTCGGGGTCGGCTTCCGGACTGAGAACAGAGACCGGGACAGCGGCGGGGAGCGGAGGTGACAGCGTGGGACAGTCGGCTGCTAGGGGCTGGAGAAAGCCCCAGTGAGTAAAGCTTTTTTTTTGTTAAATTCACCTGATGATTCCTTTTAACTAAGTTTTCAGCATATTATGATTGAAAAAGTACCCAAAAGTTAGGGAAGAAGTACTATCAAATTTATTTTGAGTATTCTCATGCTTGCTGGTGGTTTAAAAGGCAATTTATGATAAGGTGTGAAAAGATCACCTAGGTGAAAACTCAGGAGAAAAAGTGAATTGCATATGGGCCGAAATATCCACAACATTCAGATCAAGAAATGAGCTCAAGACCATGGGGCTGATTTATCATCACAATTTTTATCAAGTGTTTAAGAAAAAGAAAATCCCACTGGGGCTTCTTTGAATTGATGCTGCGGATTCACATTGGTTGAGGTGAATGTACTACAGCAGTGTGAATCACCTTAGCAGGAAATGCATATTTCCTGATACTACTATGTTTCCAAGCCAGCTGGTGGCAGTGAAATGATGGCAGTGATGAAAAGAGAAAAATGCATGAGTGCATTATTCCTCATTCCATTTTAGTTGAGTCAAATGCAATTTTTTAAGTTCTTTAAATGGCATTTTATGTATAATGAAAATATCACCGAGAGTATAACTTGGGAGAAAAAGTGAATTGGATTGGGCCCAATATCGCACCTTTCTATTGTGAATACCTGCATCCACCGTGATTGCACCTTGTGCAGGAGGAAAACCACAGGGACGTGCAAGGGGCCTTGACTGCCAGCAGTGACCTGAATAGATTTATTTTTTTAATTTATGTGCCATAAGTATAACTAAAACATATATTATTTTTGGGTAAGTTTGTGCAAACAACAGCCAGTCTCCGCACTGAAATTATTATCTAGCTCTTTCCATTGAAATGAATATAAGCACATGCATTTTTCATATTAGTGCATACACACTGCCAGTGTCATCACTGTGTGTGCAATGGGTCTATTTATTGAAATACTTAGTTCCAGTAATTGCTAAGCACACACATTTTCAATTGTATGTACATGTATGCACTTTTACACTTGTACAGAAGCCTGATATTTCTTATGGTTTCAAGCTGATAATTTTTAGCACAGTGACAATGTTAAATAATTTAATCTTTTGCTAGATTTATTCAGCTCATAAGCTTCAGACCTAGTTCATAGTGCATTGCAGAATTCTGCATGTCAACTCGCTGCCCAAACAATTCTATGGGCCTTTTCATAGTACAGCGTTGTAACTGATTGTGTTATTGTAACACCCTGCATGCAGGCTTTGTATTAAAGTCTATGGGGTTGATTCACAAAGGTGAATCTTAACTGTAAGGAGTGCTATTGCATGAGATTAACAAATAAGGAGAGATAATTAAGGAGATAAATAGATACGGAGAGCTAAACCATGAGTTATGTCAAATAAGGAGAGCTAAACCGTGAGTTATGTCGAATAAGGAGAGCTAAACCATGAGTTATGTCAAATAAGGAGAGCTAAACCGTGAGTTATGTCAAATAAGGAGAACTAAACCATGAGTTATGTCAAATAAGGAGAGCTAAACCGTGAGTTATGTCACATAAGGAGAGCTAAACCATGAGTTATGTCAAATAAGGAGAGCTACACCATGAGTTAAGTTAAATAAGGAGCAGTGTAACCGGTTTTGACTCTTTTCCTACCCGACTGAAAGGAATCCACCAGACACTGACGTAAATGAAATATCAAAATATTTGTTTGTGATCAGAACAACTGGTCAACAAGATGGGTATCCAACCAAAGAAATTAATTCACAATATATCTATTTCTTACACCTTAACCTTCCTGGCGGTAACCTCAAGCTAAACTCGGGGTAGCCACCGCAGAGGATTTATCTGGGATTTTTTGAATAAAAGTTGTTTTAGCCTTTGTAGCTAGCACTTCGCTAACTACCATTGTCCACCAAGTCCCTCCACTCCTTATTGATCACCCTCGATCGCCGCAGTTATACGTACCCCCCCACCCGGATCCCGCGATGGCGCAACCTCTCCAATCAGCTCCAGGCTTCGCTATGGGGAGGATCGGGATTGTGCATGTCATGACACGATGACATCAGACGTCATGTCCGATCGTCGCCATGGCAACGACTGAAACTCATTGGGGAGGCTGCGGCTCTTACGGGATCGCTGATAGGTAACATATAGCGGCGGTGATCGGGGGGATCAGAAGGGTGCGGGGGGACAATGGTAGCTAGCCTAGTGCTAGCTACTAAGGCTTAAACAACTTTAATTCAAAAAATCCCTCCCACGGACGCAGCCTGGAGGGTTAAACATATTTCTTAACTCTTCTGTTTTTCACAGCCGGTGCACCGGTAAAGCTGAGGAGGAAAGTTCGGTTAAGTAAATTTCACAAGTAAGTACCTTACATTGGGTTCAACACTAGTGCTATATTAGGTAATTGATAATCAATATATCTATACCATAACTCTATATTCTTTCAACTGAAGATAGAGGCCAAGGTAGGTCTACTGAGCAATTCAGTTTTAATTAGTTTCTGTCCCTTGCTACCAAGTCCAAGCTATATTGCTCAGCAAAACCTTTTCTAGTAACTCATCTATGGTATTTAAGCAACTTTTCTTCCATGTTAAATAATATCTCAGACTCCTCCTAAGGCAGCTGTATTCCTATTTTGGAGATTCTCCAGAAGTTAGTAACATAAAAAATAAAAAAACAAAATAAATAATAAATAAATTAAGTAAAATAAATAAATAAAATAAAATAAATTAGGGATCAATTATATCACTTCTCGGGTGACTAAGGGGTCCATCTCTCTTTCCTTAGATTCAACATAACATGGAGTTCCACAGATGTGAATATGATAACTGGGTTTAAACAAATAGTTGACTTTTTCTCTTGTTAGATGCTAGTCTCCATTAGCTGTACTCCCTTTTCTTCCACAGGTTCCAAAGTAACTCAGCTACACAATCTCTCTACATGGTAAGTAACGAACACTGTTGTGTCTCACTGATAAGTTTCTTTGTATTTAACTTTCTCCCTCTCTTTTCTTCTTTTACAGGAGTTTCTTTTTGGCGGAGCATCTATGGTAAGTATGTCAGCTTTAGGCCCGGTTCACATTAGCGTTTTTTTACGGAACCGTACATAAAAATCAGGCCAGCTGGATCCGGTGAAAACGGTCCGTTTTTGTGAGAAAACGCGGAAGAGCCGCCGCAAATACTCAGAGTGAGGCGGCTGATTCCGCGTCTAGCATGGCATCTGGAGTGTTTAGGCATGCATCCACTAGCGGGACGGAACGCGGAGAAACTGCCGCATGCCCAGCGGTCAGGGCGGCGGAGTCCGCGTCCGACGTGGCAGTCGGTACGCATAGGCCTACTACTAACACAGTGGCTGAGCGCGGGGAAACCGCCGCATGCTCGGTTGGCTCTGCGGTTGCCCGCGCGCTCGAACAGGCTGACACATTACAAACATGTCTGGTGTGGCTGGGACTGATAGTCCACACTGACTCAGGAGGACGCGCGCGCGCGCAGGGAGGCGGGGCCTTTATGACAGTCAGAAGGGAGTCAGCTGACCAAGCCGGTCAGCTGACAATTTCAGCAACTTCCATTGGTCCGGCACTTAGGGGAGGCGCTAGTGAGCGCTGGTGTATATATACTGGATGCTGGTCATTTCTCTGGTGTCTGGCGTTGCGATCACTACGTGGTAGCACTCAGACCTTGTCAGTATCTGTGTTATTAGACAGTTTCCAAGGTGTCGATGGCCAAGGATCTCACACCTTAGTCTAGGAAGTCTGTTATTATCTGTATTATATTCTAGATCAGCTTCCAAGGTGTTGACGGCCAAGGAAATCACACCTTAGCTTAGGCATTGTTGATTATTTGTTATGACCTTCTGCTTTCCTGACCATTCTTCTGATCTCTTATTTTGTACCGTTATCATTCTGATACTCTGTTGCCAAATCTCGGCTAGTCTCTGGATTCTGTACCTGCCTCCTGTCTCTGTACCTTATCTGTCCGTGTGTTTACGACCTGGCTTGTCCGACCTCGAGAACTATCTCTCCTGTTAGGAGATAGCTCGCAGATCTGTCAGTGACACTTCTCCACTGGTGTCACTCACGCTCTGTCCTTCCCACTGTCAGTCTGACTCCTCCCCGTGGAGAGTCCAGACTACGGAAGGAACCAGTTGCCGAGCAGTATTCCTATCTACTCTTGCACCTGTCTTCCAGGTGCGATCCTCAAAGTATTACTGTTGTACCAAAACACTCTTATCACTCAGGTGTCCAGAGGTTAGAGATATATCTGCATTCTCGGTGATACTGCAGATCACCGGTAATCAGATCCTCTCTGTGTTACACCGATCATTACAGTTTTACAGCCAGTGTGCTGTAAAACATCCGTTTTCATTGGTTCCTATATGCTGCAAAACCTTCCGATTCCGTTCCGCTGAGCGAAACTGTCTGGAAAATTGGGTCTTGCAGCATTTTTTCGGCCGCTCAGCGGAACGGACCACGGAACCGTACGGCCGGTTCAGTTGGCAAATGCTAATGTAAAACGGGCCTTACTGACTAGCTAAAACTAGTATGGGATTGATAATATAACATTGTTTGACAGAAAAAATGTCCAGGCAACAAAATAACAGTTGGCACTGCAGCTAAGCTACACATCAATGGGTGTTTCAAGGAAGGCAATATACATTCTGGCAACATAGTTCAAGATAGACTGGGATGTAACTTGGACACTCTTAGCTTATCAAGCAATTAGAGTGCTAGAATGTAGAATTCAACCATTCAGTATTTTCAGAGGTTACTGTCCCCTTTAGTGTATATTAGACAGGCAGATCCTGAGTTGCCATTTTAGTCAGTGGAATATTATCAATTATTCTTGATGTTCAGCTGTCACTTTCTTCTGGTTATTAACACTGCATTTTTTCTCTCTTTATCTGTCTTTCTATTGCTCTTAATACGGACTGTGGCACTTTGATCAGCAACACTTATACTCATCTGTCATTTCTGACTTTTTGCTGCACATATGGGTCTGGCTTCCTTATCTCTGCTCTATCTTCCAACTGCTGTTTGTGTTGTTCCCTTTTATTTGCAGAGTCCTCCCTTCCCCTGGATAGCTGCTGGGATGCCTGGCCACTCTGACTGGATTCCCTCTGCTATCCTGAAGTGATTGCTGCTGCTGCGCTGGGTGCCTCCTCTCCCCTTGCTCTCCGCCCCCTAACTGCGCAGTTTCTGTGAGGAGAACTGGTTATAATCAGCCCTCCTTTGCTCCTGTCGCGCGCTGTCCCCCTCGTGCTGCCGCTCGCGCTATCGCTCACGCTCCCTCTGGAAATGTCTCCGCTCTGCGTTTCCTGATTGCTATGCGACCGTCAAGAGTGCATGCGACTATAAGTTCGCATGTACTCTCCTATGCTTCCATCTGGATCTGCCTGTTTGTTCCGTCCTGTGTCAGCAGCATCCATAATCATTGCTGCTGACCAGGACATCATTAAATACTCATGTAAGTAAAAAAAACACTTGTCCCTGCCCTGAAAGGGGTTACAGCAGTAAATCATGAGTTAAGTCATTTAAGGAGAGATAAATAGGGAGTTAATGAATAAGGTGAGGTAATTAACAGAAAAGCTTTGTGAATCAGGCCTTATGTCTAGTCTCCATTGCAGTTCACACTCATTATAACACGTGCCTTATGCAACTGGCCACTGTGAATCTAGCCTTAAATTCACAAATCTACACCATAATAAAGAATAATAATAAAAATGGAATTATTAAAAATCATCCCACATATAAAAATTATAAGGTTAAAGAAAAATGTAAAGCTGATGTGTGCATAAGGAAAGGACATTTCGTTTCAAAAAAATGTTTTATTTGGACAAAAATTAGGAAACATTACAGGTAATATACTTGCAAGAATAAAACAGTATTCACGTTTCCCAAAACTACTGAAAGGCAACAATGTTTTAAAGGCACTTTTTAGCAGAAAGAACAAGATATGCACATTTCACCTTATAGTCTATGCTATTTCAATGCTTAATGAATCACATAATTATTTGTAATCATTTTGCATACAATATTCCAGAGTTCGTCTTTACCAAGAGCAAAATAACAGTTCCCTCTATTTACTATCAACATTCAGGTAACACACTCCACCCACCAAAACCCTTCCCCCCCCCCCTCTGTCCACTGCATCCCCAGGGCCGAGCCTCGCCCCAGCTCCATAAGTTGGATTTATCTACACTCCCCACCACTTTGCCCCAATATTATCAGGGCTCAGGGAGAATTACTCAAAAAGGGAACCCCCCAAGGTACTTTCCCTTATCAGGTATGTCTCTCATCTCTACTTAATTCCCAAGCATCAGTGTTTTATACATTTCAGTATCTTTAAAGTCTATCCATTGGGCCCATGTTACATAGAATTTGTGGGATCTGTCTAGCTTCACCGCTCTGAGTTCTTCCATAGTGTGAATGTATTCCACTTTCTGGAACCATTCCTTCCTGGATGGTACCCTCGACGTTTTCCAATACCTCGGAATTAGCACCTTAGCTGCATTGAGGAGATGAATCAAAAGGGAGTTTTTTGTAGGATTTCACCGTTAGGTCATTATGGTGTAAAAGTAGGGCCATTTTGTTAAATGGTACCGAGAATGAGGAGATTTTTATGGACCATTTGTGGACCATCTTCCAGTAAGCAACTATGCATGGGCATTCCCACCAGATATGATCATATGTTGCAGGAGTATTGTTACATCTCCAGCAATTTGCCGGATAGTCTGGGAAAATCTTATGCAAAGATTCTGGAGTCTTATGCCATCTAATTAATATTTTATAGTTTGCTTCTTGGATGGAGGAATTTACTGAACACTTATGGGTAAGTATAAAGATATTTTCCCAGTCTATTTCCTCACCTGTGGGCTCCAATGATTTTTCCCATTTATCGGTGAAAGGTAATTTTGTTTCAGGTTTCAGGTTTTCCATGCATTTATACATTAAAGAGACCGTGTGGGGTACTGGCTCACCATTTTGACACATCTCCTCAAACCCTGTCAGAGTTCTGTTTAAGTTTACCTTGTGGTTTGTACTAGCAAGGTATGAGCAGATCTGTCTACGAGGCCATGAGGGTATCTTCTCTCCCATATAATAGTTTACTAACCTGTTCCCTGTTCTGAATTGGAATGCTTTAAATTCTGCGTTGGGGCAGGCTATCTTGAGAAAGGGGCCTTTCTGTCCTGGACCGAAATCATTATTAAAGATCAGACTAGTGAGAGGGCTCACTGTGGATGAAATTTTAAAAAGTTTGCATGCCTTATGGAAGGTCTGCAGTGCATTCTGTATAAGGCTAAAGTCTCGGATTGTATGTTTTGCAACTGGGTTAGGGATCCACGGAATAGCCCGCACAGGTTGGCCTAAAATCTGCTCATCTAGGCTAGTCCACAGTTTATCCTCTCCATGGCAGGACCAGTCCACAATTCTAGTGAGTATGCAGGCCATTTGATATCTCTCAAAGTCGGGGATGGCCGCCCCACCTCTTTGTTTGGGCAGTGAGAGAATATGTTTGTTTATTCTAGGGACAGAATTGTTCCATATGAACTGTCCTATCTTGCTTTGTAAACCCCGAAGATATTGTATAGGGATGTGGACCGGTACTGCCTGGAAAAGATACAGAATACGAGGCAACACATTCATCTTGATTATTGCAATACGCCCAGACCAGGACATTGTCAAACCCTCCCAACGTTTCAGATCAGTGAGTAAAGTGCTTTGTATTGGAATAAAGTTCAGGTCAAAAAGCATCCCAGTGTCCCTTGAGAGTTTTACCCCCAGGTAGGTAATCACGCCATCACTCCACTTGAATGGTAGAGTTTGCTTCAGTTCTGTGACTACTAATGTTGATAGCGTAATGTTGAGAATTTCAGATTTTGTTACATTCATTTTGAAATTGGATAGAGATCAGTACTCGTTAAAAGCGTCTATTATAGCCCTCATTGAACTTTTGGGGTTGGAAATAAATAGCAGGATATCGTCCGCAAACGCTGACATTTTTACATGTAGATTTCCTACCTGGATTCCCTGAATACCCTCATGCAAATTAATAGTGCGTATGAACGGTTCCAAGGTCAGAATAAACACCAAGGGCGATAGTGGGCAACCTTGGCGTGTGCTGTTACAGAGGGGGAAGGATCTGGAGAGACATCCATTAATTTTAATCTGAGCTGTCGGGCAATTATACAGGGCCAAGATTTTATGTAACATAGTGGGTCCCACGTTAATATAGGACAATACTTCCTTCATATAGTCCCATGCTACTCTGTCGAAGGCCTTCTCCGCATCCACTGAGAGGAGAAGGCCCTCGACATTTCGCTTTGTCATATATTCAATCATGGTGATAGCTTTTGTGGTGTTGTCCCTGGCCTCTCGGCCAGGCACAAAACCAGCTTGATCATTTCCTATCAATGTAGGTATTACCTGCACAAGTCTATTGGCTAGCACCTAGCTGAAAGGTTTAGTATCCACGTTGAGCAGAGATATGGGTCTATAGTTGGCGCAGACTGTATCGTCTTTGCCTTTCTTAGGTATAATTGTTATGTGAGCTGCTTGCATCTCCTTTTGCAGTTGGTGGTCAGCAGATACTTCATTAAACATAGAAGTGATATGTGGGACTAGAATATTTTTAAATGCCTTGTAGTATGCCCCTGAGTAGCCATCTGGGCCTGGACTCTTATTTGGTTTAACTGATTTAATTGCAGCTATAATTTCATCCTCATGAAACTCCTCCCCCCATTCCTCCAGCGTTTGTGGGCTAATTCTAGGCATGCCTGATTTATTGAGAAATTCTCAAATTTTCTGGACATGTGAGGAGGTGGGCTCCCCAGTGTTAGTGTCCGCCTTCAAAGAGTATAGTTCAGAATAGAATTCTACAAACCTCTGAGCAATTTCAGAGGTTTTTTGTAGCATTGATCCTGTTTTATTCCTAATTGCTTTGATGTCTCCCCCAATCTGTTTCTCCCTCAGGGCCCTCACCAAGTATTTGCCAGGTTTGTTACCTGATTCATAAAGGATACCAGTCCTAAGCATAAATTCCGACTGGAATCTTCTATCCAAGGCTTTACCAATTTGCATCCGAATATCTTTCAATCTATCCAATTGGGTTTGCGAGGTATTCCTTTTATTAAGCAATTCTAATTGGCGTAATTCCTCCATGAGGGTATCAACTCTGGCCCTCTTTTCTTTTCTTAGCCTAGATTGTTCTCCTAGCAGGATTCCCCTGATAGTACATTTATGCGCCAGCCAAACAGATGACCTGCTGACATCCGGGGTATCATTATTTGTATAAAAAGCCTCTAACTCCTCTTTGAGTTTGAATTGAACTCCTGGTTCCGTTAAGATTTGGGCCGGGAATCTTCAAATAAAGTCCCTCTCCTGTCTTTCCCCTAATGCCAGGGTGAGTGTGATAGGCGCATGATCTGATCTTGTGCGTAGGTCTATTTGGGCCGACACCAACTTTGGGAGGTCTTGCTGGGTAAGAAAAAAGTAATCAATTCTGGTTGATTTGTCATGTAATGCTGACCAGAATGTGAAGTCTTGTTCAGCCTGGTGGCTAGTCCTCCATGTATCAATAAGTCTAAGAAGTGCCAGGTTGTGTTTAATTCTATTCAACACTTTGTATCTTATGGAGGATCTGCCATCGGATGTGTCCAGGGAAGGGTTCATTGCTACATTAAAGTCCCCCCCCCAAAATCAGCATGCCTTGTGCAAATGTCAGCAGGTGATCTGTTATAGCCGCCAAAAAAGTGGCCTGGCCTGAATTTGGCGCATACACATTTCCAATTGTAACCGGTACATTATTTAATGTCCCTTTGAGGAAGATGAATCTACCTTCATCATCTATCTGGCTATCTTTGAGGACCCAGGAGACTTTCTTCGAGATGAGAATAGAGACCCCTTTTATTTTCCCGGATGGGGCTGTAGCATGGTATACTAGCTGAAATTTCCTATCTCGGAATGTGGGTGTATTGCCCCTGAGAAAATGAGACTCTTGAATCAGTAGTATATCGCATTTAAGTCTGTGTGCCTCAGTAAAGATCCACTTTCTCTTATATGGGGAGTTTAAGCCCTGTGCATTCAAGGACATGAAGGTGACTTTGTCCATGTTTGCCCTCTATATGTGTTCCTGGGGTTACTTTGCACTCACAAGGAGTGAGCGGGGGGGTGGTGGGGGGGGGGCGGTGGCTACCAGTCAACATATTACGCAGCGCTGTACAGTGTATATAAATATCTTGTCACTAACTGTCCCTCAAAGGAGCTCACAATCTAATCCCTACCATTGCCATATGTCTATATTATGTAGTGTAAGTACTGTAGTCTAGGGCCAAATTTCGAGGGAGCCAATTAACTTATCTGTATGTTTTTGGAATGTGGGAGGAAACCGGAGTGCCCGGAGGAAACCCACGCAGACACGGAGAGAACATACAAACTCTTTGCAGATAGTGCCCTGGCTGGGTTTCGAACCAGGGACCCAGTGCTGCAAGGCGAGAGAGCTAACCACTACGCCACCGTGCTGCCCGTATTATTATTATTATTGAACAGTGATTGAAGTGCGTCTATGATTTGAGCTGGAGCGATCGTGTCCGGAATTCCCCGGACCCTCAAATTGTTTCTTCTCCCACGGTTGTCCAGGTCTTCTATAATCCGAAATGCCTGTTGCATCTGGCGATCTTGCTTCGTATTGCATTCTTTCAAGCATTGAATGTCTTTGGCCTGCGTTTTGGCCGAGGTAGAGATAGCTTCTACCTTTGACGAAAGGCCTTGGATGTCTCCTCTAAGAGAGGTCACAGCCGCTTGAAACGCGTTTTTAAGATCCCCCGCAACTGCGTTTAGGTCTGCCAGTGTCAGTACCTTCACTGTGGGTTGAGGCGCATTCTGTCTCATCTGCGCAACATCTCCCTGGCCGAGCGAAGCCATGGGTTGAGGCCCGCCTTCCGCCGCCATCTTGCTTCTTGTCCCTACTCCCGGGATAGCTTTCTGGAACTTAAAAATTTCCGGGATTCCTCGCTGGACTGGCGCCGTAGACTCGTCTCTCTGTCTCCCAGGATGTTTCGCCTGCTTGTCCTTCTCCTTCACCATCTCCTAAGGTGGGAACACAGTCTAAAAAAATGCCTTTAGCAGCCGTCTCCCCGGAGCTCCTCGCTTAAGCGTGTGGCTGCATCGGCTTCCGGTCACGCCCCCAGGAAAGGGCATTTCTAATGCAGAAATCAGGATAATTAACATAAAGGTGGGTATCCTGAATGATTTACTACATTCCATTACATGTCACTAGAGTTCCTCTTCAAAGCGGACCAGAACTCAGAACTTCCTCTCTGCTCTACAAGATACGCAACAGCATAATAACCATTAAAGAAAAAACATTTCTTTGTTACACCCGATACAAATCCTTCAGTAAATCTGCAGTGTGTCTACTTCCTGCTCTCATGGAATCAGACATATTGTTAACATCCTGTGTTTACCAATTAGCTGCTCTGCCGAGGCAGTCGGATGACACACCTGAGAGATCAAATTACAACTTGTGATTAGTCACAGATGAGAAAGAATTAGACGCTAAACTCACTAAATACGTACAGGGTGTGTTTCTCTCTGTTTTCCTTCTGCCCTGTGCAAGAGTTCAGGTCCACTTTACTTAAATGAAGCCCATACCCTTGATTACTGTAGGATCAGAAAGCCCATCAGACTGCACAGTACCTGCAAGGTACTACAGCCATGAGACAGCTCAGAGTAATGACACATAATGGCTTATTTACTTTATCATAAATAGTTGAGCTTGACAATACGGTATATATTGAGAGTGTGATTTCAGGGTAAAACAACTAATTTAATAAAATGAAAACATCTATGCAAAAAAAAGAACTGCACATCTAATAACGATTGATCAACTATATGAATGAATTGATTTGATCATAACGTTTTAAAAATGGTTGATTGCTTTAGATTCATTTGCATAGGTTTTTAAATTGCTTGTTTATACACTGTACTGTATAAAATGTGTGTTTTACCTGGAAGCAATTATATGCACTGTTACCATAATTGTTTTGCACAAAACACAGGTTAAGACATGTAAATACATTCAAATGCATGCCAGCTCAATTAAATGTGCTACTCACTTTGCAAAACTTGCATATTTATAGGTAACACAATTAAAACAGGATGAAACTGGAGCACAAAACAACTTTATTCCTCTAATATATTTTACACATCCTGAGGAAAGTCCCTTTCCTGTGAAAGAACCTTTCAGTAGTAGTACACATACAACTAACTAAGGTAATTCAAATTGAGCAAGTCAGCACAGCAGGACATAGTAAGAGGTTTATACAAAGTGAAAACTGCATTGAAACACTCTCAACTAGGGCCAGATTTTCCATAAAGCACTACAGCCACCTTATGTTGGAGAGGCGGACCCTTCTCCTCAGATCACTGACCTCAGGAGCTTACAGTCTAATCCTTGTCTCAGTGTCAATTGCAAACTGTAGAAAGGACAACGTGGGCACCAGTGCAAAGGAGCTTTCATTTAATCCAGTTGAGTTTCAGTTGTTAAATAGCAGTGTACAGATGGTTAATCATTAATACATAACCCGTCCAGGGCTGCTGCCAGTCACAGGGACAAGTAGTCAGTTGACAGTTGTTTCACGCTAACACGCTTTTTCAAAGACTCTGCTCCATGGTGGGGAGAAAGCATACCACCTTCTATGACAGCACGGCATTTTAAAAACCGCAGAGCCGTCCTCCATTGGCCTGCCCCACCCTCCACACCATGCTGCAACCGGAAGTGCATCAGCAGTCCACTGTGGAGGACACTACATCGCCTCCGCAACCACACCTCCTTTGTCTCATGTCACTAAGGATGGTATGAGACAATGATTAGAGTATAAGAATCTAAGGATGGTTAGTGACATAAGGAAGGGATTAGAATTCAAAATATTTTTATTTGGGGGTGGCCTGTGTTCAGGGGAATAGTTTAGGGCACCAGAACATCTGTGTCTATGGGCCTTTGAGTTGTAAATCCTGCTCTTAACTTCCAGAGATTAGTGATAGCCATGTCTAGGAGAACTCATGGAGAAGCATGTGATAAGTTTGGTCAGGTGATATATATATATATGTAAGTCTCTGATTTGCTAGTTATGATCATGTGCTAAAGCATGATACAGTGGGGGTGTTTTGGCACCCTAGAGAAAAGGACACACAAAGCAGAAAAACAGGAGCCCAATAGTGTGATATGTTTGGATGCAAATGTAATAATAGGTAAGTAAATTACTACTCACAAAGGTACGTTGCAGAGGGGCAACCGACCACAGGAAGCAGGTGGAGACTACAAATCTAACTCCACTGGGGGTGGCCCAGCCAGACCTGGATGCGGTCACTCTCCTGAGAAAAGATGACAGATATCTACCGAGGTACAAACCAAGTGTGGTTTGTCACAAGCCCTCCAACAGTTTGTGTAGGGGGTGTATAAGCACAAATAAAGGGAAATTGAGGCTCCCTATGCTTATGTAGTTTTTTCACTTGGCACGGTTATTGGCCTGAGGAAGTGGGCTTAGACCCACGAAATGCGTTGCCTGTGCTAAATAAAATCTTTTGTTATTACAAGGATTTCGTCTTTGAGGTAAGCCACCTCGTTTTTATCCAGATTTTAAACTGCTTTTAAAAGCCTTCATATACATAAGGGCGCCTCTTTCCCTTTATATGTGCTAAAGCAGGATGTGATCACAGCAAATCTGACCTTTGCAAATTATCAGCTAATCAAAAAAATCACATTCTTCTCCATGAGTTTTCCTAGACATGATCATCACTACCAGAGATTTAGACTGCTGAAGGAACAGATAGATGTTGACTTTTTCCTGTAAAAATCAAACTTGGATACTTAACTCTGCCGTTTCCATCTTCAAAGCCCTCCTCTTTTAGCCCTGAAACATAAGTGACGTCGCAGAACAACAGCAAAGCATAAGCTATTTGGGAATTCGGTGAGGTTGTTTTAAGAAGTGCTTTCACACACACCAGGCCTTGAGACCTACATTAACATTTTCCATGATACACAATATACATAACGCGACCTTCAAGGTTTGTTTGTCAGAAACAGACGAATTTCACTTCAACTCTTATATAATTCACAAAGAGGTTCCTTTAAAATTGAAATTAATTTTGACTGAGCTTCGGCAAGGGAGAATATGCTTTCTCCATCTGGGATGTTAGCCATGCCTGTCTTTGATTTATCCCATTTGTCATTTGTGAATCTTCACATCTTCAGACCTGACCCTAATTCCAGAAAGCTATCTCAAATGCACTTTTTTATTATTTATCCCCCAAATTAAAGTGACTCACTTTAGAAAGTGTTTAACTATTTCTTTGCAGCAAAACCATGTTTTAAACCCTTCTACAGTCATGCAAGTACACTACTCCCTCCTGCACACAATATGGAGGTGACACAAAGGTTTGACTCAGAGGTTTACAATCAAGAATGAGTAACACTTCCACTCTGATAGATAACCATATCTCAAAGCTAGCTATGGTGATCCTTCAACACATACATCATTTATTTGTATTATAAAAGTGTTGAAATTGTGTTTGTATATTGGTTTAGTGGTATCTGAAGACTGAAGTACAGATACCATAAAGGAAATGTGCACTCATAAATAATAATGTACTTATAAAGTATTTATGATTCTATTAAACACAAATTGGGAAAAATAGATGTAATATACTTGGACCTTGCAGATGACTGAAACACTTGGCCTAACAGTGCGGAGCAGTGCTTTTCAGCGCTGCTAGATTTGGGCGCAGCCGCAGCCTCCATAGACTTCAATAGGAATCATTCCTATTGAAGCGCTCAGTGAGTAACGTCGGCTCTGTCAGAAGACGGAGCCGAAGTTGCTTAAAAACATAATAATTCGGCCTCCAGCAATCGCTGGAAGCCGAATTATTTCATTCCCTCACTATCCATGTCGGCCTGGAGGGGGAACAGTAATTAAATCGGCCCGGACTTGTGCAGAAGCAGGATCAGCTGTATCCTGCGCCCAAGTCTACCGGCGCCGATTTCAAATGTACTCTAACAGTGGCATACTATAGAAGGAATATGACATGACTACATGGGCGGCATATGGGAGATGAAATGTATTCACTGTAAAGTTCTGAATCTCGGACATGCCAATGGCAAAATGTTATAAAAACAAAATAAGATACAGCCAGAAATATCAACCTTGAAGACATGGCCCCTAATGCTGCTGTGAGGGGAACAGGTTTGTTAGGGGGTCTGACAGAGGGTCCAGAGTTGATTTTACCCAAGGGCCTCATTGGAATTTAAACCGGCCCTGGAAGTAAGTAGCTACCCCCTCCCAGCCGCCTTTCAATCTCAAATGTACCGGTCTGTCTGTAATATTGATCAGTTCTGTACAAAAATCAATTGAAATTATGCTCAAGTGGCCATGTTGGAGCATCAGTCGTCAACAGATTCGATCACAGTGATTGATTCTGCCAAGGGAGATCGCATAGTGTATGGGCACCTGTAGCAATAATGACAGAAACAGCTATGAACAGTGACTGGGAACTATATTGTAAAGTTTCAGCATTGTGAGTGCTGTCTAGACTGCTGGTGAAGGAGTTGTGCCTGTACAAATTAGTTGTGGAGGAGGCTCAAATCTTTTCTGTTGGGAGTGGGGGGGGGGGGGGGGCAGTTGCATTATTGCTAAGGGTCAATTTTGAAATAATGTAATATTCATGTTATGAGTTCACTGATCCCTAAAGGGTTTTATAGGCTTCTGACAAACTAACAGATAGTGACGGTTGAACTTAAATGACAGATGTAACGGTTTATTTTTCTCCTACTGCTTACATAGTTATGCCCATTGGCATTTTAGTGGCAAACACGTACTGTAAGCTACAAGGTCAGCCTTATTCCTGCACAGACAATTTCAAACACAAACCTTCACACAGAATTTTTTTATCTGGTCAATAGAGTTTTCAGGAGTAGTGTCACACAAATGTCTTCTTTACCTGTGTTTGTGTCTGTGTATCTGTGTGTGTCTCTACGTATGTATGTGTGTGTGTGTCTGTGTGTGAGAGTTGTGTGTGTGTGTGTGTGTGTGTGTGTGTTTGTGTGTGTGTGTGTGTGTGTGTGTGTGTGTGTGTGTGTGTGTGTGTGTGTTTGTGTGCCTGTGGGTGTTTTTTCATGTTTTCACCTAAATCGCAATACTCCAAAAATGGGTTATTGTGCATTGAAGATATGTTTGCGTACTCCTGTTGATAATAATAATAATAATAAAAATAGCCTATGGCAGAGTGCAGACAATATTATTTCTCATTATCATCTCCTGACAAAATGACACATGCCTCCTGGATAGTCATTTGTAAACTGAACTTATTTTGTTCTGTACCTTATTTAGAGGGACTGGCAAACATTTTGTTCTTCATTCCATTTTCATCGAAGGAAGCAATGAGCCTTTTCATGGCAATAAATGTTTGCTTATTTTTAGCCTGTAAAAAGTTTAAACTTCCAAACATCTTATTGAGTAATAGCTTCCCATTTTCTCCGAAAACGTATTTCAAGAATGTGATCAGCACCATTAGTTGCAAATTATAGCTCTTAAATAATAGGTCGTTAAAAGGAACTTTGCACAAAATTTTAAAACTTCTTCTAACGGAGGTTCAATAATTGTGTTGGCTTTCCGAGGAGCAGCAGGCATTTACTTACCTATGGGGAGCGGCTCAGTAGCCCCCGTCTATATGAAGGCCTCCAGTTTCTATGTCCCTGTGCCACAGAATGTCAGGTTGAAGATCCTGTGGTGATGTCCTGCAGCCCTGGCCACTGCAATGCATGCTGGGGATGTGCAATGCATGCCGAGAGATGTAGTTTCCATTGATGTGATTACATAGAAGATAGAGGCTATGGAAAAGCCCCCCATAGATAATTAAATACATGATGCTCTCCAAAAGCTCACACAAATGATGAACTTCCCTTAACGGGAGACTTTTCTGCACTTAGGAGCACCCAGGTGCTCAGTATACTTTAATAGCAAGTTACATGTTAATATTTTAAAAAAAAAGGGCCATAGCCCACCACATTATAGAACAATAGTACCTTTCTCAAGATTTGGATCCCTTCTGACCATTTGAGCAAATGACCCACCAACCAACATATTTAGAGAAGGAACAGACACAAAGGAGAACAGTCATACTGAATTATTAACCTATAGGATGTTGTACACAAGATATTAACAAAATGTTACTTATTTGTATCACATGGCAGTGTAAACCACCTTCTTAGGCTATCTGTGCCTGATCCCAATTGAATAGGGTGAACCACAGCCCCATACTCACCGGCTACAATTGTCGCAGCAACCACGTGGCATGCGCGTGTTGCGGTGACAGGTCGCCCGTGAGTATGGCGCGTGCACCCCGAACCGTCGTTCGTCGCTGCTGTCGCCAGGCGATTGGCGTGGATAATCGCCTGGCGACAGTTGCCGCCGCAACTTCGCCGCAACTGTCGCTAGTCTGTGTATGCGGACTAGCGACAGCAACCAATAGGCAGTGCACAGAGTTTCCGGCGGGGGGGAGGGACGTCGACGACAGCTTCCGTCGCACCACTAATCCCTCTTCCCCAGTGTGTATGCGGAGGGACCCGGCAACGAGCTGTCGCCGATCTGTCTCGCACACGCTCCCGTGTGCTAGCGACCAGCTACATTTGTAGCTCATGAGTATGGGCCATTATGGAGAACAAAGACAAGCTAAAACTAACAGAAGAAGGGAACAGAAAAGTGTGTAAAAGCAGTGCTGCTTCTGAGCTGGTACTGCCCAGACCACTATCCCATCATCAACCCACTTCTCCATGGCCATGTTTTAGTGCCATATAACACAACTAGTAGCTCTAACTAGACTTTGATACAATTTGATGAAGTTTCCAGCAATATCAACTAGTTGCTAGTCTCATCAAATAGTCTCTAGAGAAACTAATAATGATTATTATTTACTCAGTGTCAGCAACATTAGTGCCTTAACTCCAGAGAGTATATCTGCATGTAGACGAATAAACATATTATGACTTCAAAGAGGGGAATCTTATAAAGGCAAAAATATGGAGAGCACTGGCAAAAAAATAAACATTCTACACGTAACAGAAATAAATGCTGCTCTTAAGGTCATAATCCAAACGCTCTCAGTATAATAATCTACCATCTCTAATAGCCTCTTACGTTTCCTAAGGACCAATTCAAGTATCAGAAATCTAAGCTGAGCAACATTATGTTTCTCAACAGTAAAGTGATATGCCAATATTTGGTCTGTTAAATGATTTCTAATCACATATTTGTAGGCGGAAATCCTTTCCGTGATATTCTTATGGTCTTTTTTGTGTAAAGAACATCACACGGGCTGACTCAGCATAAACTACATAGAACGGATCACTTGTCCTGTATATACATTTTTAAACATGGGTGAACTATACTATCTCCCTGTTGAACATTAGTACTGTGTGCATGATGTAAACAAGGGAAAGTATCAGTTCTGTTTGCTGTCATACTGGTTTGACTTTTGGCTTGAAATGTTATCTCCTAGATTTGGATAAAATGAAAGTGGTCTTTAAATGGCTATTATTGGACATGGGCATTAATTGGACATATTGAAATTATTCCACAAGTGGCAATCCTGCTTGCAATATCTTCAACCAGAATGGATATGAGCTCAAACTATTTTACTTAAAATGGTATAAATAAAGGTCTCTTGGATCTTTTGCTTCCATATGGGCTTAAAAGACTCTGAAATTATTTTAAAATATAATCTGGGTATTTATGATACCTGAATGGATTAGTCATCTCTCTACAATCCAACTTACTGCTGATCTTCATCTTGTAAAATATGGGAAATACAGGATACAGACTTTTTTTTATATTATCTTTTTATTCGATTTGATACAGACTTTTTGAATTGATTGTAGGATTAATATTGTGAATAGTAAATTGACACCATAACATGGCTGCAAAGCATGCTGATTGCAGAGCGGCATCTAGGTGCTGTTTTTGTAGTTGTAAAGGCAGGTCTGGGAATTATGGAGGTGGGTGAACTACAACCGATGCAGCAGGTATTTTGGCCACCAGGGAAGTTTGAACACCATCATTGGTGCACATATTAGTAGCTGGGATTAGTGGCTATAACTGGAAATTTGGGCACCTATAATTTCCAGTTATTGCAGGTAATCACTGCTATCAACATGAGAGCCTATTAGTGCCCAAACTGCCCCGGAACCTCCAGTTCCTGATCAATTTCTTTGCACAGATCCTGCGGCTATTTAACAGTGAGGATTTAATTTGAATTGACAAGGAGGCGGTTAGGTTAGGGTCAGGCATCACTTGAGGGGTTGATTAGGGTTAGGCATCAGTTGAAGGGGCAGTTAGGTTTAGGGATTGGTTGCAGGGTTCAGTTAGGGATCGGTTGGGGGGGTTGGTGTGGGTTGGACAGTGGTGGTGGTGTGGGGGGGTTAAGGTTGGGCATCAACAGAGGGAGAATTCAATTAAGAATGGGGTTAGACCGAGGAAGGGGGGGGGGAAGGAAGTTTTTTGCACTGTGGGCCACAGTTCTCTAGGGGCCCAAATGCCTTTCTTCCCTTTTTCCATGCAGAGTTGCGAGTGGTAGATTATGATAGTTTTAATTCACACAATTGTGTGAATTGATTGTTTAATTCACACAATTGTATCTTCCAGAGCTGATCTTCGTGGCCACATAGATGTCATGTAACACGCTGGCACATACTGATGCGGAGTCACATGGCGCTGCTGTGGCCATGGAGATTGGCACTGGAAGGTCCAAATGGGTGAGTTAAGGAAAGGAATCTTGCCCTCTATGTGCAGGCTGGATTCAGAACAACAAAGGGCTAGATAGGACCTATGGGCCAAAGTTAGCCCAGCCCTGGGTTATTTTACTATTATAATTACATAGAGCCTAATAGCAGAATATGGTAGGTTTACCAATATTCTACTGGTGGCTATCATCGGCGCCCATTTTACGTGCACACCTTGGTGCTAATGAGGCTAATGTAAGAGGCAGCGGCATCACTGGTTCCATTGTTGTTGCTAAAGGAAAGTCAGTGTTGGAACTGGAGCTGGAGGCAGGGCCACGGCTTCAGGAGGCTGTAGTGCAATTGGTGCTCAAGGCAGGGTTGAGGATAATGCTGGAGGAGCAGCAGCCAATACTGTAAGTACAGTTGTGACTTATGCAGATGACTAGATAATGGTGGCAGCTGTACAATAGACAAACTGCAGATACTGTACATAAGCTGTTGGAACGCCTCCTGTAGCAAGCAACACTCACGAAATTGGCAAATAAGGTACAATCAGAGTAATGCTGTACAGCCGTGCATAATAATCAAACCGTCCATAAGAAATGTCAGTACTCTTTGCCTAAGTCTAAAACAAATACCACACTGTGGAAAATCTGCTGGGACACTACAGTGAAAGTTAGCTTTTAAAACCAAATGAGTTAGCAATGCATGCTGGGAAACTCCATCTTCAGCAAAATGTATTTGCAGAATTTTACTGGTCAGGCACCAAATGACATTCTCCCGCAGAGGCTTATGCACTTATTACCTTTTTATGCATACCTTAATGGCCATTTATAGAAAAGGTATTCTATAAAAAAAAAAAAAACAGAAAATACTGAATACAACATCTTTTGCAAATTAACCAGCAAAAGTATTTTGCTTTATAATGTTAGTGCAGGCACTGGCATGTGATAATGTGGTTTTCAGCGATTATGTAACTTTCCAACTGTATATTAAAGGAAACCTATTTGATGGCCCCAATAAAGTAGCTAATAAAGGTACGATAGCAACACAAGACACATTTCTATTCACTAAGCTTTAGAAGAGGTAAAAAACAACTCAACCCCATTTTCATTACAATAATGGACATTTGATTTCTCATCTAGCATTAAATCAAAGTTTTACAAAATGAAAGGCGACGCTTTAGTGCACTAGCTGCTGCAGTTTTCATAACAATTTGCATTTAAATATCTTTGATTGGACTCTGCCCCCTACTTAGAAGATGATGTTCAGTAAATAGAGCATAGAATTCTTCATAATTATTGTCAGAACAAAGACTGTTTTCTGGAAATACAGTTTTCCAGGAGGCCAGAGCTCCAGCTGTGGTTTCCAGTGAATCTTTGAGGCTTTTTATTTAAAGCTGTAATCTTTGTTATCTATTGTTTCTCTCTCTCTCTCTCTCTCTCTCTCTCTCTCTCTCTCTCTCTCTCTCTCTCTCTCTCTCTCTCTCTCTCTCTCTCTCTCTCTCTCTCTCTCTCTCTCTCTCTCATACCATAGCTGGGATTTGAACCCAGGATGCAGTGTGTAGTAGCTAGTAGGTATCTGTCTTAACCTCTAGACCATGAACCACACTACATGGTAAAGCTGTCCTAGCATAAACCATACTACCATTATGATCAATTCAATACAAAAAGTAGCATGATTAAGGATTGGTACTTTTTGAAAAGCATGCTTATATACCATAGCATATCTATTGAATTGATCATAATGGTAGTATGGTACATGCTAGGCCAGCTTTAGCATGTAGAGGTGGGACAAGGTCCTTCAGCATCCAAGGCTGAGACAGCAAAGTGCGCCCCCCATCCCTCCCACCCCAGCCATCACACACTGATTGCTATTACACTAAGAGGTGCCCCAGGGCCCCCAACCCCCCCAACACCTTAATCGCTACTTATCTGGCTTGCAGTCGCTGCCATGTATCACCTTTTCTTATTTCTTTCTGCTTCAAACACAATTGGGAATGACAGCTGAATGAATTGTGCACCCCCTCCTACACTGCGCCCTGAGGCTGCCCGGCCCTAAGTGTGGTTGATGGTCTAGGGGGTAAGACAGATACCTACTACCATGTAGTGTGGTTCATGGTTTAGAGGATAAGACAGATACACACTGTGTCCTGGGTTCAAATCCCAGCTATGGTATATAAGCATGCTTTTCAAAAAGCACCAATCCTTAATCATGCTACTTTTTCTATTGAATTGATCATAATGGTAGTATGGTTTATGCTAGGACAGCTTTACCACGCAGTGTGGTTCATGGTCTAAAGGTTAAGACAGATACCTACTACACACTGCATCCTGGGTTCAAATCCCAGCTATGGTATATAAGCTGTTTTGAAAATCTGCAATTCCCTACTGGATGATATAAGAGGATGGATGGATGGAGGAGGAGGAGGAGGAAGATAGAGAGAGAGATTTTCTGACGGAATTCCGTATATCTCGGAATTCCGCGGAACAGCTCAGGAATTCCGTCGGAATGAAACGGTAGCGGAATTTCGGTAGTGGCGGTATGCGGAATTACCACGGAATCGGAAATTGGCTCTTCCGACCATGCCTGCTCGATTCCCGTCAATTCGTTTATTTCCGACATGCCCGATTCGCGTTTCGATGGATCATTAGGTCGATTTGCCATACTTTACATGGCAATTGACCTAAAAATCATTGAAATGCGCTCGGAAATGTTCGTCGGGAATCGAGCGGCGCATTCGATGCGGGAACGAACCGTGTGTATTCATCATTAGAAAGGACTGGGGCAGTATAAAATCCCTTCACAATTGTGAGGATCCACGTGGCTGCCTGCGCAGGCAGGCAGCCTTTTGACCACTGTTCAGGTCTGCATTCTGCAGGTCTCTGGAAGAGAGACCTTTTGTCAGTTGTGCAGCTTGCTGCTGAGGAATTTGCATATGTTTGTCATGCAGATTGCCTAGCCACATCCTTTGTGGGCTTGCTCTATAAAGAGCTATGTTTCCCACAGTAAGTTGCTGGTCATAAGGATTCTTCCTGTGAAACACTCTGGAGAGTGTCAGCCTTGCTCATTGTTTGAAAGATTAGCTTAAGAGTAATTCTTGGGACTGCACTCGCCAGGTTCCCTTGTGCAGTTAGGATTGCATATCTGTTTTGTTTGTCTGTCGCGATTGTCCTGTCCCCAGGTTCCCTTGTGCAGTTAGGATTGCATATCTGTTTTGTTTGTCTGTCGCGATTGTCCTGTCCCTGCGGTGGTCGACAGGAGGTCGTTCTGATCTTTGTTCTTGGAGTATAGCTGGAGCAGCGGTTGCTACCAGCTATCTCCTCTATCTGTCTTGCCTGGATCACACTCGCCTAGCGCTAGTGCTGTGGATCCATCTAATCTCCATCTCTCTGTCTCCCTGGATCGCACTGGCCTCTTTTCACTAGTGTTGTGGATCCTATCTCTCGCTTGTCCCTGTTTTCGTGTGTCTGTCTTGTCTGCTACGAACGCTTGCTGGAGGCTCGGTGAGGTAACCGTTAAGCAAGCGCTCGCGTCCTCTGTTTCATGTTTGTCTGTCGGTGGTTAGTTAGGCGTGCTTGTCTCTATTGTGCTTATCACGTGGAGACCGCGCATGAACGTGTGCACTGTTGCGAATGAGTGCGGTGTTCGCGTTCAGTTAGCGTTTGTTATTTTCCTTATCTCCTCAATGTATGATTTGCTGTGCCTTTGCTACTCTCGTGCTCCGCCTTGCTGTAGCCTTGTGTCACGTCTGGCGATCGCACCTCTCGCGATCGCATTCCTACTTCGTATCTGCTGTGGTGTGTGCACCGTCGCGGGTTGGCGACTAGTTTGGTGCATACACATACAATCTGTCTCTGTGCTCATTCTCAATCGCCTCTCTTGCGATTGCGTTTCTTCCCTTCATACAATTCCTGTCTGGCGTGTGTGGCAGGGCAGAGGAGCTGTTCCTCTGCACTCCACAGCTCCACCTGCGGACAGGAATTTCCCTCTACAGGTGCATTGCACCTTCTGCTGGGTTCCCGCAAATTATACGCTTGTGGAGGATTTCCACAGTGTCAGCGCACAGCGCATGTGGCCACTTCTAGTTCTGGCCGGCCACTTCGGGTTCTGGCCGGCCAATGCGCGAAGTGGCCGCAGCGCAGCGGCCAATGTTAGAAATGGAATGTTTCCTTTTATTATGAATGTAGTTTTCCGGCCGTCTCTGGCCAAAATGTAGCAAAACAGTTCATTCATTAAATGAAATGAAGCTGGCGGCAATGTAGAAGGATGAAGCCACCCGGCTTCTGCTCCGCCTCCTCTCCTCCGCCCCTGCCTCTCTCTCTTCTCCCCGATACTGGCAGCGGGGGACATGCGTGTCCCCCCAGAGTCGTTAGTCGCGGCAGGCAATCCTGTCATTCGTCCCTGCAGAGCGGGTGCTGGCAGAAGCAATGTCTGCAGCCTCCCCCCTCTGCTTTCCTGGCGCCACGAACGACTCTCGGGGACACGCTTGTCCCCGCCGGCTGCCCGAAGAAGAGAGAGAGAGAGAGAGAGAAGAGGCAGGGGCGGAGGAGAGGAGGCGGAGCCGCCAGCTTCATTTCATTCAATGAACAAACTGTTTTGCTACATTTTGGCCAGAGACGGCCGGAAAACTATATTTATATTAAAAGGAAACATTCCATTTCTAACATTGGCCGCTGCGCTGCGGCCACTTCGCACATTGGCCGGCCAGAACCCGAAGTGGCCGGCCAGAACTAGAAGTGGCCACACTTCGGGTTCTGGCCGTAACATATATACTAAACGAAATATGTATACCAGACTAAAAATTTTGACACCTGCAATATATTTCAGAATGTAAATAAGGATAAGGAAATATTTAACAATAGGTAAGCACTGATTAAACATTAATTAAATAATTTATAAATGATTATTTTTAAAAAATTGTATTCCCTGAAGGAAGAATAAGTGACCTGCCCCCTTAGCTTGGGATGAGGGGCGGCGTATTCTGGAGTATAGCATATATCTATATTGGCTGTGTGGGAAGCAAGGGGGGGGGGGTTGCTGCTATGTTGGAATCTATTGAGTGTGGAAAAATCAGTGATAATGATTCACTTGATGCAAAATATGTTATGATTTCTTCTTTAAAAATGGTAATATATATCCCAGGCCTGCCCTGATTACACAGCAGCTCCAATGTTAAATAATGGGGAAAAGTTTCCCAATCTGTGATTGTCAGGAATGTCAGCTTTAGAGGAAACACTGATAGAACAAGAGGTCTAGGCAGGAGCCCCTTTGTGCAGTCGCCGGACTCCACACGTAATCCCTAATGGCAGCTTCTTAATAGAGTTTCTTATCCTCCACTCTCCTGCAGTTGGAGTGTCTTTTCCCATAAACATGCTGAAACCAACACTAGATTGTCTCATGAGAAAGCCTCTAATAGTGCTATAAGCTTCTTAGACTAGGGATTCTTACAGCCGGAAGAGAATGAACAGCTCTAGTAACAACATAAGCTAGGCATACACGAGCTAGATGTGATAAACAGTTCATATCTACCTGATATTGATCATTTACCACCTTGCCAGTTGCATATAGCCATATAAATTATCAGCTCACATCTCATATAATATCCCTGTCCCTTAAGTCTGGTACACACTATCAATTATGATTGGCCAATCACTGACCAATTTTACCAACTCCACGTAGTATGAAGGTCAACAAATATTGAATATATGAGAAGATTGTGAAGGTAAACCTCACACTACATGATGGAGGTGGTAAAATTGGTCAGCGATTGACAAATCATATTTGAATGTGTGCACAAGCCTGGTACACACCTTCAATTTTGATTTGCTAATGACTGACCAATATGACAGTCAACAGATTTTACATAGTACAAAGAGGTCGTAAACTAGGTCAGTGATTGGGCGGCCAATCTAAATTGACAGTATATACCAGGCCTGCTATACACATCCAACTTCTATTGGCCAATCATTGTCCTATTTTACCACGTCTATGTAGGATGAGAGTTTATCTGCTTAATCCATTCTGGTCATAATGTTCAATATCTGGTGTCCTTCATACTAAATGGATGTGGTAAAATTGACCATTGACTGGCCAATCAAAATTTGATGTGTGTTTAAGCCTGGTACACACTTTCAATTATGATTGGACAATCACTGACCAATTTAACCACCTCCATGTAGTATGAGGGTCAACAGATATTGAACATTATGACCAGATTGTGAAGGTAAACCCCCATACTACATGGAGGTGGTAAAATTGGTCAGTGATTGGCCAATGATAATTGAAATGTGTACAAGGCTTTAGTTCTCTGGCTCTGATTGGGGGCCTCCTTTTTCATTAATACATCTAGCATTTGGTATATTTAAAATATTGGGCAGGTATGAGAATGGGGGCTGGGGAAGGGTGGACACATGTAAGGATGATCATCATAACAGAAGTAATGCAGCAGCAGCATGGAGTCCATAAGGGTCCCTCAGGTACAAGGGCCCAGGTATGGTCACAGACTGTATTCCCTGCTGCAATGCCACAGGCTCTAAGTGATGCTGGATCCACACCATACCATTTTTTGGCAATTGAATATTTTTAGCATGTCCGATCTGAGAATCAAACAAATTTTTTAGCGATTTTATAACCGATTTACGTTCATTTCTAAGGAAATCGGTCACAAAATCGCTCAAAAAAACAGTTCGATTCACAGATTAGACATGCTGGAAATAATCGATCGGGCAGGCAAATCTGCCAAAAAATTGTATGGTGTGGATCTAGCATGACAGATGCTGGTGTGTTATTGCAGAGTGTGCTGCACCCTTGTTTAAATGGTATGTTGCTGAATTATGCAATCACATCTTTAAAGTACAACTGTAATGAAAGGGATATGGAGGCTGCCATATTTATTTCCTTTTAAACAATACCAGTTGCCAGGCTACACTGCTGATCCTTTGCTTCTAACACCTTCAGCCATAGACCCTGAACAAGCATGCAGCAGATTTGGTGTTTCTGACATTATTGTCAGATCTGACAAGATTAGCTGCATGCTTGTTTCTGGTGTTATTCAAACACTGCTACAGCCAAATAGATCAGCAGGGCTGCCAAGCAACTGGTATTGTTTAAAAGGAAAAAAATATGCCAGCTTCCATATTCCTCTTGTTACAATTGTCCTTTAACCACCCTGGAGTTCTATTAAGATCGCCAGGGCGGCTGCGGGAGGGTTTTTTTTTTATAAAAAAAAATCTATTTCATGCAGCCAACTAAAAGTTGGCTGCATGAAAGCTCACTAGAGGGCGCTCCTGCCGCATACTTCTGATCGCCTCCGGCGATCAGAAGTAACAAGAAGGGCCGCGGTGAGCGGCCCTCCTTGTTTTGCTTTTCTCGTCGCCATGGCGACGAGCGGAGTGACGTCATGGACGTCAGCCGACGTCCTGACGTCAGCCGCCTTTGATCCAGCCCTTAGCGCTGGCCGGAACTGATTGGTCCGGCTGCGCTGGGCTTGGGCGGCTGGGGGGCAGGGACGGATCTAGGGGGGGGGCAAGCGGGTCTCTTGCCCCAGGTGCAAATTGTTGAATTCTTAAAAAGGCAGCAAAATTTGGATGGGGAATGGCAGTTTAGGCGCCAAAACCTGACCTTGCCCCACGCGCAACTTGGGGCAACTTGGTCTAGATCCGTCCCTGCTAGAGGGACCCTCTTTCGCCGCTGCTCGCGGCGGATTGCCGCAGAGGGGCGGCGATCAGGTAGCACACGCGGCTGGCAAAGTGCCGGCTGCGTGTGCTGCTTTTTATTTGGCGCAAATCGGCCCAGCAGGGCCTGAGCGGCACCCTCCGGTGGTAATGGACGAGCTGAGCTCGTCCATACCGCTAAAGAGGTTAAGGGGTTGCATCCACCTTCTGAATGTCACACTGTTGAAAAAAGGCTTAAATGTAGAGTTTAGGAAGATATTTGAGTGGATGAGGATGATGATGTTGGTAAGCATTGTTTTGTAGATAATCCCACACATGACCCTGTGAAATATAGGTGAGGCGTATAAAGACACTGGTGTACACATTACCCTGTTGTGAATGTTGTTTAATACATACATCACTATGTCTGTGGCTTACAATCTGCTTTCAGCCCTCCAAATTTAGCAGAGAACAGTCTATAAAATGTCTTGTATCATTAAATAAGCAATGTGGAAATGCTGAATAAATGAACCTGAATTTACATAGAAACACCAGATAAGAGCTACTTAATCAGGGCTTTGCTGCTATACCGACAGCTGTGATTAGAGATGTGAGAGGAGGGACCACTTCACTTGTAATCCTGAATATCATTTGTATAATTTGAAATTCACCTACTGGGCCAATTGCCACTTAAACTAAAAGATAAAATTCACCCTTTTTATACTTGGAAACAGCTTGGGCAGACTGGCATTGTCCTCCAAGTATTTTAAAGGGCAGTGACAGTGTGCAGACTTCGTTTCTCATCCCCTGATGATTTCATGAAAATTTCAGAAGTTAAATTGCCTCATCTCCTCCAAATGGTACTTAGTTCTAATACATGTATATTTTTCATAAAATGGTATTCTGTTAGCTATGTCCACAGTGGGGCATTGCGATTCGGTGTAACGTCCACCTTGTAATGTGGTTTGCCGCACTGCAATGCACCACCTATTCACAGTGTGGCGGGTGAATTAACGGTATAAGGGTGTGCAGCATCATAACACACTGCATGCAGTGCATTATCACAAAACCGTTAAGTGAAACATACATTTCATTGACTGTATGCTTCACTGTACACTACGCAACGTAATGTGTAGTACCACTTTCCCATTCCATTGCATTGCGTTCCAGCTGGTATTATTAACCATGTTTCAGTGACAGAATTAGTAATTGCATTTTAAGCTAAACTAAATAAAAATTGGAATGTTATCAGAAGATTATGGTTATTATTACAATTATTACTGATTTATAGACACTAGTATCTCTGTGGCAGTGTATAAAATATTTTACAAAGTAGCCGCACAGATGTACAAAGGCTATATAGATAAAAACACTTGTTTTGTATATCTTGTATTAATTATACGTAGAGGTGACAGAAAAATGCAGCAATACCAATATACAATAGGAGAAAAGTCCCTGCCCATTTGAGAGTACAATCTAAATGACTAAGAGGTGGAGAGGGCAGTAGTCAGATATATGTTGGAGCTGTGTGCTTTATGCATTGCTAAGATGAAAGCGGTTCGATTTGCCTCCTATACTACTTCATTAGGGTCAACTTTGACCCTCTACATCACAGTCAGCAGGCACATTGTAGCCAATCAGGCTACACTCCCTCCTGGAGGCCCTCCCCCCCTTATAAAAGGCAGGCAGTGTCAGGCATTGGACTCACTCGTGTGCTTGCAGTAATTAGAGAAGGGATAGCTGCTGTGCAGAAACCTATAGGGAAAGCTTAGTTAGGCTTTTGTAGGCTTCTTAGCTTGCTCCTTGCTGATTCTTATTGCTAAAAAAGCACCCCTCAACAGCTCTTCTGAGAGCTAATTTTGTTCTTGTGATCTATTTTTTTTTTGTGTGTGTGGTCCACTTGCATTATAAACAGCCCTGTCCGTCAGTCGCAGCTGGCCTTTGGCTCCTTGGTGGTATAATTACTACTGTGCCCGGTGCACATTGTAATACCCATCACTGCATATACCTACCTGTTGTTCACAGTGCACCCACCTACCTACGTGAGCGCACGCAGTGTCACTGTGCCTGACCGGTACCTGTCTGTGTGTGACAGGTGCACATTGTAATACCCATCACTGCATATACCTACATGTTGTTCACAGTGCTCCCACCTACCTACGTGAGCGCACGCAGTGTGATATACCAATCCGTGCATACCTGTTAACTGCACCTGTGTGACTGACTGCACATTGTATTAGTGAAGTCAGTGCATACCTTTCACTTCATCTCCCCAATATGGACAAAACAAAAGGTAGAGGCAGGCCGCCTGGCAGGTCTGTTCGAGGTCGCGCTGTCTTGATTTTGTGCGGCCCTTGACCAAAGTACAGTGTTCAGAAGAAGGCACGTGCCATCAACCCCCAATATTGTCAGGACGTAGTTGACTATTTGACACAGAACACCTCATCTTTTTCAGCTTCCACACGGAAGCGTGACATTTCTTCCTCCTCCTGCTCTGATTCTGGCACCCCACTTAACACTCAGTTGGCCGCCACCACCAAAGTGCCATCACCCTAGGGCTCTGCGGTGTGTGGAAATTTTTGTGTCTGTCTGTCTCAGACGAGAGCAATGCCATCTGTACTCTCTGCCACCAAAAATTGAGCCATGGAAAGACCAAGACCCGCGTAGGGACAACTACCTTACGAAAACACATGATTACAAAGCACAAACTGCAATGGGATGACCAACTGAGGAAAAGCAGCACACAAAAGCAAAGCCAAACACTGCAGTGGAAGATACCAGACCGCAATTTTTTCTCAAAAAAAGGCGATGCCTAAACTGTACCGTGATGTTGGAAGGCAAGTGGTGACATCTCTGGCACACAACGTTGGGTCAAGGGTCCATCTGTCCACGGATGCCTGGTCTGCAAAGCACGCTCAGGCCTGCCCGAAGACTAAGTCAGTCCCCACACACAGCATCTCTTCCTGCACGCCGTGTGACTGCCTGCCCCAAGACTAAGTCGCTCCCCACACAGCACCTCTGCCCGCAGGCCGATTGACTGCCTTCTCCGCCACCATCAACAGGGTCCAGGACTCCAGGTGGATTCCTGAATTTTGAAGGCCGCTGCTTTTTCTGGTGCGTGTACATGCCTGTCTAATTTTTCTGACTGCACTGCAGCTGCAACAACAAAACAAAAGTCATGTACATGTGCCAATTCCCCTTTGTGATCATTACCTTACCACGGTGAAGGGGCTTGGGTATCACAATGCAGCAATGAACGACGGCTATATGAATGTATTCGGGGGGGGGGGGGGCACGCCCAAGATAATAAGGTCGTTGCTTCGTTGTGGACAGACCAAATTTGATCAGCTGGACAGTCACTGATGTTCTATCATTGAGCTACCACAACCAGGCGACCATATGGGCTTGAAAACCGACACGACCTGCACTCTGGCCATGGTGTGCACCAGTCCAGCATGGCCGTCACTACACAAACAGCTGTTTACGGTGCGTTACACAGTGAGTTTGGTGTGTCAGTGTGAAGCAGTGCTCTAATTACACTCCCTGATTGATGTACACACATGCAAGATGTTTTAAAGCACTTTAGGCCTGTAATTTAGCATTCAATGTGATTTCTGCCCATAAAATGCTGCTTTGCGTCAAATCCAGATTTTTCCCCAGGACTTTTGGCATCTATCCCACTCATCCATGCCCCCTCCAGGTGTTAGACCCCTTGAAAAATCTTTTCCATCACTTTTGTGGCCAGCATAAGTGTTTCTAGTTTCCAAAGTTCGCCTCCCCATTGATGTCTATTGCGGTTCGCGAAAGTCTGCGCAAACCGAACTTTTGCGGAAGTTCGCGAACTGAAAATCGGAGGTTCGGGCCATCTCTATTGGAGAGTGCCACCTGATTTAGGAATGGACTCCCAGTGAAAGGGAGAGACACATGAGAAATCAATTAATGTGTTAAAACTTATGTTCAGTACTAAACACACAACATATTAGAAAACAGTATATATTGCATTTCCCCTCCCTTTATACTTAAGTTGCCCATAAGCCTAAAATGGAAGGTATCTATTAAGTAATTGCAGTAGAAGATGTACCGTTAACAAGTCTTTGGGGAAATTATGTCTAGTTGGAATACTTTCCCCTGATGTAGGAGGAGCATAGGTGTCTGTCCTCTGCTATCCTATCCCTCCTTCCTCAGCATACTAAACATTTATGCGTCTCTGAGCATGTTTATGGGGATAGCTGGTCGAAAAAAGTATTTTATGGCTTTAATTACTTATCAGTAACGGGTATTCTATAGTCTGACCCAGTCTGACCCAGTCCTGATCTGGATAGAAACTGTCACTTGCATACCTGATGTTTAACTCTTTCAGGCAGAGAAAGAAAAAAAGAACACAGCCTAGTTATGTGTGTGCTTGCCACTGTACATACACATGTCTATCTCATCATGTCACATGTCGCCTCAATTGTCCTTTAAAAAATGTTGCTGCTAATGAGTCTTTCACCAATTCAATGCTTTCACAATTGAAGGAATCTCAGACAGTCATTGAAGAAGGGATCCGTTCCTAGATAATCCCTGATCACTCTAACAAACTGACCGATTTTAGATAGACAGAGAAAGATAAATCAATGGTATTTCCTGCCTTTTCATAAAATATGGTACCTATCTAGTACTGTGCTAGATATATGTATTTTCACTATATTTCTTGTATTATGAACTACTGTTCAGGAAAGTGTATGTCGGGTACCAGAGGAGCAAAAATGGTTATACATCCCTATTACACAGTTTTGTAGTTTTGTAGAAGGATGAGCAATTGTGTTTTGAAAAGTTGTACAATATATGCTAAAGATTAGGCTCAGTTCCCACTTGCAACGTTCGATTCAGGTCAGAGCAGAGCGGATGCATTTCCACCATAGTTCTCTATAGGAAATGCATCCGCTATCCAAGAAAAAGGCTGCAGGTCGGACTTTATACTGCATTTACTGCAACACAACAAATGGATCAATTGAAAACAGCAAGGGGAAGCACAAGCGAGTTTTAACATTAGATCTGTTTGCATGGTCGTCGCTGCACAGCAGGGCTGGCTACAATGGGGCCAGCGGCGGCTCCAGCTTCAGAATTTTGGGGGGGCTCAAAAGGGGCACAATGGCTGGCTGGCGGGGCTCAAGGGGGGGGGGGGAACTTGCCATCATGTGGGCGGGGCTAACTGTAATGTAGTTGTACCAGCTAATGTAGTTACATTAAAAAAAATGAAGTAAATGCACGTAATGACAGACAGCCTTTCAATAATAAATGCGCGTAATGACAGACAGCCTTTCACCAGTAAATGCATGTAATGAGAGACAGCCTTCCAATAGAAAATGCATGTAATGAGAGATAGTGTTTCACCAGTAAATGCACATAATGAGAGACAGCGTTTCCCCACTAAATGCACATAAGAGACAGCCTTTCACCAGTAAATGCACATAATGAGAGACAGCATTTCCCCACTAAATGCACATAAGAGACAGCCTTTCACCAGTAAATGCATGTAATGAGAGACAGCCTTTCACCAGTAAATGCACATAAGAGACAGCTTTTCACCAGTAAATGCACGTAATGAGAGACAGCGTTTCACCACTAAATGCACATAAGAGACAGCCTTTAACCAGTAAATGCACATAATGACAGACAGCGTTTCCCTAGTAAAAGCATGTAATGAGAGACAGCCTTTCACCAGTAAATGCATATAATGAGAGACAGCCTTTCACCAGTAAATGCATGTAATGAGAGACAGCGTTTCACCACTAAATGCACATAAGAGACAGCCTTTAACCAGTAAATGCACGTAATGAGAGACAGCCTTTCACCACTAAATGCACATAAGAGACAGCCTTTCACCAGTAAATGCACGTAATGAGAGATAGCGTTTCACCACAAAATGCATGTAATGAGAGACAGTGTTTCACCAGTTAATGCACATAATGACAGACAGCCTTTCACCAGTAAATGCATGTAATGATATAGATGTCCCCAGTATATGTAGCCATGGGTATGTGTGCCCAGTATATATACTCAGTATATGTAGCCAGGGGTATATGTGCCCAGTATATGTAGCCAGGGGTATGTGTGCCCAGTATATGTAGCCAGGGGTATGTGTGCCCAGTATATGTAGCCAGGGGTAGGTGTGCCCAGTATATGTAGCCAGGGGTATGTGTGCCCAGTATATGTAGCCAGGGGTATGTGTGTCCAGTATATGTAGCCAGGGGTATATGTGCCCAGTATATGTAGCCAGGGGTATATGTCCCAGTATATGTAGGCAGGGGTATATGTGCCCAGTATATATAGCCAGGGGTATATGTCCCAGTATATGTAGCCAGGGGTATATGTGCCCAGTATATGTAGCCAGGGGTATATGTACCCAGTATATGTAGCCAGGGGTATATGTACCCAGTATATGTAGCCAGGGGTATATGTGCCCAGTGTATGTAGCCAGGGGTATATGTGCCCAGTATATGTAGCCAGGGGTATATGTGTCCAGTATATGTAGCCAGGGGTATATGTGCCCAGTATATGTAGCCAGGGGTATATGTGCCCAGTATATGTAGCCAGGGGTATATGTGCCCAGTATATGTAGCCAGGGGTATATGTGCCCAGTATATGTAGCCAGGGGTATATGTGCCCAGTATATGTAGCCAGGGGTATATGTGCCCAGTATATGTAGCCAGGGGTATAGTTGTTCCCAGTATAGGTAGGTAGGACTTACCATGTGTATAGGTGTCCCCAGGCTAGGAGGGGTGGAAGCGGAGAGAAGAGGAAGCTGTGTGGACAGCGGGGGAGAAGGGGGCCATCTCCCCCCTTCCCTCACCTTGGGGCTCCCACTCTCTGCCTCGCTCCCCCCTCAGATATCAGCGGCTGGCGTCAGAAGACTTCCTCTCTTCCCAGCGCGGGAGAGAGAGATCGATCTGTGCGCCGCTACTCTGGTCTAGACTAGACCAGAGCAGCGCAGAGATCAGCAACGCTGGGAAGAGAGTGAGTCTTCTGACGCCAGCCGCTGATATCTGAGGGGGGAGCGAGGCAGAGAGTGGGAGCCCCAAGGTGAGGGAAGGGGGGGACGGCCCCCTTTTCCGCCGCTGTCCACACGGCTTCCTGTTCTCTCCACTTCCACCCCTCCTGCTGCTTGGCAACCCTGCGGAGGGGGGGCTTTTGCAGGGGCTGACAGCTTGTCAGCTGGGGCTTAAGCCTGGGTAAGCCCCAGTGTAGCGCCGCCACTGAATGGGGCCCCGTGCAATAGTAAATTGGGGCCCCGCAAGCCCTCCGAGCTGACTCTCTGGACCCATCCCACCACACTCCCAGCCACATAAAACCATTAGGTGTCCATCATATGTCCCCAAAAGCATTGTTGGCACCACATTATTCCCCTCCTCCTTTCCTTTACAAATCCAGAGTGTACACACATTGGGATCTTACCTAATCCAGGCAGGACACAGGAGGGAGCACCATGCTCTACATTCCAGACTTCTCCCCACGGCGCCTCTCTTCCTCATTCCTTGCAGGCATGTATGGGGTCACCATAGCTGGAGGGGAGGGGACACTCACCGTAGGGGCCCCTACAGGCTGTGGGGCCCTGGGGCAATTGCTCCCTTTGCCTCTATGGAAGCGCCAGCCCTGCTGCACTGCAGAAAACGTTCTGAACGGATACATTATCTTAATAAACGGGAACCGAGCCTTATTTCATTGAATATTTTATGGATGAAATGGGTATCTCTCCCCATAATTTTGATTAATTGAATCGCACCATATTTTTATTTAATTCGAGTCTCAGCAATAGTCATTACTTTTAAATGCTCAGTTTCAGTCTGTGTTCAATTCGCTGTCTCCAAGACATTTATATTGCCACACATTAAAGGACTTGTTACATATGAATGGATAATAACTGCTCTCCCATTGCGATTAGACACAAGATAAATTTGTTTGTATTTAATGTTGACATACGTAATGGAGAGCCAGAAAGTGTTTGTATTCAGCTGATTTGGTGTCTATAATGCAATATTTGAAATACAATACAATATATTTTGCTCTTGAATAAAATGAGAGGCATGAACATTTGCTGTATACCGTATTTCAACATATTTTTTAGCATTTCATTACATTACTAGTTGTTATAAGCTAGTACTATTCAACTTTAGGTATCATATAAATTGTAATGCCTATAAAACAATGTACATTAATTTGTTGTTCGAAGTTAAAAGAGAAAGACTAGCATGCCATGCTTTGTATCTTATACAGTATTACATAACCTAAACAATTAAATCACGTAATAGCAAGCTGCCTGTGGTACATGGTCTAATATTTGTCACAAGAGTAGTACATCCCCATGAAAAACTGATGTTCTAAAAGTCATGACAGGACAAAAAAACATTTTATATTTCTTTTTCTCCTGGTAGACTCAAAGCACCAGAGCTGCAGTCACTAGGGAGTGCTCTATAAGCGATAGCAGTGTTAGAGAGTCTTGCCCAAGGTCTCCTCACTGAATAGGTGCTGGCTTACTGAGCAGGAAGAACCGGGACTCGAAACCCTGGCCTCCTATCCAACCATTGTACTGGTCCCATATGCAACCTAAATTCATGTCAAACAACCATGATGCCAGTGATGACAATATTTCATTTGTTTTTTTCAGCTACATACATTGACACACTCAAGCTCAATGTAGCTCTTTGCTTATGTTATGTCCTCTTCAATCATCTTTTTTCAAAGACAAGCCTTTTAGCACATTGTAAATTTGCTGAGCACTACTTTATATTCCCTTTGATGTAGAAAACAAACTTGTTCAAGAGTCCACTGTGTAGTAATAATGCACACATATAAAATGAAAACCATTCAATCTGATTGTTTTCATCCATATGGTGTCATGTCTAGAAAAATGGAGAATGATTGTTCACCACTGGTCTACAGTGCTTAATCACTGGAAGCGTTAGAATACCCAAAGCCAGGAACACATTTAGAACTGTTTGTGTATAGTGATGAGCCTACAACGTATACATTTTGCAGAGCCAAAATAACTTTCAGGTCCTAATTAGTGCATGGCATAAACTAATATGGCTTTATGGGATAGGGTTGGGACCAGTACTACAGAATATGGATTAACCAGAAAGCTCATGGTGAACCAGAACCACTACGAAAGTATAAAGGGGTAAAAGAGACCAAAAAGACCTCTTACTAAAAAGCAACACTGTATATTATTTTGCCTTCTTAAAACAGAAGGTATCTGGAATAATTCAGCTATCAGGGCATAAATCAATGATTTGGGAGAGTAATCCACAACAGTGAGCTATTTGTTAATGTACTCTTGTGGTAAAATGTTTTTATTATTATTACTAATTATAGTAGAAGTAGAAGTAGAAGTAGTGGTTTTTTTTCTGCAGCTCTTTACAAAAAACATGAAATTAGATATATCACTCACTATCCCTCATTGGCACTTGTAATCTCATGTCCCTACTATAGTCTATGGCAGGGTTGTCAAACTCAAATACAAAGTGGTCCAAAATTGAACACTGGGACCAAATCACAAGCCAAACTCAATGTCTAGTGGCCACCTCACTCCTTTATAAAGTCCCTTAGTGTCTAATGGCTCCCCTTCCTCCCCATTACAGTTCCCTAGTGTCTAGTGGACCCCCTTCCTCCCCTCTACAGGTCCTTGGTGTCTAGTGGACCTCCATCCCCTATACAGTTCCCTGATGTCTAGCAGCCCCCCCCCCTTCCTCCTCTAAACAGTTCCCTGATGTCTAGTGACCTCCCCCTTCCCTCCCCTATACAGTTCCCTAGTGTCTAGTGCTTTCCCCCTCCTTCTCTCATATGGCTTCCCTTGTGATCAAGGGCTTCACCTTCAATATATATTCCCTGGTGGGCCAAACATAATGCAAAGTGGAGAAAGATTTAGCCCGTGGGCCGGAATTTGACATGTATGCTCTATGGAAATGTTTTCAGCCTACCAATATGTTTGGGCTCTAGGAATAATAAACCGAAAAGGAAACCTATGCAAACATTGGGGAAAACAGACATACTACTCTACAAAGTCCAAATCTGGATGTTTAACGTAAAAGGTAAATTAGTATTATTATTATTTAGTATTTAGTATTTATGGTGCTGACATCTTCCCAGGTCTTCCAAATCAACTCTCTAATAGAGATGGCCCGAACCTCCGATTTTCAGTTTGCGAACCGGGTTCGCAAACTTCCGCAAAAGTTTGGTTCGTGTGAACTTTCGCAAACCGCAATAGACTTCAATGGGGAGGCGAACTTTGAAAACTAAAAATACTTAAGCTGGCCACAAAAGTGATGGAAAAGATGTTTCAAGGGGTCTAACATCTGAGTTTTTACATGGATGAGTGGGATAGACGCCAAAAGTCCCGGGGAAAAATCTGGATTTGACGCAAAGCAGCGTTTTATGGGCAGAAATCACATTGAATGCTAAATTGGAGGCCTAAAGTGCTTTAAAACATCTTTCATGTGTATACATCAATCAGGGAGTGCAATTAGAGTACTGCTTCACACTGACACACCAAACTCACTGTGTAACGATCCGCAAACAGCTGTTTGTGTAGTAACGGCCGTGCTGGACTGGTTTGCACCATGGCCAGAGTGAAGGCCGTGGCGGTTTTCAAGCCCATATGGTCGCCGGGCTGTGGTAGCTCAATGATAGAACAACAGTGACTGTCCAGCTGATCAAATGATCAAATTTGGTCTGTCCACAATGAAGCAACGACCTTATTATCTTGGGGGTGCCCCCCCCCCCCCTCCCGAGACACTCATATAGCCGTCGGTCATTGCTGCATTGTGATACGCAAGCCCCTTCACCGTGGCAAGGTAATGATCAGGAAGGGGAATTAGCATATGTACATGCCTTTTGTTTTGTTGTTGCAGCTGCAGTGCAGCCAGAAAAATTAGACAGGCATGTACACGCACCAGAAAAAGTAGTATAGCGGCCTTAAAAATTCAGGAATTCACCTGGAGTCCTGGTGGTGGAGAAGGCAGTCAAGCGGCCTGCGAGCAGAGGTGCTGTGTGAGGAGCGACTTAGTCTTGGGGCAGGCAGTCCCACAGCGTGCAGACAGAGATGCTGTGTGTGGGGACTGACTTAGTCTTCGGGCAGGCCTGAGCGTGCTTTGCAGACCAGGCATCCGTGGTCAGATGGACCCTTGACCCAATGCTGTGTGCCAGAGATGTCACTACTTGCCTTTCAACATCACGATACAGTTTAAGTATCGCCTTTTTTGAGAAAAAATTGCGGCCTGGTATCTTCCACTGCAGTGTGTGGCTTTGCTTTTGTGTGCTGCTTTTCCTCAGGTGGTCATCCCATTGCAGTTTGTGCTTTGCAATCATATGCCTTCGTAAGGTAGTTGTCCCTAAGCAGGTCTTGGTCTTTCCACAGCTCATTTTTCGGTGGCAGAGAGTACAGTTGGCATTGCTCTCATCTGAGGCAGACACACCAAAAAATTTCCACACCGCTGAGCCCTTGGGTGATGGCTGAGCCCTTGGGTGATGGCACTTTGGTAGTGGCGGCCGACTGAGTGTTAAGTGGGGTGCCAGAATCAGAGCAGGAGGAGGAAGATATGTCACGCTTCCGTGCGGAAGCTAAGAAAGATGAGGTGTTCTGTGTTAAATAGTCAACTACGTCCTGACAATATTGGGGGTTGATGGCACGTGCCTTCTTCTGAACACTGTACTTTGGTCGAGGGCTGCACAAAATCACAACCTCGAACAGACCTGCCAGGTGGCCTGCCTCTGCTTTTTGTTTAGTCCATATTAGGGGGATGAAGTGAAAGGTATGCACTGACTTGACTAATACAATGTGCAGTCAGTCACACAGGTGCAGTTAACAGGAATGCACGGAGTGGTATATCACACTGTGTGCACTCACTTAGGTAGGTGGGTACACCATGAACAACAGGTATATGCAGTGATGGGTATTACAATGTGCACCTGTCACACACAGACAGGTACTGGACAGGCACAGTGACACTGTGTGCGCTCATGTAGGTAGGTGGGTGCACTCTGAACAACAGATAGGTATATGCAGTGATGGGTATTACAATGTGCACTTGTCACACACAGACAGGTACCGGATAGATACAGTGACACTGCATGAGCTCACGTAGGTAGGTGGGTGCACTGAAGTGAACAACAGGTAGGCATATGCAGTGATGGGTATTACAATGTGCACCTGGCACAGTAGTAATTATACCACTAAGGGGCCAAAGGCCAGCTGCGACTGACTGATAGGGCTGTATATAATGCAAGTGGGCCACACATTAAAAAAAAAAAAAAAAAAGATCACAAGAACAAGATTAGCTCTCAAAAGAGCTGTTGAGGGGTGCTTTTTTTAGCAATAAGAATCAGCAAGGAGCAAGCTAAGAAGCCTACAAGAGCCTAACTAAGCTTTCCCTATAGGTCTCTGCACAGCAGCTCTCCCTTCTCTAATTACTGCAGGCACACGAGTGAATCCAATGCCTGACGCTGCCTGCCTTTTATAAGGGGGGAGGGCCTCCAGGAGGGAGTGTAGCCTGATTGGCTACAATGTGCCTTCTGACTGTGATGTAGAGGGTCAAAGTGGACCCTAATGATGTAGTATAGGAGGAGAATCGAACCGCCATAAAGTTCGCGGGCGAACGTGAACCACCGAAATTCGCCGGGAACCGTTTCGCCAGCGAACTGTTCGGGCCATCTCTACTCTCTAAATACTGACTATGCAGGTTCTGGGGCTACTTACACATAATTAGTAGACCTATATAATTTATCTGTGTCAGAGATGATTTGGCAACACTGCATTTTCTGCAGCGCTTTTGCACATAGTCTTGTCACAAACTGTCCCTCAGAGTGGCTGCCAATCTAATCACTATCATAGTCTTATGTCCATTGTAGTCTATGGTTAATTTAGGGGGATGTATGTTTTTGGAATGTAGGAAGACAATTAAGTGCACAGAGGAAACCCATGCAGACACCAGGAGAACATACATACTCGGTGTAGATAGTGCCCATGCTGGTATTCGAACCATGGACCCAGCGCTGCTAGGTATTGCTGCCACTACAGAAAAAATAAATGATATTCTGAAGGGAAATAAATTGCAGAGTAGAATTTAGAGCAATAGTCAATTCTGACAATGAGGTGGCTTTAAGTTATTGATTCCAATGGAATTCAAAATGAGCAGAATTTAAAATGACATTGTAACAAAGTTAGTGGATTAATTTCAAGCCTTGTCAACCAGCATTGAATTCATGAACTGCTATTTGTACAAAGACAGCAGGAAACTGTCCAAATCAAAGCAAAATATTTAAAATGTTCAGTTTATCTAGAAGTTATATACACTGTGCTATGAAGCATGGAGATGAGAGCATGGAGATTATATTAACATGAAACTGAATTGTAAGCTTTTAAGATAATTCTATATGTAGTATGGATGATAAATAGAACATGTAAAAGAGTCTCATATAGATATTTGGCATAAATAAAAACTCTAGTTTTTTACTATTGCTGTACTGGAAAACAAAAGGGACTTCAGAGAATTTCGTTCTAGGGCTAGTAATATATATATATATATATATATATATATATATATATATATATATATATATATATATCTCTATATATATATATATATATATATACACAGTGGGTTGGTGGGTTACAAAAGTATTCGACCCCCTTGAAGTTTTCCACATTTTGTCACATTACTGCCACAAACATGCATCAATTTTATTGGAATTCCACGTGAAAGACCAATACAAAGTGGTGTACACGTGAGAAGTGGATCGAAAATCATACATCATTCCAAACATTTTTTACACATAAATAACTGCAAAGTGGGATGTGCGTAATTATTTGGCCCCCTGAATCAATACTTTGTAGAACCACCTTTTGCTGCAATTACAGCTGCCAGTCTTTTAGAGTATGTCTCTACCAGCTTTGCACATCTAGAGACTGTAATCCTTGCCCATTCTTCTTTGCAAAACAGCTCCAGCTCAGTCAGATTAGATGGACAGCGTTTGTACACAGCAGTTTTCAGATCTTGCCACAGATTCTCGATTGGATTTAGATCTGGACTTTGACTGGGCCATTCTAACACATAGATATGTTTTGTGTTAAACCATTCCATTGTTGCCCTGGCTTTATGTTTAGGGTCATTGTCCTGCTGGAAGGTGAACCTCCGCCCAAGTCTCAAGTCTTTTGCAGTCTCCAAGAGGTTTTCTTCCAAGTTTGCCCTGTATTTGGCTCCATCCATCTTCCCATCAACTCTGACCAGGTTCCCTGTCTCTGCTGAAGAGATGCACCCCCCAAGCATGATGCTGCCACCACCATATTTGACTGTGGGGATGGTGTGTTCAGAGTGATGTGCAGTGTTAGTTTTCTGCGAGACATAGCGTTTTGCATTTTGGCCAAAAAGTTCCATTTTGGTCTCATCTGACCAGAGCACCTTCTTCCACATGGTTGCGGTGTCCCCCACATGGATTGTGGCAAACCGCAAACGGGACTTCTTATGCTTTCTGTTAACAATGCCTTTCTTCTTGCCACTCTTCCATAAAGGCCAACTTTGTACAGTGCATGACTAGTAGTTGTCCTATGGACAGAGTCTCCCACTTGAGCTGTAGATCTCTGCAGCTCATCCAGAGTCACCATGGGCCTCTTGACTGCATTTCTGATCAGCGCTCTCCTTGTTCAGCCTGTGAGTTTAGGTGGATGGCCTTGTCTTGGTAGGTTTACAGTTGTGCCATACTCCTTCCATTTCTGAATGATCGCTTGAACAGTGCTCTTTGGGATGTTCAAGGCTTTGGAAATCTTTTTGTAGCCTAAGTCTGCTTTAAATTTCTCAATAACTTGATCCCTGACCTGTCTTGGACCTGTCTTGTGTGTTCTTTGGACTTCCCGTTGTTGTTCCGAGGCCATCACAGAGCAGCTGTATTTGTACTGACATTAGCTTACACACAGGTGCACTCTATTTAGTCATTAGCACTCATCAGGCAATGTCTACAGGCAACTGACTGCACTCAGATCAAAGGGGGCCGAATAATTATGCACACACCACTTTGCAGTTATTTATTTGTAAAAAATGTTTGGAATCAAGTATGATTTTCATTCCACTTCTCATGTGTACACCACTTTGTGTTGGTCTTTCATGTGGAATTCCAATAAAATTGATTCATGTTTGTGGCAGTAATATGACAAAATGTGGAAAACTTCAAGGGGGCCAAATACTTTTGCAACCCACTGTATATATATATATATATATATATATATATATATATATATATATATATATATATATATATATATATCATAATAAATATATGTATATTGCACTAATATGGTGACACCTACATGTATTTTGGCTCAGGAAGACAATATAATGTTAATGTGTATTGTGCATCAGTCCGTAAGCATAATTTATAAAAGATTATCCATTTTTAGTCAATACCTCATCTTGTTAAGCTGTTATGTTCATTGGAACGTGTAGATCAGTTATTATCTTGGTAGGATCTCAAAATTCAAACCTGTTAAGCTAGTAAACAGCTTTAGATTGCAGCAGGGAGTGATAGAATATGTGATTTCACTTTGCCGCTTATAAAGTTCTTTGAACTAAAAAAAAAAGTCCCGTGTCATAAATGTGGACTATAATCCTATCTCATAAACAGTCATTCCTCCTACCTCTGAAGATATCATTCTCATTGCTGCAGGGTATATTTTTTCTTAGGTTCACTTGTATGTATTTAGACAATGTTGCTTTTTTTATGAAACATGGTATAAAAAAACTGAGACAAATATACTCACATTCACACTACCCTCCCATTCACACTGATCAACAGTGCACTGTATATGAAAAAAGGCTGTATATACTGTATATGCATAGATCCTGGGCAGAAATCCTATATTTGTTGCAAAAGGATCTCTTTATCTTCTAAAAGTGCCAGTGCAGGCCATATGAGGTAGGTAACAATGAATCTCAGCACTCAAAATAAAATGTACTTGTTAAGGGTAAATCCCAAGAAGTTCAATTTTCATAAAAGATTAAAAAAAAAAAGCATACGACCTGATTGATGTAATGTCCAATAGGGCAACTCGACCACATGCAGTTCAGCATAGTTCAGAGGTATGCATGTATAGTAACAGATCCTCTCCGAACCACTTTATCATAATTAGCTGATTTGCTGTAATACCCGTTTCAGGAAGCCCAAGTATAAATACTTGTAGTTAGAAAGTCTCAGCTTTCCTTTAAAAAGGCATGCATTATGGGGGGAGGGGAGTATGGAATGATTTTGCGCAGGCCGCAGTCTGCCTGAGGTGAGGGTATTGTCTTGGCCAGGGCTTGGCGTCCCTAAAAGGGCCTTAGTGGTAAATCAGGGAGGGGGGCCATAGGAAGTGAGCGTTATGGGGGGGGGGGGGTTCTTGTCTAGGCTGCAAGCAGACTTTATACAGGGACTGTCCCTTCTACCTGCCATGAGCACGAGTTTACATGCAGATGCTGGCTGGTCCCCTTGTGCCTCTTGCTCAGTCCCTGCTTCTCTAACACATTTGCAAATACACATATACTGTATCCGTTCTATAGCTAAATTTATCTGGTGTGTCAGATTTTAACGTTTGTTTATTGACCAACATATCTAAGTGTGATTTGAAGGAAGTACAATGAAGGTAACTATTTTAGGTTGATTTTAATTGCATACATCTTAAGAAAGGTTCACACTCCTAAATGGTCCAGTTTTTTTTTTTTAAACAAAAAAAGGTTTTATTGATCAATAAAAGGAATGTCATGGTATACAAAGTACATTGTTCATATAACAGGTTATTAACAAAGTGAATTATTGTTGATAGGCATTACAATCAATAACGGATACTCTACAAACATGGGTTACATAGCTGTAGGATGAAAACAACATACAGCATGCACATTTTAGTTAGGCGGGTGAATTTCCATAACACAATTAAGGATATAAGTACATGCGCATGCTGAAAGTGTGTAAAGCTGGGGAAGTCCACACATGTCGGATAATATGACTTATAGGTGTAAAAAAATATACTTATACATCTGCAGCTACTAACAAATGTGTTTAAATTCAAGACCTGTCCTTCCACCTATCCCAAATTAAGTGAAATTGCTTCAGGCGATCCCGGTACTGATACACCAGTTTTTTATAAGGAAGACTCATGCTTAGCCTTTTCCGCCACCGAGTAAGAGAGAGGGATGTAGATGCTAACCAGTCTAGTGCAATTTCTTGTCTGGCTGCGAATAAAGTTTCGTGGATAAATGTCTTGACGTTGGGTTGTAAACCCTCGTCAGAAATAATACTCAACACGCATATAGTGGGATCCAACGTTACTGGGCAGCCCATTTTATCATGTAGAAAGTCACTACTTGTAGCCAGAAGGCTTGAATGGGAGGACATTGCCAAATCAAATGGAAAAATGTGGGTGACTGAGAGCCACATTTAGGGCAGCTGTCTGAGGCGTCTCTTTTGTATTTCAGTTTGGTCCAGTTTAAAGCGTAATTATCAGCCACAAAATCAAATTCCATTTACCCACTGCTCTGTGTTTATTATGTGGTCTACATGCAGTCTGCATTGCAATCATTTCAATATAATCATAAATGTTTCTGCTTGTAATGAATCTATCTCAGTCAGCCTTGCTCTATTCTAGTACATTGCTGGGTAGAAGGAAGCTTGTTATCTCCCTCTCACATTCCTGCTCCTCACTGATTGGCTAAGGCAGCTCAGTGTGACAGGAGCTGAGAAGGGAAATACACCTATGATCGATGCTGTGCTCACATGTGTTTACAAAGCAAGCTTGATATGACAGTGCTGTTTCTACAAGAAAAAAGAGTAAGGGAGGAAATCACATCAGTATTGGCTTCAGTCAGACACAGTAAAGATGAAAAATTCCTGGAACAGTTTTCTCTTTATTTACTATATACAATTCACTGAAAACATAGTACAGAACAAAACATATGTAATGTAAGTAGTAAGTAGTAGTATTTATCTACTTATATATGTGTTTATTTTCCTGGGATAGTATGGATATCCCTGCTATTTTATCTGCCATTTGCAATCTATGTGAGCAACTAGAAATAAAAATATAGAAACAAAGAATTTTAGTAGTGCTCATGAATATCTAAGCTGTCTCATTAATTCTGCTGTCTTCCATTCTCTGTTGACATCCAAAGGATTTCACGCGAAGGTCCTCATGAATAGTGTCAGCCAAAGATTTCCTTTATAAGAAAAACACATTGATAGCGCCTGTAGAACAGAGACATTCATCACTTCTTATCAGTCAGCAAGGAGTTGAGATGATGAGTAAGAGAAATTTTATTGTTCGACAGATTGTGCGTTTCACAGCCATCGAGTTAACATATATTTTAAAAGGATTTACATTTTAATGGCCTTGGCAAAATTTCCGCTAGAGGTTGCACATTAGCCTTTGCTTTGCTGACATTTAATTGCTATGTTAAAAAATGATTAAATTATTAACTGTTTAAGATCTTGAAGTCTCTAAAACAAAACACCATGAATCATTATTTATAGCTATGCCAGCAATACTTTGGGGAATAAAATAGCAATAACTATAAACTGACGGTTATGATGTGCATTCTGTATAGCTCTAGCCTTAATCTGTGCACACAGATATGGACACTCTAAAAGGTAGGCATGCTCTACACAAATAGGTTAGTCAACTAACCCACAACGCGTTTCACACACATGTGCACACTTCTTCAGGGTGTGACATCTGTGCAGACCAAGCTTGCATTTATCAAATTAGTTAAAAAGGACGCACAGCACACCAGTTGATTTAGGCGCCGCCACAGCCTACAATGTAATTACTGGCTATGGCGCCATCAGGCGGGTAATTTGGGTGCCTGATATCTGCCCCGCTCTGTACGTACTTATTTTTATGTTTTTACATGTATTTAAAATATTAGGATTCTTGCAATGGTGGTCCTTTATGTGACTACAGGGGACATCTGTACCTATGCTAGATTTTTTGGGCAAGGTAGGAGTGTAGCCTGTGTTCAATACTCTAGGCTGTATGTGTTACACCATGGCTTTGGAATCAAAGTGAAGCACAAGTTTATTTATTTATTGTTGGAAAAAGTCAAGACGGTTTATAGCAGTGTCACATTTTATGAAATTTACTGTTACTTCTTGCCATGTAGTATAGATTCTATGCATTAAATGTTGTCCAGTGAGCATTGAGATTTCCCCTCATTTCCTACCCCGTGGCAACCTTTCACTAGCACAGGAAGTGCAGATAACCCATCAGAAGTGTGACATAAACAGTAATAAAATTACAGAGCTTCAAAGCCTTCTGTACACAACTCAAAAATAAAAATAGTTTACATTCTATTTCAGTCTAAGCACCATTACATTGAAGCTCCTCTTCAATGCTGCTGACTCATCATAAGCAATCAAAATTGGTTTAAACTTCTGATCAGTTGAAAATATTGCACATCAGTAGGATTAGATTTTGAAAAGATGTGAAAATCTTTTTTGAACACAACTGAGAAAATTATACCTTACCCACGTAAGGAAGACTACAGTATATCACTATGGATTATTTGCACGAATGAGCATCAGCCAATGGGTATACTGGAAACAGGAAGACTATTCGTTTAAAGTGGTCTGATTTCTTTTTAAATCATTATCCACTTCAGGTCCAGGTGGTTCACAACAAAACACACTTGAAATTGATGTTATTAATACTGTAATGACATGTTGTTTAAAGCACTATTAGACTGGTATAGAGAACTTTAAAAAGAAAAAAAGATATGCGGTTTTGTTTTGTATTCTTTATAAGGATAGAACTGTTTCTATCATTTTATTTGTAGAAAAAAAATAACTTAATACAGTACATGGTTGCGATAGGACATACCTAAGGGAGTAACAGGAGAAGACAGAAGAATGCAGCAAGTAAACTTTACTTTCTAGTAAACATTATGATGTCATGGCTGTAAAATGTAATTTACTATGCAACTATAGGCTATACTCACTTAACATCAGTAAAGTTCCCTGCTCAGGGGGCATAGAACAATTTTACCACTTCTTACGCTGACACATAGAGCGCATTGTGCAACTATTGTGAACTGAGTTACCTGAGTTACCTAGCTAACTAGCTAACAGGAGTGGTGTTGGAAATGCTATGCTATGCATATGGCCTTGTGTTACTATTATGGACTGAATATAATCTCAGTGTGTCAATTAAAACATGTCCGTGAATATGACTGTTAACAGTTACACGCAAGGATAGTTGGGGCAATACTTACAGCAGGGATGTCAAACTCAAATACAAAGTAGGACGAAATTGAACACTGGGACCTAGTCACGGGCCAACATCAATGTCTAGTGGTCACTTTCCACCCTTATAAAGTGCACATGTGTCTAACCCCTCACCCCTTTACAGTTCCCTGGTGTGTAGTTGCCCTCCCTCCCCTATACAGTTCCCTAGTGTCTAAAGGCCCCCACTCTCCCCTATACTGTTTCCTAGTGTCTAAAGGCCCTCACTCTCCCCATACAGTTTCCTTTATTTTTAGAGCTTTCCTACCTCCCCCATATGGCTTTGCTGGTATTCTAAGGCTTCATCTCCCGCATAGCTTCCCTGGTGGTCTAGAGTGGGCCAAAAATAATGCAAAGTGGGGAAACCACTTGAGGGCCAAATTTAATGGCTCTGAGGGCCAGATTGGGTCCACGGGCCGGAGTTTGACATGTTTGATTTATAGGTAGAGTTTAGCTCTTTTTGGAAAAAAACAACACATTTCTGCATAAGCTTCTTTTCCCCTAAACTACACTTATCATTTCACTTTTAGGCTATGTTCACAGTGTTCATTTCGTTGTGTTGTCTGTGAAAGCACACCACTATGACAGTGGCCTTATATGACAGAAGCCCTTCTCTAGATGCCTGGGTATTTCTTCTTCCCACTCTTGCCACTTAAGGCCCGTACTCACGGGCTGCAAAACTCGCCTGTCGCCAGCACACGTGAGCGTGTGGGCGACAGGCCGGCGACAGCTTCTCGCCAGGTCCCTCCGCGTACACATGCGGAAGAGGGACCAGCGGCAAGGCGGAAGCTGTCGCTGACGTTCCTCCTCCCCCCGCCGGAAGGTCTGTGAACCTCAATGGAGGTTGCTGTCGCTAGTCCGCGTACTCACGCGGACTAGCGACAGTTGCGGCGGGGGGGCAGCGGCGACTGTCGCCATGCGATTGAAAGTTTCAATTGCATGGCGACATAGCGACGGGCGACAGTTCGGGGGCGCGCGGGCGTGCGACGGCCCATACTCACGGGCGACCTGTCGCCGCAACACGCGCGCGCCGCGTGTTGAGGCGACAAAAGTCCCTCGTGAGTATGGGCCATTATTAGACTTTGAGTTAATCAATCCCTGGCGACAATAAAAAAAATTGTTCTCTCCCTTTGCCCTGCTGTGTGCTGATAAACCCCAGTACACTTTCCTTTTGACAATCCTTTCACTAACACAAAATGTATTGGACGTAAAATGTGTCCTGTAGTGTCTCAGATTTGAGTTTGGGTTCTCTCTTCTATATTCAGTTATAAACCATTACATGACCATGAACAATGTGATGTGTTACAAACTGTGCAGACATGAGCTTTAAAATGAATGAAAAGTACAATAAAACTGACCTCTCCTACAGCTTTGTCTATGGTAGAGTCAAAGCATCTTCTGAGTCCAGCCATATCGAGCAATGTCAATTTCAATCATACTCCTGGATGAAATCTTGTCCCCATTTAATGCAACTATTACTTGCAGACAGTTACAGCTGAATTATACATAACAGCTTTTACTGTTTGGGTACAAGTTGTAAACATGTATATACAGATTTCTTGTGTTATGTACATTATATTCAGCATATAGACATGTATAAGCATATGCAGCTTAAAGTGAACCTTAAGTCTGAAAAAAAATGAGTTTTACTCACCTGGGGGTTTCCTCAGCCCCCTGCAGCTGATCGGTGCCCTCGCTGTGTCCCTCCGGCCTTCCTTGCCGCAATAGCAGCATAGGGGGCGATATTGTGGCTGGGAACGCAAAGAATCACTCGCGTTCCCAGCCTGTCGGCCGGTGACGGCGAAACCGTAAGTAGCCGCTGGTGGGGACAGGAAGGTCAGAGGGACACGGCTCAAACTGGATATTTATGTGCGTCCAATTTGAGCTAACTAATTAAGGTCCGTACCCACGGTGTGATTTTGGCGGAGATTTTTTCCGCGACGGACAACTTTTTTCACGGCAAACTGAGGTCCTCTGAGAGACAGTACATAATTTGTTGTATGCACTGCAGAAAATATCAGTGCTACATAAATACACAATAACAACAGTAATGTTGGCATGTTCATGTTTGCAACCAAACACATTATTTTAACATTAAATGCTAATGTACGCATTTTGCAGTGAATGCAGCTGTGTATACTGTAATTACATATGTTGAACATGGTTTCGGATGATAGTTTTCATTTCCAGCCATATAGAATATGTGTTTCATGCTCTGTGTTCATTAAAACTACTATTCTGAGTCATGTAAATGTTTAATTGGTTTGGAACTCCTGTCTGTGCAGCTCCACTGATTTCTATAGAGCTTTGCTTATCACTCAGCCTCTTCTCCAGGTAATATTGCTTGCTCTATTGCTCTGCCACAGACTCCATGAGCTAAATACAAAGCAATTGGCTAATTAGCAATCCTACATGGAGTCAGGGTTGGGTGGTATTGTTGGAGGAACCTTAAGAGCAGACTCAAAAAAATATATGTTGATATCTGTAGAAATGGTCTGACCTTATACATGAGGAAATGTTATGAGGTCACGTATATAGAGGCAGTAGAGAATATGATCTAATTAACCTCAGGGCATTTAAATGAATGACTGCTCCATTAACTGAAATGCTGCGCTCATCCAAGTGTTTGCATTTATGTTAATGTGCAGGAGAATAGCTATCTCTGGGGAAACAATAATGACAGGAGCAGGTATTGTAGCTACTGTTTTTAATAATAATAACAATATTGATAATTTATATAGTACCATTATCCATGGGGTTGTACAAAATAAGATACATAAATAGACAAATAACATTTATATTGCGCTTTTCTCTTGGAGGACTCAAAGCCCTTTAAAGGGACCCTGAGCAGTGATTTAAATTGGTCAAATGGACTTACCTGGGGCTTTCTCCAGCCCCTCATAGCCGTTGAGGTCCATCGCCGTCCACCGCACTCCCTCCAATCCTCCCATGTCAGCTCCGTTAGAGCGGCGACTTAGGCCAAAGTAGTGGGCAACTGCACATGTGTGGCCCCTTCGTGCACCCATTGGCCTAAGCATTCTGCACACACGTGCAGAACCATGCATGCACAGAAATCTCACAGCTACGGGTGCGCGAAGGGGTCATGCATGTGCAGTTGCACATGATTTCAGCCAGAGTTGCTGCTTTAGGGTCACTTTAAAGCTGCAGCCACTTAGGGCATGCTCCACGGGTAACCAGGAGCATTAGGGAGCCTCACCCAAAGACTCCTTACTGTTTTTCATACTGGCTTGAGCTGGGATTTGAACCCTGGTCAAAGGCTCAAACCCTACATGAAAGGCAACACCCTTAACTAGTACACTATCCAGCTGCAGTAATAATACAAAATATTTTTCAAAAGCCGGATATCCAGCAAAACATACAAAGGTCATGAGACAATACTTGAGTGTAGGCTTACAATCTAGGACACAGGAAGAGACAAGAGGTAAGGCAATGAATACATGATGTAACAGGTTGCTGGGAGTTCTTGGGTCAGATTCTGCAGCAAGCACAGCTTGCTCATTGACTGGCGTGATATCTTAAGTTAGAATATACTGTATGCTTCCTAGAAAGAAAATAAAATGGAGACACCGAGAGCCCAATATAGTGTAGTATGTACTGGTAAATGGATAAGACAGGTAAGTATGTATTTATACTCACAAATGTGAGAGGCAATGAGTTTTGTACCAGACCTGTTTGAGTTTTATGCTCCTTTTATATTCCCTGATAAAGCGGGAGATGCCAGCTAAATGCTTTGCACTTGCACTTTCTGGAGTATATGAATAAATCTTTTGTTGTTTGAATATACACAACATTCGTGTGTGTCTGCTTGGAGGAGGTAAGTCCACCACTACCTCCTCTCGTTTGAACAATTTTAGCATATTTTATCCTTCTGGTGCCTCTGTCTGCTTGTACAGTTCCTCGAAAGGTTTAGTTTTAGGGATGTCCTTAAATGAGCTCTAGAAATTCCTTGTGCACATTGCACAGGTAACTTGTACCTTATACCTTTTTAAATATGAATGGTTGTCCATCAGCTCATTGAAAGTGAATACTGGTAAGACAGATACATTTGTAATTGCTACTTTAAAGAAGAAGAAGATTGCATACTAAACTAACTAAAAGTGGGTAGGTTTATTCATTAGAAAGATAATTACAAAGATATCCCTGACAGGGTGTTTGCCAAGTTCTGTTATTATAACAATAAAACAAAAGCACCCAGATACAGCGCTCATATATAATGGATAAATGAATTTTAGCATAAAAATGCTCATATAAAATGAATCAATGAATTCACTACTAAAAATGAAGCTAGCGAGCAGTGTCATACACCAAACACAGTCCGTTAATTAACAGTCCTAGGTGGAGCGCTATTCCACGATGCGTGCACCATCAAACAAATAACAGATAGTAAGTTGGTGGGCGCTTCAGGCAGTGCTTGCTCTATATATCACAGTCCACACAGTGGGTGTCCCCCATTTTTGTAAGAACTCACCAGATGTTGAGGCCGTTAGGGCCCGTGTATGCTTCTGGGGCATTGGCCACACCACTGCCTCTCTGGCAATACACTCCCGCCACCTCCATGGCTGTGTACAATAAAAATAACTCATCATCGTGTAAAAGTGTAAGATTTATTCATAAAAAATATATATTAAAAAGCCGTAATACAAATGTTAAAGCATACCAGCATCTCCAGTCCTATTGCATATACAGTAATGCGCTAAACACGCGTGCACGGGGATTGCAGTGGGCAAACCTGCACATAGCCAACATATGCGGGTAGCCGGCGATGGCCTGGTCTAGCTTTACACCGCACAGTGTGGTCGCCTGCTGGTAGCAAAAAGCAAAAACTTCCGCGGTAACAGTACGGCCGTGTCCGACCTCTGTGACATCACTCCATAACTCCGCCCAATGTTGCGTTGCCCTAGCAACTCATCAGGGGCCCCTTGCCTGGTATCAGGCACCGTAGGGAAGGTAATGTCACTGCAAATAGCTATAAGGAGTCATCAAAAGGTTGGGGCAGCCACTTCTATTTCCCCTTAGTTTTTAAGGGAGAAGAGGCCTTTGGTTTACAGAGGAGGTACTGCGACCATCATAAGCTTCAGAGAAAGTGAGTATGATGTCTGTACACGTTTATATATATATTTTTATATATATATTTTATTTATGCTTGCTTGCATGAAGATTCAGGTTAAATATTTAATGTTTTTATGATGTTTCGAACAGTTCGAGCCATCTCTACATCCAACGCTATCAGTCTGCCGACAGCTATGAGCCCAGACCCCAGCCCAAGTGGGAAATAAGCATGACTGCTGGCAACCCATACTGGTTCTCCAGCATCACTTAATATGTGAGACCTTATTCGTCCTCCACATATCACTATTGGTTACAGAGTGTGCTTCCTTTTCTTGTCACGGTCACATATCTCCTATTATCCACACTTAGCAACACCTATCAATACAATACATACTCACAGATCGTGTTTAGTGGTCCTCGACCCTAGAACTCCTCCCAATAACATCATGTGCAAAAGTACACATACCACTTATCAAGGTATCTGAATGGATGTACAGAGGCGCCAATAGGGTTGATTCTGGCAATAATAATTATTTATTCACAAATACTCCAATAGGTAACTAGCCTGTTACCTATTGGAGTATTTGTGAATAAATAATTATTATTGCCAGAATCGACAAGCATCGTGTCTGCTTCTAGTAGCTGGTCCACCACCGCCTACAGAACATTTTAACAATTTTAGTCCTTTTTACCCTATTGGCGCCTCTGTACATGCATTCTGATCCATTCATCCACCCTTGGTGGAAGGGTGATACACCCTTTTTCTTCTATCTACAGAGAGCGACATCTTATTCCTGAGTGGGGATAGGTCTAATCTCCCCACCTGCCTATACAGTGGTTGCCTTTGTGGTGACCCAGGTTTGTAAGTATAATACTTACTTTTCATTTTATCCCATCATCCAGTACATACTACACTATATTGGGCTCTCGGTTTTTCTGCTTTGTACACTTAGGAAGGTAAACTGTGGTCAATAATATGAGCCAAAGAAAAACAGGGAAATAGAGGAGGAGGTAATATTAGGGACTGGAGCCTATAGAAACCAAGGAAACTAAGAATAGAGCAGGAAGGATCCAATGCCAAATTTGCCGAAGAGTGGGAAGATGTGGAGGAAGGAAATGAGGCAGTCAGATATATTAAAAAAAAAAAGGGAAGGGTAGTTGAAAAAAAAAATGCCAAATAAATATTTTGAGAGACAGCAGGAAACTAAAGACATAGGTAGAGAGAAAAGAAAGGGTGGGAGAGAGAGAGGAAAGGAATAAACATAAAGGGGAGAAGGAGGAGATAGAGGAATGGGATAGAAATTGATAGAAAGGTTGCAGTGATTAACAGAGAAACAGAAGATGGTACAAAGAATGTACAAAGTATATGGACAAGAATACGAATGAGAAAACAAAACAAACAGTGGGAAGAACAGTTAAGAAACATGCATGTAGTTGTATGTGAAGATCTGAAAATGATTTAATAAGAGATAAAAAGTAAAAAAAAAGTGATAATAGAAAAACCAACGGGTAAATAAAAACAAGAAGCCACCAAATGGAGTAATAACAACAAAATAAATACCGCCGCATCTTCAGCTAGTTAAAACGGAACTAAAAGGTCCTCAAACTTGATTGCAATCTTAAGTCAATATGTGAGTGAAGGTTGAAGTGACATGATGAAAAGTGAATGAATATAAGTGCAGTCAGGAACCTGCGATCCCTCTAATAACTGCAGTGACAATGTGAAATGACATTTGTGATGAGGATAATTAAAGCGTTTGAATGGCGCCATACAGTAAATACTAAAGACAATGAACTGTTAAACAGTGTAAAGAATTTTATATACCAAACCAATTAAGTGTTTAATGGCATGAAACATGATTGTGGCATACTGAATGCCAGTGTCAGAGTGCTACTGTGTACACCCGGAAAATATAGTAAATTAAAGTGATCCTTTGTATTAAAAAGATACCTGAAATAATAATTCTCAAGTATTTTTTTTTACATTGAATGCAATGTTTATCTCTTGATATAAATGAGTCCATGGGTTGTTTCTACTTGTCTATTCCTCCTTCACCTTCACTCTTCTCCCTTAATGTTCTTTTTCCTTTGTTAGCTTCCTCTCATATCTCACACATGTTCAACGCTTGTGCAGGAAGAATAGCTTTTAAGGAGCAGCACGGTGGCGTAGTGGTTAGCTCTCTCGCCTTGCAGCGCTGGGTCCCTGGTTCGAATCCCAGCCAGGGCACTATCTGCAAAGAGTTTGTATGTTCTCTCCGTGTCTGCGTGGGTTTCCTCCGGGCACTCCGGTTTCCTCCCACATTCCAAAAACATGCGGATAAGTTAATTGGCTCCACCTAAAATTGGCCCTAGACTACAGTACTTACACTACATAATATAGACATATGGCAATGGTAGGGATTAGATTGTGAGCTCCTTTGAGGGACAGTTAGTGACAAGATATATATATATATATATATATATATATATATATATATACACTGTACAGTGCTGCGTAATATGTCGGCGCTATATAAATACTAAATAATAATAAATAATAATGGTAACATATTTTGGATGTGATAGAAGTCTTCATGCTTGATCTATGTCATCTGCAGCTCGCAGACACGTCATTTATGGATACTCTAAGGGGTGGTTCAAACAGGCAGCAGGTCGGATGGCTTGTGGAGGCTTATTTAGCTAATGCTATCAAGCAGAAAAGCGCTCGCATTGGTGCCTGGCTTTTCATCATCAAATTCCATTTTTAGCCCTAGGGTGATACAGAAGAGTGCAAATGCGCTCGGAGCTGGACACTATATGTAGCATCCAAGACAAGATGAAACAACAGGATCTACTGCAACATTTAAATTAAGCCAACTGCCGCCAACTTCATTTTAAAACCAGAAAGATTTTTTGCAAACGACGCTTACGTAGGCTGCTAAAACCGTGGCATTTACTGCCCTTGGCCATGCTCCCAATCAGTGACTAAACATTATCTTGTACTCATACTGTGCAGCGGGATCTGGTTTTCATGTACTCCTGTGTTGTCTTATTGCTGTATGTCACCCCTAAATATTGCCTGTAACCTTAAAGAGAATCTGTACTCTAAAATTCTTACAATAAAAAGCATACCATTCTATTCATTATGTTCTCCTAAGTCCCTCTGTGCTGTTTCTGCCACTCCCTGCTGCGATCCTGGCTTGTAATTGCCAGTTTTAGGCAGTGTTTACAAACAAAAGACATGGCTGCTAACCAGAGAGTGATAGGCTGAGAGAAGTTCAGTCTGTGACTCGCACAGTGCCTGCACGGGGCGTGAAGAGGGTGTGTATAGCTCCTATCCTAACACAGCAGAGCAGCACATTCCTGCCTGAGCCGACAAAGCCGTCAGAGGAAAGAAGAATAGATTATATAACAGAGATAATACAGCCACTGTGCAACTAGGAAAGGCTGCAGTAAGACAGACCACATTAGAACAGGTAGAGGAACTTATAGGATAGAAGAAATAAGGCTAAAAATGTTGTTACAGAGTCTCTTTAACTAATGTCCACTGCTGCGTAATATGTTGGCACTTTATAAATACAATAAATAAATAAATAAGCCATTCGAGCAGGGAAATTCTGCCTATTCTGCCAATAGCTTTACCGCCAGAATTGCATGCCAGCATGGTTTGGACAGCATGCTGCATTTGACCGCAGCGCACATCCAAATCCCTATAGCCGTGCAAGGCACAGCTAAAAGGTTTCAGGTGCATACAAGTGCATGTGCATCTTGGAAGACGCACGCTGGCTGAGTGACTGGCCCTGATTGTTATCATTCACATGTCAACCTAGGAAGGTGCCTGGGGCCTAGTGGTGTCAGGGGACCAACTGCCACTTTCTAGGACCCCTTTTTCAGCTCAGATTCCCAAAAGAACGCTAAGGGGAAGCCAAAGCTTCTAACGTGCCTGTGACCCCATTTTATCTTAACCTCCTGAGCGTTACGCCGCTCAGGAGGTTTTGCCGGTTTGTGTCCCCCAGTATTATTAATTTGATCCCATGCCTGTAAAACTTTAGCAAGCAGTAGGCTAGCAAGTACAAGCGTCCGGCACCACCCAATCCCGGCTGCTCCCCCGTTTATACATTACCCAGCCTGGATCCAGTGATCTTCACTATAGGGAGGATCACACATGATGTCATGATGTCGCCGACGTCATGATGTCATGCGCAAACTGGGACCGGCGGTGGTGCACGGAAAAGAGCCACTAGAATGCCGGGGACCTCGCGGCCTGCGGTGGGTTGGAGGAAGCCCCAGGTAAGTGTAGTCTTTTAAAAGCGGGCACACCTCAGTGTCTCTTTAAGTGTAAAAGGACCCTAAGGGTCTGGGACTCGATCCCTCAGGTGACAGTTTGGGGCTAAGTGCTGTACAAACATGTTGTGAGATTAAAGATTGCAGCAAATTCTGTTGCAATTGAAGAAGAAGGAGGAGGAGGAGGGGGGGGGGGTGGCGCAGCACACAACAGAATGACTTGCAGTAGGAGGAGTAAGGAGAAAAATGATGCGCTCGACACTCTGAATCTCTCAGCCATGTATTGGGGAGGCTGCACACAAGCTAGATTCTTGGCAGAGATGGCCCCAACCGCCTTAGTGGGGCACCCTGCAGGCTGCAGCATGTATACAATAGTGATGAGCGAAAATGTTGCATTCATCTTGGCAAAAATAATGTTACATTTGACTTTCAAGCAAAAATGCTTTCAAAAAACATTTTGTAATAAGTTTGTGATTTTTCGCATTTTTCACACTAAATATAAAAATGTTTTTGTTAAAAAAAAAAAAAAGATTTTTCACATTTTTGCCCTATTGTGAAAATACAATATGTTTTAGCGAAAATGTTTGATGTGAAAATTCACAAGCAACACAGGTGTACAAGGCTGTAGTATTGGCTTTAACAGTGCTTGGTGCAGGATGGATGAGATAAAGGTAGGCTTTCTGATGTGCCTGCAAGTAACAATAAGGCTCTGTATTTCCTTATATAATGCATAAAGATAGTTAGTCTCTAAGTATTTCCTTATATAATACATAAAGATAGTTTAGTAATCTGCTGATTGGGGGTATTTTAATGTGGTCCGTGGGTAAAGTATTACAAATTCTAATTGATATAATGTAGATCTGACATAGACAGTATATCTATTAAGGCCCGGTTCACACTGGCAATTTAGTGGCAAACGGATGTGTGAAAATAGATCTGATTACCGGTCAATCGGATCAGTTATCACTCCATTGCCACTCAGCTGCTTCTGTTCCGTTTCCCCACATCCCGACCCCTGTCCCCAAAGTGGATTTTCTCCTAATAATGGTCGGTTTCTTCACTAGAGTGAAGAAATGTTCTGTTTTTTCCATTGCCCCCAATGCAGTGCTGAGCTCAGCAGTCCAGAAAAATTGCTGCAGGAGGAAACTTGCCATTCGTTCAGTGGATCGTGCGCAGCAGTTTTGTTTGAACAGACGAATGTCAATGGATCCATAGGTAAACATTGAATTTGTTCCGAACCCATTCCGATTTGTTCCCTTCTCATCCAGGAACGCACCGTTTTGTATTGCTAATGTGAATCAGGGCTAACTGAATGTTTTGTGTATAACATAAACTATGTGATAAAAAGTACCAGTATGTCTATTTTAGCCAGCCACATCCACAAATTATGGTGCAAACATCAATTTTACATTCGGTATACTTCGTAGTCAAACATTTGCATGCAGAGTGGATCATCCCATCTTTCCATTTTCATTGGGAGGCATCTGTCAGATCAAATCAGATTTCTGTCCTTTTCCATCCAACTTTTAGGCCAGAAACCCACTAGGAGCGATTTTCTGAGCGATTTGCAATTTGAAAACTCTTGCTAATGAAATGCTATGGGTGTGGTCCCACTTGAGCGATGTGATTTTATAAAAATTCCCCATAGCGTTGCATTAGCAAGAGCTTTTTGAAATTACTAGCGATTCGAAATCGCTCCTAGTGGGTTTCTGGCCTTACTTGTGTTATTATGAAGTGATAAAATGAGGAAGTAGTAGTGGCTCAAGCATGAAAAACACAACACTAAAGTACTGGATCTCAGAGTACTGAAGCATAATACATGTACAGTAGTCTGTGTTCAGTTTAAACGTTTATGTTGCCTCCTCAGCAGTCTATCTCTGCGGATCGCCACCTCTCCCCACCCCTCTCAGTCTTCTTTCCCTGAGAGGGGAGGAGAGGAGGCGGAGACCCGCAGTGATTGATTGCGGAGAGGCAGAGCTACAGCTCAAAGCTCAGCCTCTCCAGGAAGAAAAGCCCTGCAAGCCAGGGCAGCATGATCTGTGGCCTGCAAAGCCGTAGAACTTTGCAGGTCACTTTCTCTATAATAAATCCGCCATCTGCCACGGGGATGCAGCGATTTCACTTAGGCATTAACACTTAACAGCACTATATGAGCAAATCAGGGAAAATCAGGGTCTCTTTAATGTGAGATTCACCCCATGTGTAAAAATGGCCGAAATGCACTCAGCACTGATCTTTAATTGATGCTGCTGATCATGCAGCCATCTGACCCTGTCAGGTCTATAACTACAGAGCTTAAACTATCCATGGTGCTCAACATGCTCATTTGATAGTTTGTTTATTGGGTTTGTTTACTGTGTTCAATCCCATACAGCCTTTCCTTCCCCATCCTCTTTTATCCATCATTCATCCTGCTTCTTTGTTCCCTCCCTTTCTCCTGGTGTTTCTGCTATTTACCTTTATCATCCTTCCTCACTTTCCCCCTTCTCTCTTCCACCTTCCATCCATTTTCCCCTGCACACACTTTCCAGTTCACCATCTACATCTCCTTTGCAGGGGTGCCTCTAGCCATTTTGTCACTCCAGGCGAGAAATCCTGTGCCCCCCCTCCCCCTGTGATTGCCCCCCACCCCCAAAACCCCTAAAAATAATCATAATGCAGCAGCGTTTCACCAGAAAATCAGAAAATACACTTATTGCGGCATGGGTTCACCAGAAAATAGTTGTAATGCAGCAGAGCGTTTCACCATAAAATATACTTATTGCGGCATGCACTCACACACACCACACACAGTATACACACACACACACACACTATACACGCACGCACACACGCGCACACACACACACACACACACACACACACTATACACACACACCACACACACTATACACACACACACGCGCACACACACTATACACACACGCACACACACTATACATACACACACACTATACACATGCGCACACTACACACACACTATACACATGCACACACTATACAAACACACAAACACTATACATACACACACACACACTATTTATTATTTATTTGTGGTATTTATAAAGCACCAACATATTACGCAGCACTATACACACGTACACACACAGTACACACTATATACACACTATACACATGCACAGTACACACACACTATACACATGCACGCACACTGCACTCTACACTATACACACACACACACACACACACCTACCTATGTCCTCCCCTTCACCACCATCTCTACTAATCCCTGCTTTCGCTACCTTATAGTGTGTCTGAGCCCTTATGCAGAGAAATAATGAGGAGAGAAAAGCTGAAAGAGAGGGAAGAAGAAGTTTGTCTCACCAGGATTGCACTTTTATTTAGCTTTCCTGTATGACAAGAAGACACAGCCAGCCAGCACTAGGGAAAGAGGGAAACAAAGGTGAATGAAGGAGGCTGGTGCACACCAAGAGTGCTTCTGAGCGCTTTTCAAATCGACAGTGATTTGAAAAGCGCTGGGCTATTGTTACCCTATGACGGTGTTCCCACAGCAGCGTTGGGATTTTTTCTAATTTTTTGGAGCGATTCTTTCAAAAATCGCTTCACAAAGTCACATTCGCAAACTGCTAGCGATTGCTATTGCGATTTTGTCGTGCAGTAGCCCAGAGAGAGGCGGAGTGGAGAAACTTAGAATAGCCTGAGATGGAGCAGAGAGCTTATCTGTATTGCAGTCCTACATTACACAGAGACTACTTACCTGTAATAGGATTCCTGTCCCTGCCGGTCTCTCACACAAGTCAGAAAGCAGCCCTCCTGGAGTGTAGGGACTGTCAACATTTTTCCACTTGTTTAACACCTTATCTGCACATGCAGTCATTTTAACAATGGTGAGAGACCAGACAGATGTTTTCCCACAGACCCTCCAGGCAAGCTCTGCATTATGTTGTGTATATTTACCAGCTTGCCTGCCCTCTAATTGCACTTTTATCTGCTAGCCTTATGTTTGACATTGCCTTACAACAACAAACCTGAATACACCAGGCACTGGACCAGCCCTAAATCACTGAATGAAAGGCGACCTGGGGGGCAGTCCATGCCTGGCTGCTACACTAAGTCTCTCTAAATCCACGGAGTTATTACCAGTAGCAGAAAGAGAGAGAGAGAGAGAGAGAGAGGAACTGACTTAATCAGTCAGGACTCAGAAGCTGATGCTGTACTCCGATTGATCCCTGACTGAGTGAGCTGGAACTGAGTGAGCTGGGACCAGTGCCTTCTCTCACTGACTCATTCATTACTGTGGTTCTTTGAATCATTGAGCTGAAGGAACTGAATTAATCAGCTATGAGTGGAGTCAGGCGCTGCTTTTAGCTGCTGTTGTAATCTGACCCCTGAGTGAGCCGAGAGGCATTTCTTATCTCACTACTCAGTGCAACAGCGCTCTTCCCTCCTCCTGTCACCCTAGGCAAAAATTTATAGCTGCCTAATGGCTGAGACGGCTGTGCCTTTCTCCCACTCTTTTCCTCTCCTCCCAAAACTTTCTTCCCTAGTCCTACCATCCCTAAACCATGCTCTCTCACTCCCCACTCCCACACTTCCTCGTGTGCCATCCTGTCACCCAGAGGTGGCCTTAGAGTACGCGGGGCCTGGGGCGAGTGTCATATGCGGGGCCTAGAGACATTTGCTGTGGATACACATTGTGGAAGCACACACTGTATAGGTGAGATAGGTAGGTGCCTCTAGTATAGGTTAGATAGGTAGGTGCCCTGCAGTATAGATTAGATAGATAGGTGCCTGCAGTATAGATTAGACAGGTAGGTGCCCTGCAGTACAGATTAGATAGGTAGGTAGGTACCCTGCAGTATAGATTAGATAGGTGCCTGCAGTATAGATTAGTCAGGTAGGTGCCCCGCAGTATATATTAGATAGGTGCCTGCAGTATAGATTAGATAGGGTGGTGACCTGCAGTACAGATTAGATAGGTGTCTGCAGTATGGATTAGATAGGTGCACTGCAGTATAGATTAGATAGGTGCTTGCAGTATAGATTAGACAGGTAGGTGCCCTGCAATACAGATTAGATAGGTAGGTAGGTGCCCTGCAGTACAGCTTAGATAGGAAGGTGCCTGCAGTATAGATTAGTTAGGTAGGTACCCCACAGTATATATTAGATAGGTGCCTGCAGTATTGATTAGGTAGGGTGGTGCCCTGCAGCACAGATTAGATAGGTGCCCTGCAGTATAGATTAGATAGGTGCCAGCCTGCAGTATAGATTAGATAGGTGCCAGCCTGCAGTATAAATTAGATAGGTGCCTGCAGTATAGATTAGAAAGGTACCTGCAGTATAGATTAGATAGGTGCCAGCCTGCAGTATAGATTAGATAGGAAGGTGGCTGCAGTATAGATTAGATAGGTGCCTGCAGTATAGATTAGACGGGTGCCCGCAGTATAGATTAGATAGGTGCCAGCCTGCAGTATAGATTAGATAGGAAGGTGCCTGCAGTATAGATTAGATAGGTGCCAGCCTGAAGTATAGGTTAGATAGGTGCCTGCAGTATAGATTAGATAGGTGCCAGCCTGCAGTATAGGTTAGATAGGTACGTGCCCCGCAGTACTGATTATATAGGTAGGTGCCCTGCAGTATAGATTATATAGGTAGAAGCCCTGCAGTATAGATTAGATAGGTAAGTGCCCCGCAGTACAGGTTAGAGATGAAGGTGGCTGAAGTGCTGGGGAGAGCGGGCATAGTTGTTAAAACTCACGTGTCTTCACCGATGCTCACACAGCTACCATCTAGTTCCTCTCCCAGCATCTGTGTATTGGTAACAGTGCCCCCCTGTGGTGACATGCGGTTACGTCATTCCAGGGGGCGCTGTTACCAATACACAGATGCTGGGAGAGGAAATAGATGGTGGCTGTGAGCATCGGTGAAGACACGTGAGTTTTAACAACTATGCCCGCGCTCCCCAGCCCTGCAGAGGGTGCGGGGCCTCCTCAGGCACGGGGCCTGGGGCGATTGCCCCACTTGCCACCCCCAAAGGCCGGCTCTGCTGTCACCATCCACTCTCTTACCAGCTCCACCAATTCTGTTTACCCTAGCAACTTTTTCCACTCACTTCACACTGCACCAACATCGTACACCTCTAAGCATCCATATTCCCTTCCCTTTCACTGCATCACCTTCTCCATTTCTCAGCTCTTTACAATCCCTCAACCACCTTCACCCCCACCACCACTACCACCACCAACTCTCTCACTCTCTCTCACACACACACTCACACTCACACTCACACACACTCACACACACTCACACTCTCTCTCTCTCTCTCTCTTTTCCTTCTCTTTCTGTTCTCTTTTCCACCTTAAAAGCAGTATACCCGCCTTGGAAGCAGTATACCAGGTATGTATGACCCTTTGTACACTTTGTACATGTACACTTTGGCGGTGCTCAGTCTCGACCGGATTGCCCAAGCGGTCGCTGGTTCCCCATAAACGAAAGAGCCGGCACACAGTTGGCTGCAAAAACTGTTGCTGTGTATTATGGAGCAAAGCACTGCATTACTTGTTACGGACTTCTGTCCTTCCTCAGATGCATCTGAGGAAGGACTGAAGTCCGTAACATGTAATGCAGTGCTTTGCTCCATAATACACAGCATTGCAGCAACAGTTTTTGCAGCCAATTGTGTGCCGTCTCTTTAGTTTATGGTAACCCACCCAAATACCCTCATTCCCCCCTCCATTCCCCTACCTCCTCTTTCACTCTCCTATTCTTCCTCCAACCCTTTCCCTGACTTTCTTACCGTCTTATGTCCATACTCATCTCTGAGTATATGTTCCCCAATTTTTCATTAGTTGATTTTTTTTCAGGTATGTTTTTGACTATTAAAGCCTTCTGAAGAACAATGTGTCTTATAAAATGCATTGTATATCAAGATGTTTTGTGCGTTTCAAGCTCAAGTGGAATAATTGGAAGATACAGATTGTTTTTACACTTCAACAGTTACTGTTTTTTTTATTGTTGTTTCCCGATTATCCCGTCACACAACTGATTTGTCTTCTTAGGCGCAGATAAAACGCTGAGGAAGTGGGATGTCATCTGTTTCTTTGACACATGTATGTGCTGTTTACAACTCTGTACTATGTGATTAATGATTATAAAGTCTTTCTCATCCTTGATTGGGTCTGTTGTAGTGATTGTGTTTATTAATGATCTAGGATAATTACGTATGCTGAAAAGCTAATTTATCCCAGTATAAAGGCCCCCTCCTTTGTGTCTATAATAGGAGGGGGCAACATCACTAAAACTATTTAGTGATCTTGCGGATTTACCAATTTTACTAAATCTATTTTAACTGAAGTTCGCCATTTTCTCTGGCACCCACAGACCTATTTTCGTCCATATTATAAAAGTTGTACTCATATTTTTAAAATTCTAGATTAAGCACTTCAACCTTCAGGGTTGTTGTCACCTTATGGATGTAAAGCAATTTTTACAGCACTCCACCCATTTATTTGCCAATAACTTTATCACACCTAAATTATCTAGATCTTGTATCCTTCCCCACAAATGTGTTTTTAGCAATTATTTTATTCTCTGTCCATTTTGATAGAAAAAAAAATGAAAAAAATACACTTTCTCAATTTCCAAAAATAAATAATGTTATCATAGATAAAACCCCCACATTTTATTTATCCCGGTTATCCCAACATTTAAATTATGTCTCTATCCCAACGTATTGGGCTAATGTATTATTTGTAAATAAAGGTGTATTTTTTCTATGTTGTGTTTTTTGTTCTCGCATTGTACCCTAGCAATAATTGCAAGCCCTTATTTGCAAGCATAACAGTAATATACCCTCATAACATAGATATTTTATTTGCGTCCCTAAGGTAACAAGTTATGTATTCTACAAGCTTTTTATTTTGGTACAGAGTATATTAAAATAAAAATGTATTGCTTTTCACTCAGTTTGTCAACAAGACATAGGCTTAAACCCTAAAACCCCTGAAAAGCTATTCTATAACTTATCATGTTTAAAATATTAATACATATCTCTCATTTGATAGCTAGTTGGGTGTCTAGCAGGCCATTATCCCTGAAGTGTTCATGTGGCTTTGAACACTTTTTTCCAAAAGAATTTTAGCACCATACTTTGTTTGCGTAGCCAAAGAAGAGTCTAAACAGCAGAAAAAGGCCACCAATGTCACTATTAAGGAAATCTAACAACCAGGTCTATCCAAAAGTGGGTGTTTTGTAAGCTACAAAATTAATGATCTAACTTGGAAAAGTTTCGCAAAATGACATAAGTAGGTACTTATTGTCATTTTGCTAAACTTTTCCAAGTTTGATCATAAATTTTGAAAATTACCTAATTTTTTTTTTTTTTTTTTTTATGGATTGATTTTGTCACTACCTTTTTCTAGGTGACAAGGGTGCAAGTTATGAGACACATCAAAATGTATTCTACAAGTCATTATGATTAAAATTAGGTCACATACTGTATATGTCATTTGATAACAAACTTGATGCACAGAAATCCATTATTCTCAATGTGTGCCTATGGCTTTTTTGCAGTTCATTTAGATACAGGCTGGTCTGTGTTAGGAGTAGGTGGTGGGTGTTTATGTTTAGGAGTCGCTGAGGGGTTGTTAGGGTTAGGCATAGAAAGCAGAGGGTTCTGGCGAGAGTTAGGGTATCGTGGTTAATATAAGAAAATCAGTTAAATTACCTATATTCTACTATTATGGATAATAGAATAATCAGTAAAATGGCCAATACTCTATTACTGTTATTTTGCACTCATTTTCCGCTGCAACGCTACGCTATTATAGGTATGCCCTATCTATGCCTACCACTAACCCTCCCCTATCTAAGTCTAGCCCTAGCCACCCCCCCCCCCCCGACTTGTAACTCTAATCATCCATAATCTATACTATACCTAACAATAATGGTCACTGCCATAGACGCCCATGTAAATCATTGCTAACCCCATTCCTAACTGTAACAATGATCACTGAGTGACTCGGGGACCACTGATTGGTCAAGGACCTTGGACCGATCACTGCAGCCACAGGGGTCAAGGGATCACATGATCCCTTTGAATACTCAAAGCTGCAGTACAGGGCAGACACAATCGCTACCAGGAAGTAATAAACTTCCTGTGTGCATTTTTCAATGATCACTGTTACTCACTGTAACAGTGATCATAGTGGGTCACTGCAGACCCAATCGGGTTCAGGGATCACATTGTCCCTTGCACCATTCAGTGTTGCAGCAGGGGCAGGCACAATTGACAGCTGTGACTTTCTTCTTGGATGTAGGTCCTGAGTGGTTAAAAAAAGTGATCTAAATTCAGAACCCCAGATCAGATCACAACTCTTTATACGTAGACTGCACAAAAAAAATACTAAAAGTACCTGCACAAATGTGCACAAGCCAGTTCAAATGTGATCGCCCGCAGCCAGGATGTGGCCAGAAGTTGAAGAGAAACCCTGCACGGGAATGGTGGGCTGTTGGAGGATCTGGAAAGCCTCGGAATCATTCAGAGGCTTCCAGCTACTGAAGTAAGTTTCTAACTATTGTATTTCTAATCACTTCAGGGGTTCTTTAAAAAGGAACCACAATGACATATAATAGTATGAATTATTCAGGATACTCATTTTACCTTTATTACCCTGCTTTCAACATCAGAAATGCTTAGTATATTGCTGTATATTGGTATGTAATCCCACACTCCCAGTGATATTAAGCCAGGGCTAAGGTGTCATGCGGCCTTCTTCCCCAGGGCACTCTGAGAGATTAGGTAATGTTACTGCTCATTTTGCATAAGGATTGAGAAAAAAAAACCCACAGGGATTCACCTTGCCAATAGTAAAGATTCCAGCATCACTGATACATTTGTCATTGTAAATCAGCGTGAGGTAAGATTTTACAATGGACAAACCTCCATACTGTAAAAATAAGCAATTTTATGCATTAAAGAGAATCTGTACTCTAAAATTCTTACAATAAAAAGCATACCATTCTATTCATTATGTTCTCCTGGGCCCCTCTGTGCTGTTTCTGCTTCCCCCTGCTGCAATCCTGGCTTGTAATTGCCATTTGTATCCAGTGTTTACAAACAAAAGACATAGCAAGCAATAGGCTGAGAGTTCTTACAAGTGTGAGTCATACAGAGTGTGCAGGGGGCCTGGAGAGGGTGTGTATAGCTAATAGCCAATCACAAGCAGCACAGCACATTCCAGCCTGACTGCCTCAGCCTGACAGAGGAGAGAAGATAAGATCATATAACAGAGATAACACAGCCACTGTGCAAATAGGAAAGGCTGCAGTTAGACAGAGCACATTAGAACAGCTATAGGAACTTATAGGATAGAAGAAATAAGGATGAACATTTTGTTACAGAGTCTCTTTAAGTAAGTAAAGTTTCTCCACAGGTAAGTTTGAATGTATGTCCCTTTATTACAAAATAGGAAAACTTGTAGGAGTAGGTGGTTTTCTGCTGTGGTGCAAGTATAAGTCTTCTCATCCACATCCACCTTTTATTATTATTGTTTTTAATTATATAGTGCCAACATCTTCCGTAGCGCTGTACATAGTGCTTTACCCCATATTTGTATAAAAACAGCGTATATTGCCATTGACAAATAAACAGGAGATGAAAACCAGTCATCAATGCTGAAGAAGCCCTTGTGGGGAAAGTATATTAAAAATATGGGCAGAAAATGAAATGTATGGGGGCTTTGAGAGTGAGATATCACTGCATCTAATAATGCCACATCCAACATCCTTCTTGTAAACAAACCATTCCATGATTAACAACAACTATTCCCTAAAGTGCAAATAACTGGTGAGTTGTTAAATTGACCATGGTAAGTAAATACAAAGCAGGAGCTGTTGGAATATCATTAACATGCCTGTCAAGTTATGGTTCATTTATAGCAAAGGCAGATATTCCCACTCTTCATTACTTTGGAAACATGACTGAATAGACGTATGGCATTGTCAAGGCTCTTATGAAGTTCTAATGCATGCAAAGTACACGGCATATATCATAGCAGAAGTGGAGGCAGCCTGGAAATATGTGGGAGGAAGGCAGCAGGATAAACCCTAGCAGCAAGAAATCATTGCTCAGCAGAGCACACACAAGGGGCGAAACAGAGAAAAGGGTCAAAGCACTTGACTTAATAAATGAAAGCAGCAACTGCTTGCAGTCAAATGTATGTGCTAAAAGGTGGCAAAAGGTCATCTTTTTTTTAACCCTTTCCAAGAGTGGCAGAAAGTCTATAAGATTTGCTTTGTTACATACAAAGATAGTTAAAATAGAATAAAAATCCATATTTCTTGCCGTATATTTACGCAATAAAGTAAGTGCATTTTCCACTGAGCTCAGAGCTTCACTTCACAGTTAATTCATGTTTTGCAAACCAGAGTTTGTAATTTTGAGAGTGAAGTATTCAGAAATGCTGAGTTAGTGGTTATAGAGCAGTATTGTAAGTGTGGGAAATAGTGTCATACCCGATTGCTGCACAATGCCAAATTGGTCCATTGTGGGTTAATGTGGGCTACATGACCTAGACCTATCACAGTGGCTGGCAGTGCATGCATGGCTTATAAGAAGTGGAACAGGATGCTATTGCCTCATTTCTACTCTTCCTGATCCTAGCATACATGGGAAGATCTCCTTGATGCATTTGATTGTGGGGCAGGTAGTTCCATTGCCAGCACTCAACTTTGCCACTTGCTTCAGCTGTGCAGATGAGAAAAAGTGAACATAAGGTAGGATTAGGCCTCATACACACACACACATACTAGATGGTTCTAAGCTGTAGCGGCCACTTGGGGCCATCTCTACCAAGAATCTGGCATATATACCGCCTACCCTGATCCTCCATGGTGCATCACTGAGAGATCTGCAGTGCTGGATTGACAAGCTCACAGTTCTCCTCCTTAGCCCTCCCACTGGAAGCCACTCCATAGTGCACCATGCCATAATCCCTACTGCCCCCTCCATAGCAACAGAAAGTGTTGCTAGGTGTCTGTACAGCTTTGAACTTGAACTGTCACCTGAGGGACCAAGTACTGATCCTAGGCAACACTTTCCGTGTGTGTATGCATCTTTAGGAGAAGGAGAGGCATAGGGTAGGGAAGTTTAGTTTGATTGGTTAGGGTTGCAAAATAATGTCAAGGGAAGGCTGGGTTTATGATAAGGGAGGGTTTTGTTTCTAAGAGGATTTTCATTAAAATAATAATTTTGCATTAGCAACTACATTTTCATAAAGAAAGGTAAGGGTTAGGCATCAGAAAAGGGATTTATGCTAGGGGTAGAGGCAGGGCCGGACTGGGACACTGGGGGCCCACCAAAGAAATTTCAACCTGGGGCCCACACATCCCATGACTGCGGTGAAAAAAGGGCGTGACCATGCACCGGAAGGTGGGCGTGGCCATGATGTATTATGGACAGGGCCAAATGTACATGATCTTAGCAGCATTGTAATTCAGAGACACTGCTGCCCAGCAAAACTTTGCAGAGAGTCCCCTCCTTCAATATAAAGTAATGTCCTACTTTGCAGAGGTTGCGACCGCAGAGGTTGCAACCACATCGGGGCCCTCGGGCCAAAGGGGCCCCGAAAGGCCCTCCCTCAACTACAGTATTACCTTTCTATTGGTCCTTTACTAATAATAATCACATCTATAGATACTTTGAAAAGTGGTAATCATTAACAAGCTGTTTCCCATCCCATTCTTGCACCTCTGACTCTGTAGTTGCCATTGGCAGGTTTTGGTGCATTGTATCAATTGTTATGTATAGAGTGCTTGGGGGGCCCCATTGTAAAACTTGCATCGGGGCCCACAGCTCCTTAGCTACGCCACTGCTCTTAGCATGAGTGATTACAGCACTGAGAGGAGAATTTTTGTGCTGCAGGCAGCAATTGGAGCTCTGTCAGACAAGGAGGGGGGGCCCACCAGAGACCTGGAGGTGGGGCCCACCGAGGGAAAAAACTGTACTACTGTGGCCCAGTCCGACACTGGGTAGAGGTTAAGGTTTAGCTTCAGGAAGATAATTTTCATTAAGGAGGGAAAGTAGGGTTAGACAGACATCAGGAATGACAGTTTTGTGAAGAAGATGGTAGGTCAGAGATAAATAAATGGTTGGGTTAGTTACAGCTACCCTAAAACATAAACAGAATAATGTAGTCTACAGGGATGTAATGCCTTATTACTATAAACAGAGAGTCATTCAAGTAAGTAAGACTATCTGGATCTCCTAAGACGACCATGAAGTGGGAGGAGCTACAGTTGCTGCTCACATGGAGCTTAATAATACATCAGTATGTGTCCACAGGTTCCATCCTCCATTTTGGTATTCTGGCAGAATCTATATAATACACACATTTCTTAATTTAATAAATCTTGAACCAGCTTAGTATTGTAGGGGGCAAGATCTAAACCCACCCACTTCAGGAGAGTATGAACATCTGCATCTAGATAAGAGAATATGTAATACATTTTGCAATATACTCAAAATATATTTATCTTAACTGACCAGAATAAAGAGGAAATGGTGTATAAATAACATAATGAATAAAATTGCTTAATTTTCTAAATATTCATTAATAAATTAGTCAGTATTTGCATATTTTAAAATCTTTCCTAGCTCTGATTTACATTCTGAAATGTATCACAGGTGGTGACGTCTTAACTGGTGATCTCTGCGGAATGTTCTTTACTCAGAGTTCCAAAGCCAGTAGAAAATATACCCCATCTCCCACAATGCTCTGAAGGGGAGGGGATAATTCTGCATGTTTAATCAGGCCTAAGCAAAGCATCACTGGGAGTACGTGGCTAAATATCAGTATATAGATATACAGTGTATAGATATAGGAAGTGTTTCTGATGCTGAAACCAGGAAAATTCACATAAAAAGGATATCCTGAATAATCCATTGCTATACGTCATTAAAAACAACAAAACAAAAGTTTGCTTTCTTAAAACAGAAAGAATTTGCGATAATTCAGGTTCGAGTGAGCTTGAGATGTCTCCCAGAGCACCACTGCTGAATATATGAAAATTAACCATTGTACCCTTAGAAGCTAAACACACCTCCAGAACCGCTGGAATGCAATGATGAGTCAGCTTGTTAATTTGTACAGAGCCATAAATATCCAACATGCATACAGACTGTTTCGGATTGTTTGATCCTCATCAGTGCATGGCATGGATTAATTTGGCTCTATGCAGTAGGGCTTGTAAAACCGAGAGGTACAGACTAACCAGCTAGCTCATGGTGACCCAGAACTCATTGGAGTGTGTAACGGACTACAATGGTCCTAAAAGCGCGTACGTACAAAAAGGGCGCCTGGACAAAAAGGGCGCGGGGTGTAAACTCTAAATAATAATTAATCATTAATAGGGTTTATAAATATAGTGTGCTATATTTCGTTTACAAATAATGTTTAACAAAATTATAAATCATTAAATAATGTTTATGAAATCGGAAATTGTGAAAACGTTAATCTTCCCTGTTTCAAAAGTTAAACTTATAATTACGTTTATAAAAAAACCAATAATATATGTTTAATTGTTATAATTGTATATTATTGTGAATAACCGTCATTTATGGTTTGTTGTTATAATAAAATTTGAAAATATTGTTTATAAAGATGATATAAATATAACTACGTTCGTAATAAATGTTGTAATACATTAGTAATTATTACTAAAATTTTACTAAAACTATACCTAAGCCTACTCTTACACAGAACCCTACCTGTACCTATCCCTAACCCCTAGACTCCCCTGTTGGTGCCTAAACCTAAGACCCCCCTGTTGGTGCCTAAACCTAAGACCCCCCTGTTGGTGCCTAAACCTAAGACCCCCCTGTTGGTGCCTAAACCTAAGACCCCCCTGTTGGTGCCTAAACCTAAGACCCCCCTGTTGGTGCCTAAACCTAAGACCCCCCTGTTGGTGCCTAAACCTAAGACCCCCCTGTTGGTGCCTAAACCTAAGACCCCCCTGTTGGTGCCTAAGTAACCCTCCCTGTACCTACCCCTAACCCCTAGACCCCCCTCTTGGTGCCTAAACCTAAGACCCCCCTGTTAATGCCTAAACCTAAGACCCCCCCTGTTAATGCCTAAACCTAAGACCCCCCTGTTGGTGCCTAAACCTAAGACCCCCCTGTTAATGCCTAAACCTAAGACCCCCCTGTTGGTGCCTAAACCTAAGACCCCCCTGTTGGTGCCTAAACCTAAGACCCCCCTTTATTATGTGGATAATTATGTTTTACTAATTGTGGATTAAAAAAATATTTTGCAATTTACGTTACGTACTGATCGCTTTATTTTGTGAATAATAATGTTTTACAAACAGTAAGGGATAAAACTTTAAATAATGTTTTAATTATTTAAATAAGATAAATATGTTTAGTATTTTCATAAACGTTATTCGGCACGGGTGCATTTTATAAACGTAAATCACCACAAGTTCAGTTATAAATCATTAAACAGCTCCGGGCGCCGTTTGTAAACTTTATTTAGCTCCTGGCGCCGTTTATAAACTTTATTTAGCTCCGGCGCCCTTTTTTCCTACCCGGCGCCCATTAAACGCTATTTATTATGGGAGTGAATGGCGGCGCCCTTTTTGTCCACTAGCGGCATGCGCCCTTTTTTCCCAGCTCCCCTAAAAGCCCCCTTACTAAGATGTTAAGAAAAACAAAAGTTTGCTTTCTTAAAACAGAAAGAATTTGCGATAATTCAGGTTGGAGTGAGCTTGAGATGTCTCCCAGTGCATCACTGCTGAATATATGCAAATTAACCATTGTTACCCTTAGAAGCTAAACACACCTCCAGAACCGCTGGAATGCAATGATGTGTCAGCTTGTTAATTTGTACAAAGCCAAAATAATCCAACATGCATGCAGACTGTTTCGGATTGTTTGATCCTCATCAGTACATGGCATGGATTAATTTGGCTCTATGGAGTAGGGCTTGTAACACCGGGAGGTACAGACTAACCAGCAAGCTCATGGTGAACCAGAACTCATTGGAGTGTGTAAGGGACTACAATGGTCCTAAAAGCCCCTTTACTAAGATGCTAAGAAAAACAAAAGTTTGCTTTCTTAAAACAGAAAGAATTTGCGATAATTCAGATTGGAGTGAGCTTGAGATGTCTCCCAGTGCAACACTGCTGAATATATACAAATTAACCATTGTTACCCTTAGAAGCTAAACACACCTCCAGAACCGCTGGAATGCGATGATGTGTCAGCTTGTTAATTTGTACAGAGCCAGGACAATCCAACATGCATGCAGACTGTTTCAGATTGTTTGATCCTCATCAGTGCATGGAATGGATTAATTTGGCTCTATTACAGATACAATCTCATTACAGATACAATCTCATTACAGATACAATATTATTCTAAAGTTTGTTTATGCAGCTAGATGGATATTAAAAGTACGGTAGGTCACCATTTCTTTATCTAAAATAAAAGATTAGATACTTCCCTAAAAGACAGAGAATTAGCATGTTAATGTAATCAGGCTGCAGGTGGTTATTACTGTAAGGACTGATTTAGTATTACAACAGCAAAGAAGCAGCTTTCATTTCACACAGATGGGATTTTAATTCCTTTTTAAATAATCTCTAGATTGGAAAACAATGAGTAATACGTCTTTTCTAGAGTTAAAGGGAAGCTGAAGTTTGCAGAATACCCTGAAGGACCTCATTGTATTGTCTCTTTGAACGTTTTCCGAGTAGGTGAGGAAGGCTGGGTGAGATAATAATGGACTCACAGGTAATGTGGTCAATCAGGATTATCAGTTTATGAAAAGCTTCCCAATAATTCATTTAAAGTTGTTTCTGCAAGAGTTAGCTGCAGGCACAGCGATGCGCGGAGAGCAAAGAGGGAGAAAATATAAAATATTGAAAAAATTGCTTTGATTGATAAACTAGCCTCTAATCCTTTTATATATACAGCATGATGGGAAGAGAGCGCTATCTATCTATATGTAAAATAGGACGTGTGTGTGTGTGTATATGTGTATGTGCCGCCATCACTGGAAAATATGTTGACTGATTTCAGAAAAACTTGATATACAGATTCCATGCCTCCACTGCACACCTGGGTGAAACCACAAACAGCCAATCAGATTTCACCCATGCACATCAATGGGAAGATTTACATCAATGGGAACATTTAAAAGGCTGACATTCTCACAGTAATAAAGCCTGAGTCCTCAAACTTTGCACAGTTGGTCATGTGGTGACCGAGGTTAAAAAGTGGGCAGAGGACAAAACAGCCAATCAAATTGCAGCCATTCGTTTTACATGGGAAAATGTAAACTGCAGCCATTCTTAGACTTTTAATTGCAGGGTTCTCAAACTTGGCACAGTTTCTCACCAGATGATTAATATTCAGGAAAGTAGGTGGCGCCTACAACAGCCTACAACAGACAAACAAAATTTACTTATTGATTTTCGAGTGGAATATTTAAATTGCTGACATTCTTCCACTGTTAATGGCAGAGGCCTCAAACCTGCTACAGTTGGTAACTGGGTGACTGGGATACACATTCAGAAACTGGGATGGAGTGACAAACAGCCAGATTTGTTTGATATATTTCAATTGGAAAATTCAAACTGCTTCCATTCTCACAATATTGATGCTAAAGACTCCAAAGCTCACAAACCTGGCCATTGAGTGACTGTATGTCAAGGTTACGAAAAGTGGCTGGACCCAGGCAGGAACAACCAAATACATACCAGAGCAATGCTGGGTCTTCAGCTGTTAGACTTATACCCAGGTTTATCGAGAGTATTTTCTCTGCTGGCAATGATTTCTTCTGCACAATTATATTTTCTCCTTGGGAGTAAAATACCACATTTCTTTCAGCACAAATTACTAGGTTAATGCACCATGGGGCTTTGTCAATTTATCAGAGTGTCCATCCCACTCCAGGCTATATAGCTCATTGAACATTTATTCTGGGGCAATTTACTATGTTGCATTTTATATATAAATAACATTTATGGCCAATCAATAAATGTTAACCCTAGAGAGGTGTCCAGAAATCCACTGTAATATCTCCACAGAGCTTAAAGTATTAATAATAATACACATAGTATACTGTAGTTCAATAAATGGTGACCAATCTGGTGTAAAAGCCAGGGAATACCAAGCTGTCAGATAGTAGTTAGAGCCGTTGCTGGAGCTGGGCATTAAAGGAAACCCAAGGTGAAAATAAAATGATGAGATAAACAATTGTATGTATCCTTATAATCTGGAAAATTACTATTTTAGAATCCTGGAGTTTTCTTTTCAAAAGCCCAAAAATCGGGTTAAATTTTGTATCGTCTCATATGGCTGATACAGTCTTTCAGTGACCCAGAAAAATATATGAACTAGTGACCTAATCTCTGCCCTACACTCAGAAGCTGTTCTCTTACAGGCAAGATTTTTATAGCTGTATTTCCTTATAAATGAGAATTATGTTCCCAACTGGAGAGAAACTGTCACTTGCATACCTGAATGTTTAACTGATTCAGACAACGGGAACACAGACTAGTTACTTGCATGCTTGACACTGCATCCACATGTCTATCTCATTGTGTCACTTGTCACCTTGGACACACTTTAAGTACTCTTAAATACTTTGTACAGTAAAATAATTTCTTCTGAAAAGATAGAAGCTTGGTAATAAAGATAATTAAATAATGATCTTTTCTGCTTGTAATAGGCAGCAACCAATTTGCACTCCAGTACCTTCTAATATTAATATCATCTTCTTACTTAGTATTTAGAGAAACATCTTAAAGGGGACCTAAACTGAGAGGAATATATATGGATGTTTCCTTTTAAACAATACCAGTTGCCTGGCAGTCCTGCTGATCTCTTTAGCTGCAGTAGTGGCTGAATCACAGACCTTAAAGGGAAGGTTCAGGGACTGTTTAAAAAAATAAAAATCTGCATCCACTTACCTGGGGCTTCCTCCAGCCCGTGGCAGGCAGGAGGTGCCCTCGGCGCCGCTCCGCAGGCTGCCGGTGGTCTCCGGTGGCCGCCCCGACCTGGCCAGGCCGGCGGCCAGGTCGGGCTCCTTCTGCGTTCCAAAATGCGCCTCACGGCGGCGCTCTGACGTCATTGGACGTCCTCCGGGCTTTACTGCGCAGGCTCAGAACTACTGAGCCTGCGCAGTAAAGCCCGGAGGACGTCCGATGATGTCTGCGCGCCGCCGTGAGGCGCATTTTGGAACGCGGAAGGAGCCCGACCTTGCCGCCGGCCTGGCCAGGTCGGGTCGGCCACCGGAGACCACCGGCAGCCTGCGGAGCGGCGCCGAAGGCACCTCCTGCCTGCCACGGGCTGGAGGAAGCCCCAGGTAAGTGGATGCGGATTTTTATTTTTTTTAAACAGTCCCTGAACCATTCCCTTTAAACAAGCATGCAGCTAATCCAGTCTGACTTCAGTCAGAGCATCTGATCTGCATGCTTGTTCAGGGGCTGTGGCTAAAAGTATTAGAGACACAGGATCAGTATGAGAGTGAGTCAGGCAACTGGTATTATTTTAAAAGGAGAAATACAAATCCTTCTCAGTTTAGGTTCCCTTTAAGAGGTAAGCTCTCAGTTTGACTCAGGTTTGATAACCCATTGCATGTTGACATGTAGGGATAGGCTAGCTATTCATAGGAAATTATTTTCCCAGTGCATGGCAATGCTTTGTTTACACTTTTTATTTACAAAATGTGCACTTTTGCAAATTCTCTTGATAACGAGAACAATACATGGATCTGATTTTTCTAGTGGTGCATAGCTAACTGCCTCCAAACATTTGAACTTTTCCATAGGTCCTCAAAACTGCCAAATGGCTTGGATAACATTGCCCAAAACAATCTTTTCACATCACTTTCAGAAAAATAGTTTCCCAAAATGGCTCTTTCTGTCCTTTGAAGATGGAAAAAGTGGAGTGTGGAGTGCAGATCATGACAGGAAGTACAGTGGTTGGCTGAGTTAACATTAACGGATACCTGTAATCACACTGTATTTTCAGCTGAAATGGTTGTAAGAGAGTGGTGTGTGCATGTACCTTAGTAACTGACTATCAGGGAGGAAGGGTGTTCTTTTCTGAAGTTCCTGTATAGCTCTTTTTCTTGGCACATCATCATTGCATAATTATGCAATCAAAGAAACCTTAATAGTTATCCACATTAAAGTGAACCTGTCCTGAACTATTACACAGGACACAGGGAAAACAGAGAGAAATGCACTTTGTGTGTTTTTGTAGAAAAAAGAGCCTGTACTATTTTCCATCCTTTTCAAGTAATCACAAGTGTAATTTGATCTCTCAGCTGTGTCGTCTCAGAAATTCGGCAGTCCCCCGTAGACACAGCTAATATGTAAACACAGGCTCTTTTTATCTGCTTCCATGAAAGCAAGAAGTAGACCCACTGCAGATTTATTGCAAGAGTTCCATAAGCTGTAACAAATAAATGTTTTTCTTTGAAGGTTATTATGCTGTTGCTTATCTTTTAGAGCAGAAAAGAAGTTCTGAGTTCAGGTCCACTTTAAGTCTTAGAAACAGATTTTATCTTGTGGCCAGTTCTTAAAATGGCTCACCCAGCACCTTCCAGCTGCAGTTTAATGGAGACCTTGCAATTGGACTTGATAACACTTGGAGCATTACAATACTTGGACAGTCTATGATGTAGTTTACTGTGGCGCTCAAATTAATAAGAAGAATAGGATTGCAGCTGTGTATGGATTAATCCTTGCATCCAAGTTGTCAACAATGTTATAGTAATTCACAGCGCAGATGTATTCTTCTATCCGATGTATGTCCTTCCACTCCACCACCTGTATATGCACTCATGTGCAAATAAAGCAAAACAGGGATGCTCTCAGTGGATAGTAGATTTCAATTTATTTTCTGGATAAAAAGGCAGTACAGGCGATACTAGGTAACACTTACTTCTAGAAGGCCCTAATCCACTTAGGACCCTCTCTAGGTATGTAGCGCTTCCCACCCAGTGTGGTACTATGAACCTCAGTATACAACCCTGCTGCGTGCTGCCTGCTCTTGTCCCGACTAGTTTCGTCTATCTGTAGCGATAAGTAGCGATAAAGTTATTGGCGAATGAATGGAAGATGAACATTGCTCGAACACTGTAGGCTGAAGTGGTTAAAAGGAACCTGAAGAGAGTAACATTATTTAAAATAGACACATGACGTAGCTGCAAATGAATATTACATACTAACCTCACCGTCAGTTCCTCTCAGAAGCTCACCATTTTCTTCTTACAGTGATCCCTTCCAGTTCTGACAATATTTTGTCAGAACTGAAATATACCAGTTGCTGTCAGTTATATATCAGCAGCTGTCAGTTACAACTGAATGTGCAAGGTAATGTCCATGTTTCCCTATTGCTCAAGTGGGTGATATTACAGTTTAACAGTGTGCTGACCAGGAAGCTGTTATGGGGGTTTTAAAATGGAAGACGGAGAAATCCATTGATCACAGTGGGCAAATGGGACGCAGGAAAGGAGAAAGAAATTGAGGAGTAGACTACACAGGCGGTAAGTATGCCCTGTGTATGGTTATTTTGACTTTTTATTTTCAGTTCAGGTTCTCTTTAAGCATACTCTCCCAAGCATCATATTTGCAGTCACAGTGTATCAGTAAGTCTGATACCAAAAGTACTTGAAGTTGGTATGATGAGTTGTAGACATAAGGAGCTGCAATTCTATTTTTAAGGTTTTTTATTAAATAATGAAAAAGAATAAACATTACACTCCTGGATCCTGATCAAACATCATATCATGTGATCGGATGTGATCAGGACCCTGAAGACCTGTCGGAAGTTCAGAGCTGTGGGTGGAGGAAGAGAAGAAGCCGTCTGGAACAGGTAAATATAACTTCTCCCTGCCACTTGGCCGGTTGGCGGGCCGGCGCCCTAGTGCCTAGATTTGTCGGTGTAATGTCTGATTGCACTGCCCGGAAGCTACCTTCCACACTGAGTAGCACGCATGCTCAGTGTGAAGTTAATGATGCTGCTGGAGATAAAATACGAAATATCTCTGCTCCCACACCTCTTACACTCCCCAAATTTTCAGGGTAGGGAGGGGACCCCCCGAACGACCTCTATGCCAAATTGCAACCCCCGAGACCCGCTGGTTCAGGAGATAGATTAAAGAAATCTATCTCTGTAACCAGCGGGTCTCGGGGGCTGCAATTTGGCATAGAGGTCGTTCGGGGGGTCCCCTCCCTACCCTGAAAATTTGGGGAGTGTAAGAGGTGTGGGAGCAGAGATATTTCGTATTTTACCTCCAGCAGCATCATTCTATAGGAAATGTGGCAGCACAGTCTCCTGCTGCGCATGCGGGGCAGCGCAAATCCACAGGCAGCGTAATCAGACACAACACCGGCAAAGGTTTAGAGTCCACCAGAAGTTTCAAACAAAATATTTCATTTGAAACAGCAGTTCTGGTTAAACAATGCACAGTAGTCATAAATGTAGTAACCACTTTCAATTGATGAAAAGTAAGATAGCATGATTAGATTGCCAAGTGTATGCTCTTTTTAAGGCGGGAATGTAGGTTGAATTGAACATTATCAATGGACAATGGGGCGTTACAGAAACGTAACATTCTTTTGACAAAATGCGTTTTGAGTATATTGCTACGTTGAACATTTTGATCATGGATGAGAATAAACTAGAAATTTGTAAATTATAGTTAAATTGTGTTTTTTATCTCTGCCATAAGATCAAATGAATAAAACCATCTGCACACTTTTGGAGCAATTTATTCCTAAATAGCCTTGCCTACACAAAGCTATTTATAGCAAATTAAATCTAGTCAGATTAGGCACATGAAAACCTTGTGACTGAAAAAGAAGAAAAGAAAAAGAAAAAAGAAAAAAGGAGAGTATGCTTATTACAGTTACAACATCACATTAGCAATGAGGACAGTTTTTTTCAAGTTCAAGTTCAAGAAGAGCAATCCATCTGATGAGACCGTTTGTCACTCTTGTTTTTACTCTTCCTGGTATCAGTGCACCAAGCAAGAAGCTGCAGCTTCTGTTGGTATTAAGACAAATTCTACTCATCATTCACTATATAAGAATAATATTCACACATTAAGTATTGTATAAAGTATTACAAATCTGCAATAAATGGCTCCAATAAGGCATATGATGACAAATCTCGCCTGATGTACTTTTTTGCTGTGGGAACTTCCTTTGAAGTTTCCACAGTAGGGTACCAATCACATCAACGGCAGCTCATGTGGATTGGCTGGGATCTAAGCTGCATGTCTGTACAGTACTCATACTTAAACTATCCCAAAACAACCCAAAAAGGAGAGGTCTGCAACACACCATGAAATGCCCCCCAAAAATCTTTTATCTACAAATTGCAAACATCAGTGACAGGAAGGCCAGAGTTTCAGGCCAGAGTCCGCCCCTTAGTCATAGCCTGTTCAATATCTGTTTATTGAAGGGCTTAAATAGTACACCTTTTTTTACAGGCCTCATTCACCAGACATACTTTGATCAAACTTTAGTGGTTGACGTCAGAATGAACACTACAAAAAAATCAATTGTATTGTTTTTAACAGGCACTTTCCTGGCATGACGATGCATGTTTTTGTAGCTAATGAGAGCAAGCCCAATTTTGAACCTGTGCAGGTTCATTTGTGGCCACAAGGTTTCAATTTTTCCTCTGCTTTAAGTCCTGTGGGGCATCTCATATTCAATTAGAGTACTGTAACGATTGTGGAATTCTCTCCGTGATCAGCGCACAAGACGTGCGCTGACACTATGGAAATCCTCCCCAAGCGCATCATTTGCAGGAACCCAGCAAAAGGTGCAATGCATCTGTAGAGGGAAATTCCTGTCGACAGGGGGAGCTGTGGAGTGCAGAGGAACAGCTCCTCTGCCCTGTCACACACGCCAGACAGGAATTGCACGAAGGGAAGAAACGCAGGGCAAGATAGCCCTGAAAGAGAGTGAGCAAAGGGACAGATTGTATGTGTGTGCACCAAACTAGTCGCCAACCCGTGATGGTGCATACACAACAGCAGATATGAAGTAGGAACGCAATCGCGGGAGAGGCGATTGCCAGAGGTGACACAAGGCTACAGCAAGGCAGAGCACGAGAGTAGCAAAGGCACAGCAAATCATACAATGAGAAGATAAGGAAAATAACAAACGCTAGCTAAACGCGAACACCGCACTCATCCGCAACAGTGCACGCGTTTATGCGCGGTCCCCGCGTGATAAGCACAACAGAGACAAGCATGCCTAACTAACCACCGACAGACAAACATGAAACAGAGGACGCGAGCGCTTGCTTAACGGTTACCTCACCGAGCCTCCAGCAAGCGTTAGTAGCCGACAAGACAGACACACGAACACAGGAGAAAGCGAGAGATAGGATCCACAGCACCAGCAAAAGAGGCTAGTGCGATCCAGGGAGACAGGACAGAAGGATCCACAGCACTAGCGCAAGGCGAGTGCGATCCAGGCAGACAGAACAGAAGGATCCACAGCACTAGCGCAAGAGGCTAGTGCGATCCAGGAAGACAGATCAGAAGGGGCTACCAGTAACAACCGCTGTTCAGGTTAGCACCCAGACACACAGAACGATTTCCTGTCGACCACCGCTGTGACAGGACAATCGCAACAGACAAACAAAACAGATAAGCAATCCTAACTGCACTAGGGAAACCTGCCTAGTGCAGTCCCCGGAATTACTCCAAGCTAATCTTCAAACAAAGAGCAAGGCTGATACTCCAGGCGTGTTACACAGGACTAAATCCTTATGACAAGCAAAGGACTCTGGGAAACATAGCTCTTTATACTGCCAGTCATCAAAGGAGGCAGGTAAGGGATTTGCATAACGAGTGTATGCAAATTCCTCAGCAGCAGAACAGACCAGAAACTTGTAATGGAAAAACAGGTCTCTCTTGCAGAGACCTGCAGCCCACAGACTAGAGGAATGGTCAAACAGCTGTCTGCCAGTGCATCCAGCTGAGCGGATCATTACAGTACCCCTCCCCTCTAGGGTCGGATTCCAGATGACCCTCCAAACTGATATCAACAAAAGACTCTAACTGAAGACTCATGAAGGTCAGGACAGCCCGACAAGGCCCAATTCCAGAGTCAGTCCAGCCGAAACCGACCTCATCGGAAGCAAACGCCACCGAAACATGTCCATCAGTACTACCAGTCTCAGTATAACACCCATCAGGACTGTGAACACCAGAGAAGAAGCCATCGACACCCTCCAGACAATACCCACCACCTTCCAAGGAGCGTCCGAAAATACCAAACCTGCCACAATACCTGTTCGAAGTGTCCCTTACAACACAAAAGCCACTGTTGATCTTATCCAGGGTACCAAGCCAAATTTCTCCCGGAATCTCCCAGAACCTTTTGAAGCTCCACAGAGATCCCAAGAGGGCAGAACAACCACCAGGTTCACATGGAGAACTATCAAGCCCTCCTATGGAACCAATGACTATTCTGGATTCAGAATTACGAGGACACCCATCAAGATCAAGACTTTCAGGGATCACTTCTAGGCATGCAAGCAGGCAGGCCATATCAGAGCATGTCTCCACCGAAGAAGCATCTGAGCATGCTGGTAACCGAGGCACACTTGGGCTTTCTGGGTCACAGAGCACATTGGGGTACACCAGCACAGGAGAAACCTCAGAACATGTTGGGGAACTGCCAAACTCAGAGTCCGGCACGACAGGACCAAAACCAGTACCGGCCAGAGGATCATCATGAGCAGTGGTCTCAAGCACTGGACTTTCAAAAAAAAACTCGGACTCAGGCTTAGAAGTCTCAGTGACTGTAATGGTATCTGACAAAAACTCATCATTGACTATGCATAACTGAAGCTCCACCAGAGCTGAAAAAGTAGCCAGCAAGGCAGCAATGCCTACTGAAGTGGGCAACACCTCAGAAGGACTTGGGGTGCAAGAGACATCTCCTACAAGTTCTGCACCCTTTGGGAGGAACTCGGAGGTCTCCAGGACATAAGGCAAGACCTCATGAACATCATTTTTCAAGTTTTCTAAGAAGGATTCTGAACTATCCATGTTACAGGGCAAAACTGGAACTTTATTTTGTGGACAGGGCAGATGTCCCAGGGAAGGTTCCACCAACAACTGAGACTGAATTTCATCATCATGAGCGGAATGTACAGGAATATTTACTGGAACACACACTGACTGCTTAACTTTAATCTCACTGCACCCAGAATTCTGCGTAACAGTCAAACTAGCTTGCAACTCCAAAACTGCAGAAAAACAGGTGAGTATAGTAGCAATACCTAGACGAGCCTCTAGGGACACTGCAGGAGACTCTAAACAAGGCCATATTAACTCATCCAGAGTACAGGGTGCAGAATCAGCATTTTCCTCAGAACAAAAAAGGGACTCACAAATGTCAGTGTGATTGGACATCATATTGTTATTCATGGTACAGGGCAGGCTCAGAGAAACTTTCTCTGGACCCAGCAAAGATGCTTCAGAGTCAGATTCGCAAAACCGAAGCGCTGTCTCACTCTTAGATTCGGCTAACAATGTCAAATCCGAGGAGTCAGAACGCAAAACTTGCAAATCAAAAATCGCTTCAGGTTGTGAAACTGACGCTTCCATAGCACAAACCTCCGCGATCTGCGGGGCAGACTGTAAGGCGTTCAGGACAGAAACACTGGAGCAACTGTCACCAGGCAACGGGCCCTTACAGGTGTGAACAGGGTGAGACAAAGACGCATCAGCAGTAGAAATAGCGATAACATCAGAAAAAACTTTATTAGACATATTAATTTTACTTTTGATGCTGCATAATTTAGGAATTTTCCCCATAGCAGGATCACAGATGGAAGATCTTAAAGATCTGTCTCTAAATGACAAGGGGTCCCACACATCCTTGAGAAAACTGGCACATTCATGCCGATCACAATCTGCAGGAACATCAGAGAAACAGGCATCAGATCGCACAGATTCAAACTGCACGCAGTCAGGAGAGAATCCTCCAGGATTCGCACAGGAATCAACCACAGTGGCACACCCACTCACTTTAGATCGCACAATGTCACGACTCACATGCTTTACCCCAGAAAGGCAGGAACAATCATCCGACAAGAATGTCTCTTTATTGGAATCAATTGATTGGTGTGTGTGCAACTCATCCAAAATCGTCTGCCACACATACAACACTGGATCCACAAAACACCTGTCACACTCATCAGAATCTATCAAAGTGTACATGGAATTGAGACAATCATTATCATACTGAATGGTTTTGCATGAAAGGGAAAGATCAGCTGACTTATCAGCAGCTACACATTCAATTAGAGCAGGTGGTGAGCCAGGCAGTTTAAACCAGTGAGAGAATATCACTGCAAGAAACTGATACAGATTATCATTCCAAGAATTGTTTTTTAGCACATCATACGCCCAGGTGAACAAATTGCCTTTTAAGAGCACATAGGCGAACTGAAGAGCCGACGTGGATGGATCAGTAATCTGAAAGGTGGGATTCAGGCAACCTCACACATTCAGAGAGAAAATCCGCTTTGGTCTCTGAGTTTAGCCTTTTAAAGCTCTTAAAGACACAGGACCCATACTCGACAAAATCGTACAAATCAGAAATTCCCTCTACACTGGGAATTTTGGTTTGGCTGGTCATACTGTAACGATTGTGGAATTCTCTCCGTGATCAGCGCACAAGACGTGCGCTGACACTGCAGAAATCCTCCACAAGCGTATAATTTGCGGGAACCCAGCAAAAGGTGCAATGCACCTGTAGAGGGAAATTCCTGTCGACAGGGGGAGCTGTGGAGTGCAGAGGAACAGCTCCTCTGCCCTGCCACACACGCTAGACAGGAATTGCACGAAGGGAAGAAACGCAGGGCAAGATAGCCCTGAAAGAGAGTGAGCAAAGGGACAGATTGTATGTGTGTGCACCAAACTAGTCGCCAACCCGCGACGGTGCATACACAACGGCAGATATGAAGTAGGAACGCATTCGCGGGAGAGGCGATTGCCAGAGGTGACACAAGGCTACAGCAAGGCAGAGCACGAGAGTAGCAAAGGCACAGCAAATCATACAATGAGAAGATAAGGAAAATAACAAATGCTAGCTAAACGCGAACACCACACTCATTCGCAACAGTGCACGCGTTTATGCGCGGTCCCCGCGTGACAAGCACAACAGAGACAAGCACGCCTAACTAACCACCGACAGACAAACATGAAACAGAGGACGCGAGCGCTTGCTTAACGGTTACCTCACCGAACCTCCAGCAAGCGTTCGTAGCCGACAAGACAGACACACAAACACAGGAGCAAGCGAGAGATAGGATCCACAGCACCAGCGAAAGAGGCTAGTGCGATCCAGGGAGACAGGACAGAAGGATCCACAGCACTAGCGCAAGGCGAGTGCGATGCAGGCAGACAGAACAGAAGGATCCACAGCACTAGCGCAAGAGGCTAGTGCGATCCAGGAAGACAGATCAGAAGGGGCTACCAGTAACAACCACTGTTCAAGTTAGCACCCAGACAAACAGAACGATTTCCTGTCGACCACCGCTGGGACAGGACAATCGCAACAGACAAACAAAACAGATAAGCAATCCTAACTGCACTAGGGAAACCTGCCTAGTGCAGTCCCCGGAATTACTCCAAGCTAATCTTCAAACAAAGAGCAAGGCTGATACTCCAGGCGTGTTACACAGGACTAAATCCTTATGACCAGCAAAGGACTCTGGGAAACATAGCTCTTTATACTGCCAGTCATCAAAGGAGGCAGGTAAGGGATTTGCATAACGAGTGTATGCAAATTCCTCAGCAGCAGAACAGACCAGAAACTTGTAATGGAAAAACAGGTCTCTCTTGCAGAGACCTGCAGCCCACAGACTAAAGGAATGGTCAAACAGCTGTCTGTCAGTGCATCCAGCTAAGTGGATCATTACAAGTACATTTACACTGCATTAATTATTCTGCTAACTCACTGTCAATATGATTCTGTGGGCCTATTTACAGTACATCTCTCTGTTTTAACAGATTGCATTATTCTAACTCACTGCATGCAGGCTTTATCTGTACAGTACTCATATTTTACTCACCTGGGGTTTCCTCCAGTCTCTAGAAGTCTCTGTGACCCCTCCATAGTGGCTGCTGACCTGGCCGGGTTGGCGGCCTCTGTACAAGTGCAGCCAGGTGCATGCACACACCGCTCGCGGTCGCAATTCCATAACCGGGAGCATTCTGCACAGGCGCAGTAGCACTGCTGAAGTGTTTTCTTTTAGATCTTATGTATCCTGTGTAAGTGCGTGATTTAGAAAGTACTGTACTAATGCCAGAAATATCAGCAGGATGCCAGGCAGCAGGTATTGTTTAACAGGAAATATATATGACAGGCTCCATATGCCTGTCCATTCAGGTTCCTGTTAGGTTCCTTTCACACTGTGCATGTTGGGTTGTGATAACATTGCAATGCAACCTAGCTGTAAAGTTGCATCGGGCTGTATCAATGTGGTTCAACCGTACAGGGAGCTGTACAGTACAATAAAAGTAGCGGTATGCCTACTGCCACTGTAAACATGCACATTGGCCTGTAAATGCACTGCATGCTGTACGTTATCTCAATGGAATGTGCCACCCTGTAAACAATGTGATAGCCCCATAGGAATATCATTGCATTGCGTTTGAAAGAAGCCTAAAGTATTCTTATATTGTAGGGCAATGAAAAGAGCAATGATGTTGTGCCCCTTCTAAGTAAGTACTGCATTATCAGCTGTCACTCATTTATCTTTGGTAATGTTCATATTTCTGGCAACACCTGTGAATAGCTTTATCAATAATAATTTAAAAGTAATTGCAAATTCACATTTTTAAGACATTTTTCAAGGAACTAGATAAAAGTCTGGATTAACAATCTCGCAGGTCTGACATTTGCCAATATAGACAGATACTGCAGTCTGTCACAGAGCCTGACTGAGCACTTCTCAACGTCAACTATACATATGGCTGTTTATACGTATCTCTATGTGTAAATATATATTTATCTTTGTCTAGGCTCCTGCACATCTGGCCCTACACAAATAAACAATTCAGCTTGTATGGCACGCCAGTACGATGATTGGATTAAGTTGTTTTTCTCAGGATATACACAAAACAGGAAATGCTGGAGGAAATAGTGTGAGTGTGGAAATGCTGTCCCTTTATACTATTAATAGTTCCTCCATTGTAGTGCTCCTTCATCACAGTTCTCACTAATGTCTTCAGAAATGATATATTTCCTTTAATACACAATACTTCTGGCAAATCATTTCATGAAAACATTCTAAAAAAAAGGAAAAAGCTCAACTACCAAAATGTCAGCTTATCAGCCAGGTTGTTTAAATAGCACTGAGGAGATCACTTACTCGTATATGAGAGCAAAACAAATAAACTGTTGTCAATCTACTTTCATAAATGTCAGAGCTTTGTGCCCTCTGCATGCTGGACCAATGGAGAAAATCATTTAGAACTTCAGAGTAAAGGAAGTCATGCAGGGATTGAATAGATAAATGATCAATATTTCCTTGTTATCAATTGTTTACCTGCACCACAACTTGCCTCACTCGATACTAGGTGACATTCCAGCAGAAAGATAATCTAATTTACACTGTGCCACCAGCACTGCTAGCTTTGTTATATCCCATGCAGTACAGGGCTAAAGCCGCATCTACACGCGTAGATGCGGCCGCGATGCTCCTTATCAATCGAGCCGCTAATGCGGCTCGATTGATAAGATCCGACAGGACGGATCTTGCTTCCGGCGATTCCCTGCTCGCTCCCCGCTAGGGGACAATGGCAGGAAATCGAGCGGAAGATAAGCGGCGCGGTGCTCGGAGGAGCGGGAATCGAGCGGGTATTGATGCCGGTGCACGCGCGGCGAGCGGGGACGCGGCGGGCACGCGGAAGAGGCGATCCGGTGGCTAATTGAGCCGCCGGATCGCTGCAATGTCCCATCGTGTAGATGGGGCTTAAGGGCCATTGGTTGGTGTCTCCTGACCATATAAAGTCATATAAAGAATGGATTTTATTAATCAAGGTTCTGCTGATAAAACACACCATACCATTTTTTTTTAAATATCTGTTTAATTCAAGAATTGCAATCAATTTTTCTCACTGATTGTAACATTTCAAAAATATGACCAGTGTAACACACACACATACTGTATATTCAATTTCTCCCCAGTTATAATAAAAAATTATTGGAAACTCTGTGAAAATTTCTAGGGTTTGTATATTAATAAATTGACAATCTAACACACACCATACAATCTTTAGAGAAATTGTAGAAAAATTTCCAGCATTCCGGATCGATTAAAAAAAAAAAAAAGGGGAAATCCAATCAGATTTTTCAGCCGAATGAAAAAAAGCTTTCAATTTTTTAGGGAGATCTGATCACATTTTTTTGAATTGCCGTAAAACTGGATCATTTTATTGTGTCATGTGTGGCCACCTTTATTGTATTAACACCTTAACCACTTCCAATCCATTTTCACGATCACCTAAGTTCCCAATTTTTCTCCCATCACTTGAGGATCTTACACACGCTCAATGTTATCTGGGATCGGGACCCAATCTCTATGCGACAACATAAGGCCAAGGCTGTGCAGATGCGTCACTTGCTTGCTCTATGCAGAGTAATTGATGGAGAACTATGCTATTTCCCGTCATTTGACCAAAGTGATCCACCAGGATGGATCAGCGGCCGAGAGGTTGGGGTTCATCGGGGCCCCAGTACACATGCTGGGTTCTCAGCAGATGCGGTTGTTATTGGCCACCTTATGTATTGGCCTCTACCTTTTTCTAGTGTGCAGGGAGACGTGGTAATCGCAGGAGTGCTGCTGCAGGGGGATCTGGCTGGGTCTCTCACCTCTCACTAGAGCGAAGAGGTGACACGGCACCTATGTCCAACATTGGGCGTATACTGGAAAAATGGCCTTAGGGCCCCTTTCCACTGGGAGCGTTTGCGATGCTGAATTGCAAAATCGAAAATTGCTAGCGATTTCTAAATCGCTAGGATTTGGTAAATAACATAGGAATTGCGGTAGGTATTTTCCACTGCCGCAATTCGATTTCTACCAAAGCGATAGTGCTGCGGAGCGATTTTTACCGCAATTTTGCTATGCAATGCAATGCATAGCAAAATCGCGATAGCAAAATCATGATAGCAATCGCGGAAAAAAATTAGGGACTTGCTGAATCACAATCGGTAGCGTTTAGCGTATGTGCTAACAATTGCTAGTGGAAAAGGGCCCTTACTTACTAAAAATTGCAAAGATTTAGGCTTAATGGCCAGAAATGGCTGTTAGACTAACTCCACACCCTTATCTGCTTATGTCACATATGTGTTAGGTGAAATTTCTTCTAATTTGGATTGCCAAGACCTGCTTTTCTGATGATTGTGAGACTTCTGGTTGACCAGAGAGCTGATTCCTACGCCTGGATCCCCTCAATTATCTGACAATCCAACCTGTTCTTGCTCCTTAAGAAAAAAATGAATGATGCAAAACTATGTCCTTTGCAAAACGTTGGCTCCACACAATATACATATGGGGCTTGATTCACTAACCGGCGCTAAGCCGGTTAGTGAGCCTTAACACTTTGTGGGCGCAAACCAGGGCACTAGGGGCTTGATTCATTAAGACAAATTCACTAAGACAAATAGCGTGCCTTATTAGAGTTAAGGGGCCATATCAGAGTTAGCGTGCCTTATCAGAATAGCATATTCTGATAAGGCACACTAACTCTGATAAGGCCTCTTAACTATGATAAGGCACCGATAAGGCCCCTTATCTCTGTAAGGCACACTAACTCTGATAAGGCCCCTTAACTCTAGTAAGGCACACTAAGTGGCTTTTCACTCCGCCGCGAACACTTAGCGCTGGTTAGTGAATCAAGCCCATGATCTGTTCCACACAGAGATGGATTAAGATCAAATGGGGCCCTAGGCAAGGTAGTAGATTTGAGGCCCCTTGTAGTCCTTTTCAATAATCTGAAGTGAAGAAAGATCGAAGAAGGTGGCAGGCAGGTCGGCCCCTTGACACCCACTAGGCCCCAGGCACCTCCCTAGGTTTCCTGGTGGATAATCCTGCTCTGGTTCCACACAATATTCACTTAGAAACCTTAGGCAAAAATATGGCTTTAATAGTCCGTACATTGGTTATAATTTAGACTGGAATTCCTATTTAAAGAAGTACTGAAGAACAACATTTGTCTCTAGTTGTAATCATTTGCCTTTTCCCCCAATCAGCTGAGAGTAAAATGAAACGAGAATGAGGAAATACAATTTGAGAGTAGTAAAATTCAGTTGATTACATTTAGAGAAGGATTGACTGGAACAAGTGGCATGACTGGTCAATCCACAGTCTCACGGTGCATTAATCAAGCTGTCAAGAGTAACTCCTGCCTGCCAGCACTGATGAACAAGGACTGGGTGCTGATACTGTAATATTGTCTTACAAGACAACCACACTGGGGCTATGGAAGCCTCCTAGAGCAGCTCCATGCTTAGTCATACTGCAGAAGTCCGGCATGTATTTTTACTGACAGGCTATTAATCTACACAAAATAATTACAATGTTTAATACAGAAATACTATAAAATAATGCTTCAATATTTCATCGTAATAGTATGCGTCAATGTTTCATAGAGACATGTTGCTATCTACATCCTTGAGCTCCCTAACAATATAAACAAACAGTGTGGTCTTGCTGCTCAAACTGCAAGGTCAGTCCACCAGGGAGTCAACCAGTCCACACCAGTGATGATCCTAATCAGCTAATTGCAATTACGCAAAATTACGCGTACATTTTTGCATTTAAGCATATACATAATTAGGAATTGTTAATTCAATAGGGGCAGCACGGTGGCGTAGTGGTTAGCTCTCTCGCCTTGCAGCGCTGGGTCCCTGGTTCGAATCCCGGCCAGGGCACTATCTGCAAAGAGTTTGTATGTTCTCTCCGTGTCTGCGTGGGTTTCCTCCGGGCACTCCGGTTTCCTCCCACATTCCAAAAACATACAGATAAGTTAATTGGCTCCCCCTAAAATTGGCCCTAGACTACAGTACTTACACTACATAATATAGACATATGGCAATGGTAGGGATTAGATTGTGAGCTCCTTTGAGGGACAGTTAGTGACAAGATATATATATATATACACTGTACAGCGCTGCGTAATATGTCGGCGCTATATAAATACTAAATAATAATAATAAATAATAATAATCTACTCTGTATAAGAAATGGTGATCATAATCAGCTAATTATTATTACAGGAATTTACGCTTAAATTTACGGATATACAAAATACATAATTATGAATTGTTAGTTCAATTTACTGTGTATAAGCATTCGTAATTATGCATGCATTTACGCGTAATTTACGCATAATTTTGTGCTGACATTGGTGGTGAATAGCAAATCTCTCCTACATAAGGAGATTAGTCGGTACAAGTCACAAAAATAATTTTTCAAAAAGACCTTGTAGTTTTTGAGATAATCGATTTTAAAAATGCAAAGAAAAATGTTTTTTAGACTGAAAGAAAATGACAGTTTAAAAAACATTTTTCTTTGTATATTTAAAATCGATTTACTCAAAAACTACAAGGTCTTTTTGAAAAATTCTTTTTTTGACTTGTACCGACTTAATTACGTGTAAATGCATGCGTAATTACGAATGCCAACAATTGCATTTGAAATTAATTAGGCTTTTCCCCGAAATTTTGCATAACGATTATGATGGGTAAATGTGAATTACGATGCGTAATTACGCATAGGAGTAATGTTTTCTCATCATCACTAGTCCACACCCAGATCCTCAAGGGGTATGTAAGAGCACAGCCCAAATAGAAGAAAGACTGGGTCTCTACCTGGATTTATGCAAAATTTGCGGATTTATTAACTACTTGCGGACTGCTTCCGCGCAATTGGCTTGAGCAGTGCTGCAGCCCCAGAATCGCTCCATGCCGGTTGGTGTAAATGGCTGTCTATGGGGCTAGCAGGAGAACGCGCACAGGCTGCGCGCGCATCTCCTGCTTGGAAGGCTCCACTGCACCTTCAGTCTCACAGCGGAGATTGCCGCTCAGAGACTGTGTGACACGGCTGTCCCCTCTGGAGATGCGGAAGTGATCTGCTGTCATAGGCTGAAGCCTATGACAGCTGATCACGCTGATTGGCTAGTAGGGGGAGGGAGGGAGGGAAGTAAAAATAAAAAAAGCTACATTTTATTTAAAAATAATAGAAATAAATATTTATAAAAAAACAAACAAACATTGGGGGAGCGATCAGACCCCACCAACAGAGAGCTCTGTTGGGGGGGAGAAAAGCAGAGGGAATCACTTGTGTGCTGAGTTGTACGGCCCTGCAGCTTGGCCTGAAAGATGCAGTGGCCAATTTCAAGAAAAAGGGCCTGGTCTTTAGGGGGGGGGGGGGGGTCAACATTGCAGTCCCCAAGTGGTTAAAGTAGCATAACTACTAAAAACACAACCTTTTGGACAGAGGCCTTTCTTAACTAATGATCCAATCTTTTTCATCCAATCTTACCAAATCTATGTAGTAGAAGAATAAACTGAGTAAATATACTTGAACAGATACTATAGGCAGTCCCTTATATTACATAGAAATGGTAAGATTGGATGAAAAAGATTGGATCGTTAGTGGCCACCATAAGTCTTGCAGCTCCAGCCAAGGCAAGAGGTTATCCATGAAGAAAAGACTAGTGCATGATATGGCAACAGCTCTACACAGAAGTAGATTATTCCTTCAATGGGAAGGATTCAATTCATCAATTCTCAATTGAGAAATATATGTTGTAGTGAAGCTCATATGAATATTTTATGAAGCACAGTTAGTTTGAGAAGTTCCCAGCTGGCTAAAGATTTTCACGCAGCAATTATTTTCTCTAGGAGAAAAAATGTGCTGTAGTAAAACTTTTTGCAGACTTGTGACTCTTTATTTCTGCCGTAACATTATGGTTGAATGGATAGCCAAAGGTTATGCTGTATGTTTTCTACCAGTGCGTTCTGTTCTAATTAACTCTGCAGAGACCCTTGTCTAGGTCAGTCCCAAATAATGAGATATGTTTGGTTTGTTTTAATGATGTGTGTGACCAAGCAAGATACATACGATGTGTATAGGAAAGGCAAAGGAGAAAAGGAGAAGAAAAAGAAAAAGCAATCTGAGAGTAATGGAGTTAAGGAAAAAACATGATGATGCGAAGGAAAGTGGAAGGGGGAAACATGTCTGCAGCAGCACCAGGTTTCTTTATTGCACATGGCCTCTTCAGCCTCGCTTTGGGTTTCCTTGAAATTGCATCTTGTCTCTGAGAGTTTTAAAAATAAAAATAAAAAAAATTCAAGGAAAGAAAATAACTAAAACATTTCCAAACTGTTTTTTTTGTACTACTTTTACAGGAGCCTGATACATCTGCTCTGCATGGTTCTGATACTGCCCCATATGCAATTAACTTTTTCACCTGAGTTATCTCCTAGGAGATACTTTTCATCTTCTCTTTAAACTAACTTGTCAGCAATTTAAAATTGAAAAAGTACCCAACAGTTGATGAAAATGTACTATTAAATGTATTTTGACTATTTCCTTGCTTGCTAGTGGTTTAAAAGACATTTTAGGACAAGCTGTGAAAATATCACCTATGAGAAAACTCAGGAGGAAAAGTGAATTGCAAATGGACCACTGTGTTTTATAAAATCAGCATTTTGGTGGTTTAAACCCACAACATGCATACAACTAACGAAGAGAGATCACCTGATCTGCATACTCATTCCAGGACAGGTACTCAGAAAATATTAGTGGTAGACAATCAGTAAAAGAACCAAGGAAAAAAAGCATTTCTTAGAAGGAAATTGGCTTTCATACATTCGACATTCCTGTCATTTTCGATTCATATTCCTTTCCTATGAATCATTTTGTATTAGAATACTTAAAAATTGCTTGGGGCTCTACTTTCCCGTGGTAATGGCCTGGTACAGCAATCTGGCATCCCAAGGGTAGTTCCCCACACCTTGCTTGATAACTAATATGGCTGGAGATGTGATGAGAAGGCCGATCATCAGTCATGTTGTGCCCTTGCAGCCATTCCCTGCTTGGTCCTTCTCTAATCATCCGGCCAAATGCCAGAAAGGTAAAAATGGGAGCCTGTTACTGAAGCAGGTAAATTGGGCTTATAGCCCGACTGGTAATTTGAGCACCAGCATAGACTGCTCGCTAAGTTCATTGTGGCTATAGCAGCACCGAGTGTATAATTTGGGCAGTGAAGGTACCAGAGTTTTGCTATTATATAGCCAGACTCTGGCTAACGTCATGGGTAGGAAGCATCGGTGTATGGAGATACGGCTACTATGTATCAGGGATGAGCAGAAACTACGCCAGTGCGAATTTACGCATCGTAGTTCGCATCTACGCATCGTAGTTCACAGGCGAAGTTTCAAAACTACGCTTACGAATTTACGCGTAGCGAAGTACCGCTACGCGTAGCTTACGCCCACTATGTGTATTGCGTAGTGAACTACGAATGCGTTACTCGCGTCTAATTTTCCGCATGCCAATGTATGCATACAAATTACGCATTGGAAAGGGGAATGTACGCATAGAAGGGTTCCCAATATAGGCATTTATAAAGAAATGAATGCGTACAATTTTCTGCATACGGGCATAAGTATCCGCATACACTACGCTTCGCACTACGCGTAATTGCGTATTTTAACGCGTATTCTACGAAATGCATACAAAGCGAATATTTGTTTTCGAAGCCGTAGTTTGGCGAAGCGTAATTGCGTAAAACTACGCGTATTTCCAGCGTAGCGAAGTTGGCTGACTACGACCATCCCTGCTATGTATCTGAACTTCAGATAGCTGTGAGGATAGTGGTGGTTATGCAGTTAAGGTGTTCGTTTACAGTAGCAAATAGCAACAAAGGGGTTTAAATGGTGGCAGGAATTTGGCTATCAATTCTGATTTCAGCAGAGAGAGTCAAAAAGGGGCGCTGAGCGTTTGATTACTATGTAGCCAAACTCCAGATACAGCACCTTGGGTTCAACTATTATGTAGCCGAACCCCACATTGACTAACTGTTAGTGTTAGGTATAAGTGAGGGGGTCAGTATTAGGGATAAGTAGTGGGTAGTTCAGCAGAATCTGCTGCAATGTGATCACTAATGTGCTGACATGTATTTACAAAGCAAGCTAGATATGACAGTGCAGTTTCTAGGAGAAAAAATAGCAAGGGAGGAAATGACATTGGGATTGGCTTCAGTCAGAGGCAGTAATGATGGAAAATGACTGGGAACAGTTTTCTCTTTACTTACTATATACATTTCACTGAAATCAAAACGTGGACATTACAATACATATGTTATGAAAGTAAAACAAGTATTTATCTATGTAATAAACAGAGGTACCAGAAGAATAAAACAAATCTTAAAAAATTTAAAATTGCTTTGGAGGCAGTGGTGGTCTATAAGCAGACACTAGTAACTGTCAATTTAAAAAACATAATTTATTGGCATACTCCACAATAGGTTACAACGCGTTTTGCAGGCAATATCCTGCTTCCTTAGGCAATTGAGGGTAGGGGAGCATACAACAGTATTTGGTCCGAGCTACGCCAGGCGCCTCTGTCACCAGATTGATTTGCATCCACCCTTGGTGAAGGTGAATTCCCCCCTACTTTTTCCTATCTACAGAGAGCAACTTCTTAATCTTGAGTGGGGACAAGACAATCTCCCCACCTGCCTACACAGTGGTTGCCTTCGATGTAACCCTGGTTTGTGAGTATATACATTTTGTACTCTTCTACATTTTCCATATTTTATAACGTACTACACTATATTGGGCTCTCGGTGTCATCTCTCTACATAAGTATTTATCTACTTGTATATGTGGTGTTTTTCCTAGGATAGTATGGCTGACCCTGATACTTTAAAAACCAACAAGAAAGAAGATAAAGAATTTCAAGTCCTGTGTATGTTTACCAAGAAAGGGATAAGTCTCAGGCTCTAGTGATTCTGGAGAGGTGCTCAATTCTGGGACACGTTTCTCAATTCATAAAAAATGAATAAGTAAAAAACATTTCCAGTTCACATTTCTGGGGACGCTTTTAATAAAAAGTAAAAACAAGCACTATAACATAATACCTGCTAAATAATGGATCCACATATTTGTATGGAGGAAAATCATTGCAAAATTAGATGTAATGTACATTTTTATAAACTTAAGGAATATTCCACTTTTGCTGAGAAAAACTTCTTTTTAGTTTTGCTTTCAGTCTGACTCTATTGCAAGGATTAATGGCATCCATTTTTCCAGCTTGATTACTTTTTTATGTGCATATAAATCACAAGCATTCCACAGTGCTTCTAACAGAAACTGGTAGATAGGAGTGTCAATATTTGCTGTCACTCAATGGATTAGTTCACATGTTGAAAATGAATAAGAAAACCTTTAGCCCTGTGCAGCTAATTACGTACTCCTGCTGCAGGGTGTGAATTTCTGGAAAACCTCACAGCGGCTGTATTCCTACCACCAGCGTACATATAATCAGGGCTGGCGCTACCATAGAGGCAAAGGGGGCATTTGCCCCGGGGGCCCCGACCTCAGCTGAGGCCCCAGCAGCGCCGACCCTGCTATATTTTCTCCAAACCCCTCCCCCCGGCTCACACTGCTCCCCGGGGGCCCTGCTGCAAGTATATTAGCAGCCATAATTACCTTAGTCCCGGCGGGTGAACGGATGGGTAGCGGCTGCACTCGGAGACACGCTGTCTCCCTCCTTCTCTATGACCCGGCGTGTGTTTACACATGACGCACCGGGTCACAGAGGAGGGAGACAGAGTGTCCCTGAGTGCAGCCGCTGCCCGTCCACTCACCCGCCGGGACTAAAGGTGGCCATACACTCGTCAGATTAGCAACAGATAGATCATCAGATAGATTTCTTATCTATCTGATGTGTTTAAAAACATTTTTTACTAGGATTAGAATTCCAATAGATTTCAGTTTGAAATCTATTGAAAATCGATCTGATGGCATTTTTTTGCCATCAGATTTCCATTAGGGACAATGCAAAATGATAAGTAATCTCAACAGATCGACCTGGATTTTCCACCCTGCCAGATCGATTGAAATCAATCAAAATCGGTCGAAATCGGCTGCCAATCGATCGATCGGTCAACCGATTTGCAATCAATCAATCGATCCATCAATTTTGCTGAGTGTATGGGGGGGGGGTGCAGGGGCCCAACGCTGAAGTTTGCCCCAGAGCCACTGGGCCCCTTGAACATAGAGTACTGCTGCTGAGGCTAAGCAATTTGAGCCTGCTGTCAGTTTTCAAAATTCTCAGCTGGCTTTAATAACATTAAACTGCAAAAAGCCTTGTGCAGCCCTGATTGGGGCTAGGCTCACAGTGGGTGCTGTGTTCTCTGTAACAGCCGGAACACAACGCAACAGGAAAGTCACGCAGCATGTTTCCCCATGTTGCATTGCATACAGTGAAGCATACAGTCAATGTAAAGTATGCTTCACTGTAATGATAATGCAGGCATTATGCGATAAACACACTGCATGCCGTGCCTTGAGAATGAGATACCCCACTCCACAAAACCGCATCACCAATGCCGCACTGTGAACATCACATTGGTTTTCCATTGCAGTGTGATGTTATGCATTATGATGCAGCCATTACGATGAACTGCAACACTGTTAGCATAGCTCTCAACTGTACCGTTGTCAGAGGAACAGTCCCTCTTTGGGAACCATTTCCCTTGCCCCTCTTTCTTCCTGATTTGTCTCTCTTTCAGAACTTATGTACAGATATAAGTAAATGTATGATTTTTGTCCTGAAAAATGTTTTAAATGGACTCTAAACTTTATTCTTATCCCTTAAAGAGAGCCCGAGGCTACATGATCGGGGGGTGGGGGGGGGGGGGCTGGACGGATCAGGTAGCCGCCATCCCCGCCGCTTTGGTTTCACTTTTGTGACCTCTTGGGTCACAATGCTGTAAGGAGAGAGAGATGCAGCATACAGGGAGGAAGGGGAGCAGCAGGGCAATGGAGAGCTGCCCAATGGCAGCTGGGGAAAGCCTGTAGCAAAGCCCCTAATGAGCATGCAGAATGAGAATGAGCCCAGACTGAGCATGCAGATCAGATGCTTTGACTCTGGTGTGCCTCTGTTGGCTGCATGCTTGTTGCAGGTGTGTGAAAAACCTACAGCCAAAAGTTTAGCATGACCAACCAGACAACATGCATTGTTTATAAGGGAATAAAGATAGAAGTCTTGGGATATCTTTCACTTCAGATTACCTTTAAACAGCTTTAAGACATAAATATAGAATGCAAAAATAATTCTACCATATAATACATTTTTATTCCCATTATAGTTCTATAATAGCTAAATCCATGGTGATTAAGCTTGCCAGATACACAGCAACAGGCCTCCAAACAGGAAAACACTTTTCATGGAGACAGCTGAGTACTTTCATTCCATAACAACATCTTAAGAATTTAAGCTTTTATGCTTAAATGAGATGACGGAAATGGTGCAATTGAGCATGGTGTTTGCGCATATATATGATGGTAAATGATTGTGCCAGTAGTTGTCCATTCACTTGAATGGACAGCTCTTAAACAATGAGCATTGCAGCCATAGTTTACCAACACAAAAACATCACTGCGAACCGGCCCTAAAACCGTCCTCAGAGCTATACAGAGAACAACCTGTTGCAGAATTCTAACCTTATTTTGGGATTTTCAGGTCACTTGACAGCACACTTTCGTAAAAAAGCACGAATCAAGAAATATTTATAAAAAGCATGACCCTTCCAGTACCTGTCCTAATGGTAAGATAATGGACTGACTTTGATTGACGGGGCCACGAGTTCACTTACCATTGCCATTGAGGTGAATGGACAATGGAAGACTGGCCTATCTACTATCCTGCCATTCCAGATGATGGGTGAAAAGGAAAGGATGAAAGTGTTAGGAAAAAGAAAAGGGGGAATATAGGCCTGGTTCACATTAGTGGTGAGGGGAACGGAAGCGGAACATGTACTGTACAAACGGACCGGTATGCGAACGGATCCATTGTTAAACCAATGGATCCGTTCACATCCATCTGCTCAATGGACAAAAAATGCAGCAGGACCTAATTTCCCAGACCGTTTTGTCCAGCGGACCGGAAACTGAAAGTTTTGCAGCTACAAAGGAACAAATAGAAAACGAAAATTTTACCGCACACTGGCTGTAAAAACTGACAGTTTTCACCTGATCCTAATGGCCGGATCCATATGGCTGACCGGTTCCGTAAAAAAAAAGCAAATGTGAACCGGGCCTAAGGAAGCTTAGACCTGGGGACAAGGATAATTTAAGATCAGATTGGAGACAAGGGTTAGGACAGGTCAGGAGAACAGCACAAACTTTAAAATATTATTATAATTCATTTTTTATTCTTAGTCTCCTTTGCATAGATCACCGGGTGTTGAATAGGGCTGTTGTTAAAATTTGGGCCCCAAACACATGCATTCCGCAACATGTCAGCCCCGAACAGCATGGTTCTGAAATAGTGCTGAATGTGGGTTCTGAACCACGAGGTCCCAAATTCAAACAACAGAACTACTATTGAGATAACAATAGGGCCAATGTAAAGTATAAGTCTTACTTTGTTCAGTGCCAAGGAATATGTTGGAGCTTTATTAAGCCAATAAAATCCTTCCAATGCCTAAATACAGTATATCTCATACCTCCCAACTTTTTGAGATGAGAAAGAGGGACAATTAAGCCACGCCCCTACCACACCCCTGATCACACTTCGTCACACCCCTAGTCACACATACCATAAAGATGTAATAAGAAAAATATGTTGTTTTATAATTCAAACCACACTGGTCCTTTCTATCCTGGTTCATTTTCCTTCATATTAACATTTGAAAATTAGTAATATATCAATTTAAAGGATGAGAATAAAGCTTAGAGTCAATCAAACCCATTGCTTTAGTAGATAAATATATATATTTACATAGAAAGAGGGGCAAAGTCCTGAAAGAGGGACAAATGAGCAGGAAAGAGGGACAGAGAGACAGGGCTCCCAAAAAGGGACTGTCCCTCTGAAAGAGGGACAGTTGGGAGCCATGATATCTTATCATATTGTTAGGAAAAATAGACATGCCAGTCTGCTTCAGCCAACCAGGTATATTATCAACATCACATTTGAACAAAATGACTATAATTTGTAACTGAATAGCATGCAATATCCTTGCAGAAATGCTTGCAGTGTTGATACAGAACAGATGAAAGGAGAGGCAATCATGTTAAATGACGACAGCTTCCCTGTATCCCTTTGTATGCCTGTAAACTTTGTCCATCTCCAGTAATTCAGAGGAGACCACACCCACCAATGTCACCATCACCACCAGGCACAGCCACCTGTTGATCATGATAATAGGAAACACACTGTGGCAAGTCTACTTTTAGCAGCTGCTTATTTCAAAACAGAGAAAAATATCCTTTCACAATATGCAGCAAGATGTTAAAATGCAGCCCACTGTGTAATAATAGCAATTATTCTTTCCTTATGTATTAATATTTCTATACATCCTGAAGCATGTTTCACTTAGGCAAGCACAGAAGGTACAGTTAATGAAAATATATTTACTAAAGAACTGTGACAAAAATAGGCGTCTGGGTGAGAAATGACAATCATGAATAAAACTAATGGCAATGTTTAACACCTCCAGACTCCTATTAGAAAATAAGGCTTAGCTGTGATGTTCATTATTAGCCTGTTCAGGGGTTACAATACCCTCTAACACTAAATAATGAGGCAAGCAATCACAGGGACTTCTTGACATCCATTTTATAGGTCATTAATGACATCTCTTCATTTTCATAAAAATTCATAATCTATGCTAATCTATCGCTCCACAACATGGCCATCGCCGAAACTTAGAACCTAGCCAATTAACTTCTGCTTAGAATATTGTATTTCATAATAATGATTTGCCTACAGCAAGACTGGAATGAAAGCAGAGGGGAAATTACTCATACTGAATCGTCCTTTGTTTACAATGTGAATATTTAACACGCTTCAGTGGCATTTTGTATTTTGTCTCCGCTTAACTCCTGTGTGACCAATGTCAGCAACAGCCTGATCTACGTAATAGTCTGCTGCTGGCAACTGTGAAGGCGTCTTCCCATCCTCTGCTTCTATTCCATATCTCTGGGCAGCAAACCTATCAAAATGTTAATGTTAGCAATAACAGCGACAGGCTGTTTCTCTAAACATGAAGGATGATCAAAATACATGATCTGCTTAGCTATGGACAGATCCCATAGAAGCCAGTTTCATGAGCATGATTACAGTGTGCATGCATGCCAGCAACATCGGCGTCCTTATCGACAGGTTTCAGAGCTGGCAGCCTCAGCCTCACGCTGTTCCAAGATTTCCACTTTCACACAACACACCCCATCTTCGCTTCCAACTAGCCAGCTGACACAGACGGCAAGAGCCAAGTGTTTTCCCTGTGACCTCTTTGCATCCTGTAAATCAGGAGGACTGTGTGCTTGTTTGCCCTAAGATATTCCTGCTAGGAGAGCATCGCATTCCAAATAAAATTATTATATTAGACTGTAAGCAGACATCTTCTTTCTTTCTCTCTGTCTCTCTCATAATTGCCTGTTCACTTGCTCACACATGCCTGCCTCTGCTAGCAAGACATCCATCCAGGCAGACGAAACAGCAATAAGCAACAGATTCTTTTGTGTTTGCATGCAATTCTTACCTGTGTTGAGATATCACATCTTCTTCCGTCACAAAAGCCAATTTTATAGCAGAGATTCCAAGTAATCCTCCAAACTGCCCCTGGCAGTGATAGTACTGTGTGCAGGGTTCATTAAATCTTCTATTCAAGCCTTTTTTCGGGGGTCTATTAATGTCACAACCACAGCTAAGTCATGGCTTTATGCTCCATGCTCAAAATGTCTGAAATAGTTTAGAAGGACAAGGAGGATGTAAGGCATGCTAGACAACCATGCTTAAAATTAGTTGTCAGAAGCGCTGTTAAGGTAGCATCATGTGTTCCAACATGTGCTAGTTGGAGTCTAAATGCCTCTGATTGACACTACCTCTATTTTTAATAAATATTTCAAAAGGCTGCCTTGCCTGTGTACAGTGATCCAGAAATCCACATGGGATGATCCTTTTTAAAAGTGGGTGGGAAAATGCATTTTTTCAGTTCGGTGAAATCATCCCTGCAAGGAGGTCTGATGATAAATGGAGAAAATTCATGAAATTGTTCAGCTGTGTTTGAGTGGCAAGGATGATAAAAAAAGACCTAACGGAGAAAGACCTGCCCCTCATTCCTCTCCCAACCCACATACTGTGTGCTCCAGAGCCTCACACAGGAGAAAAAACACTTGCTCAGACTGAAAACTTCTAAACATTTAATTAGGAAGAGATACGCTTACAACCAAGGCAAATATCATGTTTACTTCCTATGTACAATTCTCCAGTTTGCAGGTTTCTTTAATGAATCAGGAAATAATGTAATCCTTCTCATAGCTGTTCTCAGTTATCATCCGTCAATTAGTAAACAGACAGAGGAAGCATTCATTCTGCAATAACAGGTCATTAGGCTGACGGTCTATATATATCCTAAAAGGACTGTTTGCTGGCAAAATGTTATTGATCCCTTTCTGAATTACAGAGCAGTGATGTGTCAGTTGTTGTATACCGTAATAGGTGAGATGTGTGCTGTCACTGCAACAATGAATATTTCCTGTGGAAAATAAAATGCGAGTTTATTTTTTTTCTTTCTGGAAAAACATGTGAGATATTGCTGTAACATCTTTCCTCAAGAAACCTCAAGTCTCACTAAGTGATGGTTATACCGTTAATATAATAATAACATCGATAGTGCTGTAACCTTTTTCCTCTAGAATCCTCAAGTCTCACTAACTGATGAATATACCATTAATATAATAATAACATCCACCAGGCGCTCCCATATGCGTTTTGTTTGATCCAGCTCAAGTACTTTGCATTTCTTGCTGATGCCTTTAATATTCTGATTAGACTACAAGCTCATCCCTGTAGATGCTTCGCAAATATTGCTGGCTGATTGCTGCTGGTGGGGGGTCCATCAGACAGGATGGGAAACCAGGACTGATCATTACCGTCCTCCCCTGTGATGTTGGCGGTGACGGTGTTTGTACATTACTGCTTTCTCATCCTACATAGCTTGAACGGGGAGAGGCAGATGAGAAGACAGTACGGTAGATGTTTCATGAACTATCAGTCGATGAAAAGCATAGAAAGCAGTCAGGTTGTGCCTGTGTGTGCAACCATCCTTGAAAATGTGTAGGAGAGGTACAAAATAGGACACCTGAAGGAAAAAATTAGCCAAAATAAACATGCTGTAAAGCTGATCACAGGTAAAGTAGTGAAAACATAACATTTTCATGGTACTTGTAGCAGGTCTACATGCCTGCTGTGTGCCCCTCTGGCAACTCCAGCTTTAACCATCTTCCCAGGCCCGGATTTACCTCAGAGGAGCCTATAGGTACAGATGTCCTGGCGCCTTAGACTCTGCCCTCTAGGAATCTACAAACCCCGCTGAACTGCTCCATGAGTGTGCTGGCTGTCCCAGCTGTCCCTTCTCCCTTACTTCACTTGCCCATTATAGGTAGCTATATTTGCTACTTAGTTTTGGGTAGCCAGACATACCCTCAACATTAAATAGCTAGAGTCCCTCCCCCCAAGTATTACGTAGCTAAAGGAACCTCAATATTAAGTAGCTAGAGGTATACCCAAGTATTAGGTAGCTAGAGGTGCCCCTGACTGAAGGGAGATCTCATCAGTTGAATGCTGAGGGCAGGTCAAGTAATCTCTTATTTACTATCTCATCAGGACTCTGCATAGGGAAGAAGGGAGGGAGGCACTCGGGGAGAGGAGTGGGCCACCTTTCCATCATCAGGCACCTGTAGACACGTGCCTACAGTGCCTTATGGTAAACCCAGCCCTACATTTTCCCTACTTTTGCTACCATCAGCCACGCTGCTTCAGTTCAAACAACATCCCAATGTTCTCAGTTTAAATCTGTGTCAGGTAGATTGAAGAGGTAATGCCTTGTTTACGCTTACAATACAGTATGAAGTCATCCATGTCCAGAAAGTGGCTGATGATTCATCCACCCATAACCAGTCATTGTGATTCTGTGGCTGAGTGGATTCAAGCCTGTGCAGCAGAGGGGACAGTGCATCACCTCGGCATATGCCGCATCTGATGACCATGTGTGCTATATATCTTGAGGTAGATGCCACTCTTGTCATCCACTACCTCACTGAGCTCTTGAGTCCTGATGACTTTGTATACCATCAGGCATCCAGATCCATGATGATGTACTGAGGTTTTCTTGTAATTATTCCAGGCTTTCCTCAGGTCAGTTTGTCTAGATCTGAGCCTCAGGCAACTGGTATAGTTATGAGCAACTGGTACTTCAAAGTACCACTGAAAAATAAGATTGGTCCTGAAGAGACATATGATGGTGAAGTCTTAAAACCAGAAGAATGTAAACCAGTGCCAAACAAAGTTGGAATGGTTTGGGGAAATCATGGTTTTGGAAGGACATACGTGTACATCAGTAATATGGCTCATAAATATCAGCTGCTCAAAGAATATCTGAGGTAACATCAGGCATGGATGGAAGACCAACCTGAGAAAGTGTAACAGGAAGACAAGACCATGCATGGGGTGTACCATGAACAGACAGATAATGTGGCTGACACTGGACAATCCTGTCAGTGGTTGGACAGATCTGGAGTGCAAAAATAGCATTTAGGCAGTAATAATAGCATTTGCAGAACATAGGTGCTAAATCCTTCCAAGTCCAAGTAGGAGATTTCACTGAAGCTTATATAGAATAACATGGCTAACATTTAGTAAAATTTCCAGATCCAGGTAGACAGACTGGTACATGGCAATTGAACAGTCATTGTGGTGGTACAGAAGTCCAGAAGAGAGCAGTGATGATGGTGGTGAGTGTGCCAAGTTAGCACTAACTGAATTGCAGACAATGTTCAAAGTGACCCTGTGCTAAATTGAGCAATATGAACTGAAAAAATGTTTATATGAAGTACATAATCAGAGGCTGCCTTCATTGAAAACTGCATGACAAATCTATTCCAGACATGGCAGTTTGAAGGTGAGTTTGAAAACCCAGGTTCAGATTGACATTTGTGGTTTACGAACCCCGGCCTGTAAACGCTCGATATGAGGTTCACAATTTGCCCACTGAATTACACTGCACAGCGTTTGCCCCATTCCAGGTCACAATCCCACACCATCACCTCTCTCCCATTCCCCTGGCTCACCATCCTGTACCCTAATCTCAGCTGCACTTTATCTTATTAGATCTGCTGCAATCTCTGGGAATACAGAAAAAAGATACTCAAGTTCACTGTAGGCAGCTTCTGATTCTATACTTTCTCATTACAGACTTTTCTGTTACCAGACTTTCCTTCAGGATAAGGCTCGCTTCACACTAGGGCATTGCATTGCGTTATAATGTACACATAAGGCAACCAACAACAACATTTGTGGTGACATGCAATGTAACATACGCAAAGAAGCAACTGACCAACGTGCACCTTTATTGACTAACATTATGCTTGTCAACATGTGAGGTTCTAGCAATGTATTGCATGTTCTGCATTATCAAAACAGAATCCCCTGCATCGCAGTGTAACTGATGAGGCTTTAACAATTCATAGACTTTGAATTGCACCAAATTACAGTGTGCAAAATGTTTATTACAATGCAATACGTGTTAGTGTGAAAGTACCCTAATTTAAGCGTTGTGTGCCCATGTGTGCATAGCCACTTGGCAAGGGGTATAACTACAGGAGAGCAGCCTCTGCAACCACAGAAGGTCCCAGAGCTGTAGGGGGCTCCAACTGCTACTTCATTCTCTCCGATAAAGCGGTCCATCCTCCAGATCATCTGTTTTTGTGGCTACACTTGTTATGGGCATGACGATTATGATGTCCACACTTGTTTAATGACCCTCACAGGGTGGGACCTCAAGCTGTGAGGGTCTCTGAGGGTAGACAAGGGAAAGGGTGTGAACATTGGGGAGGGGCTCATGACTTGTAGTTATGCCCCTGGTAAAGTGCATGCAAGTATTAAAAACCGAAGCAATCAGTTAACATTAAGCTCAGATGGATGCATGTGCAAGCCCAGACTCAAGCATTGTGCGGTACGGATCCAATCATTTTCAGAAGTACTTGGGGACTGTGAGTACTTCCTGAGCCTTCCAAGGAGTCCTGAAGCTGTATTCCAACATTCCAATTGGATAACTGGGGGCCTGACGGTGGAACAAGGTGACAGGGAGTAGCCCGGGAGGCTCTATGGGATCCAGAACCTTGCCTCTTCTTAGGTGAGTATTTTCTTCTTGATCCATCAATTGAAATGGAGTATAAGACACACTAAAACTCCCTGCACACTGCAATTCTGATTTGCAATTCCAATTTTCCCTGAATACAATCAACAGAAAAATGGAGGATAAAAATGCAGCATGCAGGAACGATTAAAAATCGGAATTGGATGTAAAAAAACTATTAAAAATCGGAATCGGAATCGCATGCAGTGTGCAGGGAGCCTAAGCCTGATTTTTTTTTTAACCTGAGAGAATTAAATTTGAAATCCTTTGGCTGAGTCTATGGTGGCTGCACATTTTAAACAAATGCAGAAAAAGTTTTCACTACAAACAGGGCTGAATTTACCGTAAGGCACTATAGGCACGTGCCTACAGGCGCCTGATGATGGAAAGGCAGCTCATTCCCCTCCCCAAGTGCTTCCCTCCCTCCTTCCCTATGCAGAGTCCTGATGAGAGTGAGAGGTTACTCGACCTGCTCTCTGCATTTCACTAACAAGATCTCCCTTCAGTAAGGAGCAACTTAATATTGAGGGTATCTCTGTCTACCTACTGCTAAGGGACACCTGTAGCTACCTATGACTGGCAAGGGAACGAAGGGAGAAGTGACAGCTGAGACAGCCAGCATTCTTGTGGTGAGGTTCGGCAGGGGTTTGTAGGTTAATGGAGAGCAAAGTTTAGGATGCCAGTACATCTGTGGCTATAGGCTCCTGTGATGTAAATCCGGGCCTGACTAGAAACAAATATTTGTAACCCAGCAGTAGAAAGTTTTCAATAAAACCAGGTGAGTTTTACAGGATCAATTAAAATTGCACATAAAAATCTATTTTGACATTCCTTAGTAAATCAAGAGTAATGTGGAGACATAGAGTTTACAACAAAGCGGTACAAAACCTTGGGAAAAGACAAATAAAGGGAATGTAAAGTGAAAGACATATGGAGACTGCCATATTTATTTGCTTTTAAACAACACCAGTTGCCTGGCTGTCCTGCTGATCCATTGCCTCTAATACGCTTAGCCATAGACTCTGAACAAGCTTTCAGCTCAGAGGTTTCTGACAAAAATATGACAAGATTAGATGCATGCTTGTTTCTGGTGTGTGATTCAGACAATACTGACCACAAAGATCAGCAGGACGGCCAGGCAACTAGTATTGTTTAAAAGGAAATAAATACGGCAGCCTCCATATATCTCTCACCTTGGGTTTCATTAAAATGTATACATCTGGTACTCAGGAGACAATAAATAAATAATGCAGAGGCGGGACAAGGTCCTCCAGCACCCAAGGCTGAGACACCAAAGTGCGCCCCTCCATCCCTCCCACCCCAGCCGTCACACACTGATTGCTATTAGACTAAGAGGCACCACAGGGCCCACAACCTCCCCAACACCTTAATATCTAGTTATCTGGCTTGCAGTCACTGACATGTATCCCCTTTTATTCTTTCTTTCTGCTTCAAACACAATTAAGAATGACAGCTGAATGAATTCTGCGTCCCCTCTTACACTGCGCCCTGAGGCTGGAGCCTCTCCAGCCTATGCCTCGGCCCGGCCCTGAATGCAGTGCCTAAATAAGAAAGTAAGAACCATAAACAGGCAATATTTGATAAGAATTATGCCACGACATGCCATAAAACAAAACGTTTTTAACTAAGGATACTACTATTTTTGGCTAGCTCAATACACTGAAAAAAAACAAGCTTTGGAAACCCTATAGATTGCCAGTAAATAATGTTATGCTTGCTCAAAACTTTTTTGCATTAACTTATGCCTAACATGGTCCAATTGCAGCATGACATAAGGTAGCGGATTATGTCATTCTTCATAGTAGTGAGCAGCTTAGGAACCTCTGGAGATTTCCCATAGCTAAGTGGGGGTCTTTTATACAGTATCAAATGCTGCAATTCAGCACTAGCTCGTGGCATATGTAAAGCACTGACACACAAGGTTACCATGTAATTGTATTTCCCAGAGGTATATTTTTCTGAATAGGATTTGCTCTTTCAACGTTTAGTACGATGGTGTACTTTACAGATCTTCATATTTCTTTTCAAGTTTACAGTGAGGATATTCTGTAACATTAAACACACTCAGCTATATTTGTATCTTGACATTTTTGATCAGGCACCAAACGACCTGAACTGAATTAAAAAAAAAAAAAAAAACAGTCCCCACGATAAGTTGCCTGCTCTGATGAATACTCATTCTCCAATGTCACCATTTCAGGAGCCTCTGGATTTTCTAGCAAGTATTTATTTATTTTTATATTTACATATGCCCCCAAGCTTGGGCCAAGCAATTGGTTGGTTTGACACCTTGTGTAAGAACATGGGTGAGGGCCACTCTGTACTTAACCAGAAAGCTCAAAAGATTGGGGGGTCCATGTAGCAGTGATACCAGCGCAGGGACCAGAGGTCTTGCTATGTACTTTTGGGGCACTCAATATAAATTGTCTGTAAGTAACTTAGAGGGAGTCCGTAATGACTTATTACAGATCTTAAAAAATTATACAGGACACCCATGTTTACATTATTTATCCCAATTTCAGCATTACAATCTATACGTTTCACTTTATATGCCTGTGAATTTGTATGTGAACCCTCCCTCTCAGTGATGCTTAGCCAGGGCTATGATGTCAAGCAACCCTCTGTCCCAGAGCACTCTGGGACCTGAAATGATTTCCCTGTTAACTTCTCACAGTGGTTCGTCTTGCCAAGTTTCCAGTAAACCTGATACATTTAAAATTGTAAATCATAGTTATCATGATCTCACCTCACCCTGGTTCCAGTGGCAAGTCAGGCTGCTCCCAAGAGCTGGTGCAGATGGACAAGTGGCTCATGGCAGGGAAGCTGCATCTCTCCCGAGGGCTCATGTGGTTGGACTTCCACTGTTGTTGCCTGACGACAGGAAGGATCGCGTATGCTTCCCAGTGCCATCCGTGAACCAGGGAGTGAATGACTATCCTGAGTCTGAGTGTTCATTGGTTGCCTACTGCACTGAGGTCTTTTATATGGAGGCCTGGAGTATTTAAGGATGAAGGCAGCAGTAGCTCATTTCCTGTTTTAGCTTTAAGAGGCTAGAGCTAGCTGCTGGGGGTTCCTTGCTTTAGCTTCCTGTTACGTGTCTGTAACATTGTCAGTAACTTGGCCTGTGTACTGACTATCCTATTGTCTGCTGCCTGGACCAACTCTTGCCTGCCTGCAGGGATGAATCTCTTGGGTGGTTGCAGCCCAAGGGGGTACCTGGATGTGAAATAAGAGGTGTTATATATGAAAGAGAAGGCTCCAAATGGGGAGCAACACATGAAAATGTAAGCTGATGCCCAAGGGAAGCTGTACATGAAAGAGAGGGGCAGCGGTACATTGATGTTACACATGGAAGAGGGGGCTGTACATGGAATAGGAGGGGCACATGGAAGGGGAGTCCTAACATACTTGGCCTAGGGGTAGAAAAAGTATAAATCTGACCTTGCCTGCCGACTATTCCCTTGCTTCATCCTTGGGCAGCACGGTGGTTAGAACTATCACCTTTCAGCTGTGGGTCCCCGGTTTGAATCCCAGATAAGGCACTATCTGCATGGAGATTGCATGTTCTCCCCGTGTCTGCGTGGGTTTCCTTTAGGCTCTCTAGTTTCCTCCCACATCCCCAAAGCATACAGGTAAGTTAATTTGCTGTGGATACCATGTATGAGAAGGTTGCATAGCACTAGCGCTCTAAGTGCAACTATGTTGTATTACATAGTGGGGCAATCTCCTCCCTCCTGACAGTGTGATGCCGCTGCCAGCGCATGTTACCACATATTTGTACAATACTTAATTTTATTTTGACAACATCATCCATGCAAATGTATTGTCATGAACTATAGCTGCCGAGTCTTGCCTCTCTCCCATTACGCTCGCCGCTGACCCACTCACCATTCTCCGATTGGTCTGCCTGGAGTTCTGAGGTGGCGTTTGCTTTGGGAAGGGCACGCTTCTGTGTCTGGGTCGACCGTCTGGGACGCATGGTACATCACTGCATAGCTGCCAATGGTTGTGCGCACTGGCTGGGCCCTGTGGTTAAGGAGGAGGTGTGCGTCGGGCGGCGTGGTGAGCGGCGCATACCGGGCACGAGTTTAAATGGCGGTATTCAACTATTGACACATTGCGAACATACCTTTTGATGTCTGCTCCTGATTGAGGCCGACCAAGTCGGCCAAACACGTCGAGTATTCTATAGACATCCACCATTGACCAGCAGAGACTGTGTGGATTCACCTATCCATATCATGGAGGGACCATGGATCCAGCTTTGACAACCAACCTTCTTCGGATGGGTAACATTACCATCTATGTCCTACTGCCCATAAATTGCTACTCCATTCTGCTGCTTATTGCTTCATGAACAATCCTATTACTGCAACGATTCTGCGACTGGGAATCATTAATGCAACACATGCAACACATGCAGCAACTATAGGAACTGTTATTATCATTGCTATGCATATTGTACTGGAGGTCACATATCTGGACATTCTTGCATATACATTGGATTGCCTTATGGAAAAATACTAGTGACTTCATACACTCCCAAACAGGCAATTTGGGAACAAGTGGAAGTAATTTGCATGCATGCAGCTTTTCAACATACTTGATGGCCTTCCTGGTTGGTTGCAGGAAGCAGTAAATGTGGGCGCATGAGACAAGTTGACAAAAAGGGCGTCGCCATTCACTCTCATAATAAATATCATTTGATGGGCGCTGAACAGGTTCAAACGGCGCCCGGAGATTTTTAATGTTTTCTAATGGCGCATGTGTGATTTAAGTTTACAAAATGCGCCCGTGACGAATAACATTTACAAATACACTAAATATATGTACCGTATTTAACTAAAACATTATTTAAAATGTTATCCCTTACTGTTTGTAAAACATTACTATTCACAAAATAAAGCGATCAGTACGGAAGGTAAATTGTAATATATTTTTTACAGTCATTATTTGGAAAACATTATTCTGCAGCTCGAATGATAAGATCCAACAGGTCGGATCTTCGCACCGCCGATTCCCTGCTCGTTCCCCACGAGAGGACAATGGCAGGGAATCGAGTGGAAGATAAGCGGCGCCGGGCGGGGACGAGGGCGGATCGAATCTGACGCACGCACTACGAGCGGGTATGTGCGGGGATCCGGAAGAGGCGATCCGGCGGCTAATCGAGCCTCCGGATCGCTGCATGTAGATGAGGCTTTAGGGTTAGGCACCACCAGGGGGGTCTTAGGGTTAAGCACAACCAGGGGGTCTAAGGGTCAGGGATAGGTACAGGGAGGTTCTGTGTGAGAGTAGGGTTAGGTTTAGTTGTAGTGAAATGTTAGTAATATTGACTAATTTTACAATAGTAATTACGAACACACTTATATTTTTTTTCATCGTTATAAACAATATTTTCAGGTTTTATCATATGAAGAAATGATAAATGAAGGTTATTCACAATAATATGCAATTATAACGATTATACATATATTATCTTTTTTTAACAAAGTAATTATAAGTTTCACTTTTAAAACAGGGAAGATTATCGTTTTCAGAATTTGCAAATTCATACACATTATTAAATGTTTTTTAATTTGGAAAACATTATTTGTAAACGAAATACAACACAATATTTTTATAAACACTATTACCGCTTATCCTTTACACCCCGCGCCCTTTTTCCGACACCCTTTTTGCATGTACACTGGTTACGAACTCTTTTTCTAGCCTGATCAAATGGTTTTTAGTGAATGTTATGTGAGAATTGATATACATATTCATGATTTTTATGGGGGTTTTGTATTATGTTTATGTGATAAATAAAGCTTTTTCTGGGATTCACTTGCACCCAAGAGTCAATCTTTTTTTAGTAATTATTTGTAAGTAAATTTGCATCCCTCTAAATTGGCCCTAGACTACACAATGCATACATAGACATATGACTATGGTCATATGCTACTATGCTTACTGTGATATTGAATAAAATTGTGGTTGACAGTTATCTGATATCTGTAAACCTGGAACTGTTTGACAACTTTACTTGCCTGTATCATTGCTTAGTGGGTACTGGTGGTACCACTGCCTTACAGCCTCCATTCCATATGACTTGCGCATTAAGGCGTGGGTGTAACAGAAGTCACGTAGATGCTACTCTGTCTCCTGCTCACGCAGGGACGCGCCACACAAGGTGAAGATTGCGGAGTTAGATTGGGGTATAGAGACTGACATAAGGTGGTGGATCTGCTGCTGCTTGCAATGGTGAGGTAAGATTTACAATGGACAAAAATGTTCTAAATCATTTGTAAGGGCTTGTTGACACCTAGGGCGTTTTCGCCTTTTTTTAATCACCAGAAATTTTCAAAATCGCCCTAAAAGTGCTTGTGCAATGATTTTCTGTGAGAGTGTTCACATCTGAGCGGTTCGATTCCGATCCGGAAGTGCTGCCTGTACCATTTTTGGGGCGATTTGCCTCAATGGAAGGTATAGGGAAATTGCAAAACGCTTGAGAAAGCGCTTTGTATAGCGATTTCCCGAGTGCTTTTAAGAATAAATACATTGTATTTATTCTTTTCCGGGTCAAAGAGTTCACTTCCTGACTTGCGTCAGGAAGTGAACAAACAAATAGCTCTGCAAAAGTGCTTAGAAAAGCACTTTACAAAAAATTGTAGCATGCAGGTAAGCGCCGGGAGGCCCTAAAAAAAATCACTCACAAAATCGCAAAACGCTGGCCTCAGCCATTGCGATTTTAGATGTGAACAATGCCTAAATGAATGTTGCAAAAAAGCAATTTTATTCATTAAATTATATTCAGTAAAACTCCTCTTTAAATTTGATATTACTTTTTGCCTTATTTTTTATACTTTTATTGCTTGGTGGGTGATAAAGAATATATGTAAAAGGGAAACTGTAGAGATGCAAAAAAAATGCTATACTTACCTGGGACTCCAATAGCTTGCGACTTGGCCGGGAGACATGCACAGCTCTAGAAAGAATGAACCGCACATGCGTAGAACATTTGCAGCGACGGATGAGCAAGATGGGTGAGCAGACAGGCCGCATATACTGTATGCACAACCCTCAGCCAAATCGCATGCTAACAGTGCCGCAGCCCACATGCAGAAGAACAGCAGGAGCCCAGAGGACACCAAGGGACATGACGGACTGTGGGGGGCTGGAGGAAGCCCCAGGTAAGTTCAGTATGGCAATTTTTCCATCTGTTCAAGGTCCCTTTAAAGATGATGGGAAAACCAAATCCTGTAAGATAATTTTGAGTTAAATTTAGTAAGCCCCAATAATTCTTATGTTTGTGTGGATGTACTGATGATCTGCTACTCATTTTACATTGATCACATTCTATTTGAATGTTGTAGCAATACCTTTTTTCCCCCTTTCTTTGCTTTTGTCTTTATTTTTCACAGGCATGACCAGTAGGTGTTATCTGGAATTTACATCCTTTCAAAATGAACCATTTATAAGTCTATAAACTTGACAAACAACGTGGTGGTCAAGTGAGTTAAGACAACAGACCTCTGCCATGCAGCTTGTTAAATGTGAACTTCTGTGTACGTAGCAGATGAGTGACTGCTGAATAGTTGGACTCTTAATTGTTACAATTGTAAATTGTTGCACTAATTTCCAGACACTGTCAATGTCAAGTATTTAATGGGCTGACAACAAGGAACGAAAGCATGACATCCGCCCATTACTCGCGGCTACAAATGGAAAGCTTTATCTGATTGCTTAGCTATCACTTTGCGAGTCCTTCAGAAAGACACGTAGCAGAAAGGCTGAAGTGATATTTCTTGTTAGCAACAAGTATTCCCAGTTACATTCTTCTTTCTGCAACTGTGCTATGGAAAAGTTTTTCATTATTAAACAGATACAATATTACACTGTCAAAATGTAATCTGAGGATGAAAAGTTAGGTTATTACGATGATATGCCCTGTAAAACATAAGTGCACGTTTAAAATTCATAAGTGTGGCTAAAACTGCTTTTCAGGATAATTCCTGGATGACGGCGTGGTCTTCCTGCCCCAGCCTAACACATATCAAGTGTATTTTCATAAAAAAAAAAAACTTGGAAACACCTCGATTTTGAGTTTCACTATATGGTTGCTTGATTGATACACTGCTGTCCTCACTTTCATCTTAATGTGGGACCCTGCATAATCACAGCTGCTCTGTAGGAGGTTGGCCATATACTACCACTGTCCCTTACTTTTGCAGTACCCAGGGGGATTAGGAAAGGGCTTAAATCAAACCTTAATATGATATATGGAGGTAGGTTGAGTCCCAGACAACAAGGCTCCCTCTTGCACTCCCTCAGTGCTTTCCTGTCTGGTACACAACAGGCACTCTCTCACACTCTTTTGGTGTTTGGCTGTCTAGGACACTCTAGGCTCCCTCTTGTTCTCTCAGCAGGACAACTAGGCAACTGGTATAGTTTAAAAAGAATTAAATATGGCAGCCTCAATGTGCCTCTTCCAATTCCCTTTAATAGACCATATCAAATTGAAAAAATGAAGTTGAAAAATTCAACGCAAAACTTGGATGCCTCAATCAATTTATGGTTGAAATATTAACTAATCATTCATCAGAAATGTAAGGTGTCCCCAGTATAGTTAGTAAAGTGCCCCCAGTATAGTTAGCAAGGTGTCCCTGGTATGCGTAGGTAGTAAGGTGCCCCAGTACAGGTAGTAAGGTGCCCCCAGTATAGGTAATAAGGTGTCCCCACTATACTGTAGGTATCAAGGTTCCCCCAGTGTAGGTAGTAAGGTGTCCCCAGTATAGGTACTAAGGTGCCCCCAGTGCAGGTAGTAAGGTGTCCCAAGTATAGGTAGTAAAACTTAAATGCCCCAATTTTTGGTTGAAATATCAACCGATCATTCAACAGGAACATAAGGTGTCCCCAGTATAGGTAGTAAGGTACCCCCAGTATAGTTAGTAAGGTGTCCCCAGTAAAGGTAGTAAGGTTCCCCCAGTATAGGTAGTAAGGTGCCCCCAGTATAGGTAGTAAGGTACCCCCAGAACAGGTAGTAAGGTGTCCCAAGTATAGGTAGTAAAGTGTCCCCATTATAGTAGCTTCTCCATCAGGTAGGCAAAGGTGTCCCCCTTTCCCTCATCCCCCAACACACCACTCACCTTGACTCTCAGACCTTCAAATCAGCATAGTGACAAACAGACCTGCAGATTAGTGTGGGAACTGAGGGCAGAATAGCGCACAGTAACTGCCCAAATCACTTAAAATGCAGAAATTGATGTAACGTTCACATATGAAGTCCTTGGTTACTGTGCGCTGCTTTGCCCTTGGGTCCCATGCTGATCTGAAGGTCTGAACGGGGCAAGAGGGGGGGGCGGTAGGACTGGCTGAGGTGAGAACAGTGCCAGTGTCATGGCAATGGGCGCTGACGCCATGTAAAAGCATAAACAAATGCAGCAAAGTTAGATTTGTTCACATGCATTGGGGTCAGGCATGGCACTTGTGGCCCTATGACACCTATGGCATAAACTATGCCTGCATCCCTGTAGATATGCCACTGGAAAGGGGCCAAAGAATAGTGTTGCTGTGCAAACACTATCTAGGAACTGCATAAAGTGTTTCCTCTTGTCCTTTTGGTTTATTGTTGTGCACATTTGTAATTTCACAATATTAAATTTGTAAAATTTTGAATTTGTGATATCAAATTCTAAGTTCAATAAATTTCTAACTTTTAAATCAGCTTGGGCCTGCTATAATATACAGATGCTCAATGCCATAGCTAGAGGCACATATGTCAGATTGGGCTATCCCAGGCATGGGCAAACTCGGCTATCCAGTTGTTACGGAACTACAAGTCCCACAATGCATTTGCCTTTATGAGTCATGACTGTGGCTGTCAGACTCCTGCAATGCATTGTGGGACTTGTAGTTCCTTAACAGCTGGAGGGCCAAGTTTGCCCATGCCTGGGCTATCCTCACTTCTGGCTATAGCTTCTGCAGGTTGGTTTTTCCACAGCTAAAGCCCACCATAAACTGTAAAATGTTATCAGAAGAATATATGTTACATTTAATAAAATTAGTTATTTTAATGACATTTTTTGGAAATCAAAAAAGGAGATTTTTTTTTTGGCAGACTGACACAGCCTTGAACGTAGGGGAGGGGCCCTAGCTATATGCCTCCCTCGAGCAACCTTCCTATAGATTTATACTACAATGAACTATAAAAAGTTGGTGGCAAAGGGGCTCAAATCAACATTGCATCAGTAGTAAGTAAAGATGATGTAATATTAGGTGGCATGGTGGTATTAAGGTAAAAAAAAATCAATATTAGTCACTCAGACATCGATTGTTTACCTTTCAAGAGGCCACATCTAAAAATGCATGGTAGCCTTAAAGTGAACCTCCAGACTAAAAATCTACTCAGCAACACTGAAAAGCCTTGATGTTTGTTTAACAGTTTCACAGCATCAGAACTTTGTTTTTCTTACCCAAGCCTCATTTTTAGCTGCAAAGAAGAAAACTGCCTGGGCATTTTTTCCCTGCAAAAGCATGATGGGATTTCTGATGTTGTTGTTTTCCTTCTGCTGTTTTGGGGCAAATAAAAAAAAAATAATTTTAGACTTGAAGCCTAGTGCCAGTAGCGCGTGCAGCTGGAAGGGGTGCTCAGGACACAGGACAGTTGGAACTGTGTCTCATGCTCCCTGTCAGCTCCTTTCAACCAAAAAGATGGCTGCCCCCATGAAATCACAAACATTTGCATGTTCTTTTAAAACAAAGTGGGTAAAATATTATATTACCTATCTATTTAATTAACATAACTAATGTAACTCAATGACAGTATATTTGTTTAGGCTGAAGTTACCCTTTAAAGCAAGCCAGTGTGATTGTAAGGGCAAAAAATAGATACTTACATTGGTATAGGGAAGCCTCTGGTTCCTCCAGATCCATCTCGCCATTTCAGAAGTTCGAGGCCACGCTCCCGTATGAGAACGAGCGCTGCAACACTGCACAAGTGTATGAAGACTCACATCTGCACAGTAGCATGGAGCCACCACTCGGTCTCAGTGGTAAAAGTTGAGCCAGTTTGGCTCCGTTATAGTTCACAGCGCTGAGCCTTCTTCAACATGTGGCCTTGTTGATGGGCTTTGAGGGGTCCCAGCACTGGAACGGCTAGGAGGATGGTAAGTAGGGAAGCCTATGGAGGATCCACAGGTTTCCCTCTACTGAGGTAAGTACTCAAATTGGGTACTTTTTGTCCCTACAAGTACACTTTAACCTCCCTGGTGGTATTGACTGACTGTTATGCACGTCAATACAAAACATGCTGAGAGCGGTATTGACGTGCATACATGTCAATACTCTCCTGCACTGTATACTAGACCCTTGCTTGACACATTTTGGCAAGTTACAGGGAAAAAAAAGGTTATGAAAATGAATTGGATCACTTTTTGCACAGAAATCCTGAGAAAAGTGAATGCCAGGGAGGTTAAGGTGATCATACATGCTTAGACTCCATCCATTGTGCCAAACAGATCACTCCCTCCCTGATCTAAATAATATCTCACACAGCTGCTTCTCTATATGTGATCAATAAGAGAGGAGTTTTGGTAACACATGGCTCATTTCACAAAACAAGGTAATATTTGAATATTATGACCAATAAACAACTATATGGCATTTTTAGATCTGTGCCTGGAGATGGACTTTAAGCTGATAAACTATCTTGGGGACATTAGTGCTTGACCACTGAACAAAAATCACTGGTGCAGCCCTGTTTCACAAGTAATACACAGTGGTGGTGAAAAGTAGTATACGTCTGTTTTCTGGCAATAGATTTATATCTTGTTCAGAATCACTCCTTGTTTATTATTTAGGAAGAAAGAGAATGTATAACTAGTCCAAGGCAAGCGTTACAGACAGTTCCCTTTGACTCATTAATAAAAAATACTAATTTATTAGAAATGTTTTGACTTCAGCGTAAAACACACTGAAATATTAATACCAAAACAGAATATCTGAAGAAGAGAAAATAATCCATTCCTTTAGGAACATGGATACATCATTTAATCAAGGGCAACATGCATTCTGGGCAATGTAAATGTAACTATAAACAGAATAAACTATAGCGCTTAACAGTCTATGTAGATTGGTATCACCAATCCTCAATGTCAGGAGGTAGTGAATCCACATTAAGCTTCCACAGTTCCACAGGCACTGCTTGCAGCCAGGTCAACATCTGAGTGTTTTATTGTACAGTGATTCTTTATGCTCTCCTTGATATTAAGGAACTACTCAGAAACAAGCAGAGAATAGAAATATAGCGTAGTATGACTGTATTACAGTGGCTGTCAGCTACGCCATAAAAACCCTGCCATTCAGTAGACTCCTTCCAAAGACTCATACATCAACAAGTGACTCAGCAAGTCCATGCTCACCCACAATCACAGAAGCAGTAGCATCTACTGTAGATATTTACAGTGTGCAAATATAAACCAACACTGATCACTGAGGTTAATACCCAAGGTCAGATGGATCGGTTGTGGCATGATCAGTCATGACGATTGTTAAATAAATACAAATGATCGTCACGGGTAGTCATCCATCGTTAACAGGGCAGTTTCTAGTCTAAATTGCACCCAGGGCGAGGGTGTAAAAATTGCACCCCTTTTCTCATGGACTCGCGAACGCTTACTCTTTATTGACAGTCACACTGCCACAGGTCACAAGTAGATCCGCCTACTTACTAGTGACCAGACGCTCATTCAGGAGGAAGCAGGGACCAGGAAAACACACAGGCTAAGAGAGCCTGGAAAGTCGACTCCTCCATGTATGTCACGTACTGACAACCTGCAGTACTGCTACAGGACATCAGGTGTCATCACGCGGTGGTGACATGATGATGACGTCAGATGCAGGCAACCCAGGAGGAGTCGAAGAAGGGGATTGAGCTGGTCATATTCTTTCTTCTTCCATTTGGCTGCACCGCATGTCACCAGCTCCCTAGCGTTTATGTCCTTCTGCCTGCTCCCCTCTTCTTCTACTTGCCGGTCCGTGCCCAGGGCTTTCACCCTGTCCGCACTGCCCAAGAAATGGCCCTGATCGTTAAACATTGTTAAATGAACGGAAAAATTGCCTGGTGGATATAGGCCTTAACAGGCAGGCACTTTATCTCCTCACCAGAAACATTTGTTGTTCCATCACAGATCAGCTAAATTTACTCTGATGTAATAACTGGTAATCTCTCACACTGGCCCTGGCAGGGTTCATCAGATAAAGCTCTTGCCAACAAGGATGGGGTTCCTAAGGCCCTTTAGACTCAAATAAATGCTGGTAAAATGTACAACCCATGTAGAGAGAAATAAAACACATTGCACTCACATTTGAATGTGCATATAAGATATAACGCTGCTGCGTCAAGCTCCTCCTTCCACATTCTGTCAGCACAAGTCCATCTCCCAGGCTCCGCGGGTTGACTGTTGAGCGCTATAGTTTGTTCTGTTTATATTTGTGTACCCAATTTTACTAAGAGCGCACTAGTCTGTTTTTTGTGTAAAATTACTACATATTGAGGAATTTAAGAGGTAGGGCATTGAAATCTCTTCGATATATGTAAATTTAAAGAGAATCTGTATTGTTAAAAATCGCACAAAAGTAAACATACTAGTGCGTTAGGGGACATCTCCTATTACCCTCTGTCACAATTTCGCCGCTCCCCGCCGCATTAAAAGTGGTTAAAAACTGTTTTAAAAAGTTTGTTTATAAACAAACAAAATGGCCACCAAAACAGGAAGTAGGTTGATGTACAGTATGTCCACACATAGAAAATACATCCATACACAAGCAGGCTGTATACACCCTTCCTTTTGAATCTCAAGAGATCATTTGTGTGTTTCTTTCCCCCTGTTCTCATGCACTGAAGTTTCAGGCTGCTTGTTTCTTCCTGCAAACAGCTTTGCCCTTGTCTGTAATTCCTCACTATGTGAAAGCCCAGCCAGCTCAGAGGATGATTTATACAGCTTGTAAAAAAAAAGAGAGAAGCTGCTCTAATCCTAAATAACACACAGGCAGTGTGCATAGAGGGGCCTGGAAGGGGGAGTTCATAGCAGAACCACAACACTGAAGAACTTGGCAGCCTTCCAGACACAGGCCGACAAGTCTGACAGGGGAAAGATACATTGATTTATTACAGAGACAGTGATAGCAGAAAGTGCTGCAGTAAGCCAGAACACATTAGAATAGCTTTTGGAACTTGTAGGATGATAAAAAACAGGATGCAATTTTTGTTACGGAGTCTCTTTAACACAATGTAACATTTCCTTAGGGAGTGAACACTTTTGCCAGTCTGTTTCCCCCATGATTACCAGGTTTCCGGCGTTCTGCATTTGTGATTGCGTTTTCCGGCATGCGATATTCCATGCTCATTTCACTATTTTTTGGATGATATGGAATACATTGTAATTGCAATTAGGCAGGGAACACACTTGACAATACCGGAGTTTCTGTTGGGTTTCTGACATTCTGCATTCACATTTGTGATGTCCCGTATGCGATTGTCCTCATTTTGTGATTTTTTTTTATCTAGCGGAATACATTATAATTTTACATGAACGCACAGTGCAAAAACAAAAAACAAAAACAAAATGCCGTTTGATTTCACAATTGCTGGGAAACACGTGAACGCAAAAATGCGAACGAACATGAAGGGATGTGCAAATCCCCAAATACACACAAATCTACATGTGTGTTCTCTGCCTTAAAGTCTTTTTGGATCAGTGTGAGAAAACGCGGAAAAGCCGCCGCGTGTACTGACAGCAAGGTGGCTGATTCCGCGTCCAACGCGGCGGTCTGCACGCGGAAGCGTGCTTCTAGTGACATGGCAGAACGTGGAAAAGCTGCCGCATGTAACGACAGTAAGGCAGCTGGTTCCGCGTCCAGCGTGGCGGTTTGCACGCAGGAGCGTGCAGCTAGTGTGGCTGAGCCTGTTAGTTCACACATGTTTAGGAATACGTGCACGCGCGCTGAAAGGCAGAACTTTTATGATGGCCAAGGAGGGACCAGCTGACCAGGCGGGTCATCTGACCTCAGAGCTGGTAGCCATTGGTTGATCACTTCAGGGTGGCGCCAGGGAGCAGTGCACTATATATGTTTGCTGCTGCCCACTCTCTTGTTGTCTGCCGTTGCGAACACTACGTGGAAGCACTCAGACCTTAGTCAGATCCAACAGTGTGTTTGAACCAGGAGGATCTGGGAATTCACACTGAGCTAGATTACTTGTGTTATCATTCTGTTATACTTCAGACTAGTTCCAGGGTGTAGAGACCTCACACCCAAGACTAGGGAACTTGTGTTATCATTCTGTTATTCATCAGACTAATTCCAGGGTGTAGATAGTGTTGGGCGAACAGTGTTCGCCACTGTTCGGGTTCTGCAGAACATCACCCTGTTCGGGTGATGTTCGCGTTCGGCCGAACACCTGATGGTGTTCGGCCTTTTAAGTTCGGGTTCGCCCCGAACTTCTAATGGCCGCCGAACAGGGCCGAACAGGGCCCCTGTTCGGCCGAACAGGGCCC